>NC_061116.1:171930030-172072108 GCF_002878395.1 Capsicum annuum
GTGAATGGTTTTGAGTTCGATCGAGTTGGCGGGTTCATGTTGAATTCATTGGTTGAGGTTCGATCCAAGGTTCCGGTGCGGATTTTATCTCGTTTAATCGAATAATACTTGAAAATGGCATTGAGGTCCAATTCTACATTCCGTTGTTTATCATGTTCAATGCTTTGAATTGGACAGAGTGTATTGGTTGATCGTTGATGATATGAATTGTTGTTTGTTTTGATTCGGTGCTTTATTTCTTTAATTATGGATTGATTATGAATTGTGTGATGAAATAATATCTCTCATGAAAGATTAAAATTGATAGTTAGGGGTGGAACTGAGAAGTTGATTAAAAGGGGTTAATTTAGACTAACTTTGATTTATTATTGCTTTGTTTAAATTCGAAAAGCATGAATATTGTCGGAACGTGATAGTATCATGATAGTCGGATAGGCAAATGTAGGTTCGGGTAAGCAAATTTAGAAGTTGTGTTTTGGTTGAATGTTTGAATATGCGTGCGAATATTTCTTCCTAGTTTATCGTATTTGATTCGAGTGTATTTGTTTGGCTGGGGAATGCCCCGAGGTTTCATGTATTTATTCACCGGGGAATGCACCGATGTATTATGTCTTCGAAGGAGGTTCGTGATCAAGGCCCGAGGCATTGGGTGAAGCATTGGAGCTTAGTCTAGGACTAGCTTAGAATAGGATTTATATTTTTCACATTTTTCTATTTTTGGATTGTAATAATTGGACTGAACACTATAATTTTGGATTTGTTTGTTTGTTTGATTGATTGATTGATTTGTATGTTTTTTTGTGGTTTATACACTCTTAGTGTCAAATTAGCCGATATGTTCCACCAAGCGACCGTGGTCGAACCACGGGATCGAGGGGTGCCTAACACCTTCCCTTCAGTCAACAGAATTCCTTAGCTGCAATCTCTGATCGCAAACCAGTTTAAAGAGTCAAATAGTTTTGAAAAGGATTTTCCAATGGTGACTTGGCATACCAGATTATGCCAAGTGGCGACTCTGATTTCAAATGTAAAAACAATCCTTCTTCAAAACAAATCATTTTCTTTTGTCACTTAATAATAAAAACCCTTTCGAACCCAAAACGAATCTTTTTCGGTTAAAAAAGGGGTGTGACAACCCCCATAACTATCCACTCTAGTCTCTTTCCCTACTTTGAATAAATAAAAATCAAAGCCAAACACTTCTTCCATAGACTACCATACAATCTGCAAATATTGATACTACACTAGTATTTCAATATAAAATGGCAAATCATCTCTCGATCAACGGTTATCTAACTAAAACTATTTATTTATGCAAAATTCGCCCTCACTCTAACTTCTAACCTTGTGACTTCGTATTACCAACTTCTTAGCCCAATCTTATTACCAATAGGTCATGAAACTTCAACATATACTACTACTCGGGTAGAAATATAGTTCCAACATTCTGCTACACATCATTCCTCTTAAGCATGGCATCTGCAACAAGAATTTTTGAAAGGGGCTGGATACACTTAATACCTCAGGCTGACAAGCACGATTTCATCAGGATGAAAGTTTACAGTAGAATTAATATACCTTGAAGCACTAACGTACTCCTCTAAAGTCCTTGCATAATTTTATCATTTTTTATGACACAATCAGAAAAGGACCAAATCATTTGGATTTTAAGTTTTTGCACTTGAATAACCTCGAAAATGAGACATATCTAAGAACATCAGAGTAAGAATCGGGATAACTTTACTTTCGTATGGGCAACACCATAGCACGAACTAGAACATGAAAAAAAAGGACATTCCTAAACGCCTTGTAGCCTTCTACTTATAAGTATGGCGCGCTATACACCCATAAACAGGACTCTACCTGACGTAATTTCAGAGATACACTGGGACCATGAACCATGCTTTAATACCAAGTTTGTCACGACCCAAACCGGGTCCCTGACCTTGATGAGCATCCCAAATCGTGAAGGCACAAGCGGTTCTTTATTAACAGGCAATCATTGCGCTCCTTTATTAACAGGCAATCATACACACGTTCACATAATCATAAAGAGAATGCAGAAATGGATTCATACGGAAACATGGTCAATAACATCATATGACTGAACAGTCAAAAAAAATTAATAAACCTTCCACATCATCTAATATCTGTCTGCGAAATCTCTAGTCCACCAAAATCAATCATCATAACTAAAAACTGGGACAAGGCCCCCAGTCAGACCCAAAATCCAAAATGAAACAACAATATCTAAAATAGGCCTTCCGAGATAAAGAAGGCTCAGCAACTACGAGCTTCGAACAACCCAGTCTACTAATTAGCTGGACCCTGGGATTGTGTCTCAGATCCTGAAATATAGGAGGTCAATACAGATGTACCGATATGTCAAACAACTCAAAATAACATGTTTTTATACAAAATAGATGAGAGCATTTCGTAATAACAGTAAACATTATGTAAATAAAATTGCATGGGCATAGTTAATAATTTCAAAGTAGTTCTTGAGCACCTTGACTCACTCTTTGTTATTCTTCTGAGCTAGTCGGTACACCCTACAAATTTGAAATTTCATGGGCTATGTGGAACCCGCCCTTAACTTGGTGGCCGAGCCTCCAATACAAGTAACCGCCAGGAGCTAGTGATACCCTCCATGTGAGTACACCGCAGGAATCCCCTGATGTGAGATGTCCTAATTAATTTATTATCCTTCCATGTAGAATAAAATTTAGAGCTGGTGATACCTCCCATGTGATCACACCGCAGGAATCCCCCCATGTGAGATGTCCTAATTATTTTATTATCCTCCCACGTAGGATAAAATATCATAAGACCCGCATCGGCAACTACGATTTCCAGCGATGAGCCCTTACACTCAAATGCCTTCTTCGGGTAACCTACTAGCTCTCTTAAGCCCAACTTTTAGTTCTTTAAAACAAACATGCTTCTTACTTTCAAAACATTCAATACTTATCTTGATAAGGGCATGTAATCACCGGGTATCATCATACCCTGACTTGTAAGTCAATCAAATCACATCATATTAATCTGTAGCCCTTTTCACTTATTATCATATTAGTGACCACCCTAAATTTTAAACAATAGATGAGGAATAGTTATGCAATAAATCTTTCATTCAAAATCTTCATCAAAACAATCTCCTCTTAATTGCAGAATCAATAGGTGGTCACCTCATATTTGTAATTTCTTAAAATCCTAGAAAGTTGTTAATTTAACACAATAAACATTTATCATGTGAAACCATATACTCAACACATCATAAACAGTACCAAACCATGATCATTTAACAAGCATTCACTCATTAGTTTTTAATTTAGAAAGTCCATGCCGTTAAACAACCCATAACCATCACAATCGATAATATCCCAATAAAAGAGGGGGAGTTTTGAACATTTATGCTCTCATTCAAACCTTACAAAACATACGAAATTAAATATACGTAGTTATAGTTCAACTTCCATGAAAAATGGTTCAAGACAACATATATTTTCAGCAAAATAATCCCATGATGCATATAATTTGAAAACATTATCGAACATTTCATTAAGAAACATAATTGGGGATCTTTAATCTTGATAAAACATTTAAACTTATGCCCAAGGTTTTTAGAGTAGTTCCACATACCTTAGATTATAAACTTTGAAAGATGGACCCCAGATCTTGATTCGTTTCTTAAGAATCTTGAATTGAAAGGATTAGATTCTTGATTTCTTGTTCTTGGAGGAAACCCTAATTTGATCTTATTCTTGAGAGTGAAGAATTTGATATATTGTAAAACTGATAATAGTTGAGTAAATAATATTTAGGGCGTTATTTAATTCGTGTGATAGGTTTCTGGGAAGGGAAAGTACCAAAATACCCTGCTAAAAATGTATTTTTGCGTGATTCGGCCTCGACTGACACCTCTTTGGAAAACGGGCATAACTTTTTACCCCGATATCAGATTAAGGTAAAATCGGCAGCGTTGGAAGGAGGACTCAAAGACCTTTAATTTGATAAACAACCCAAAGACCTTTTATTTGATATATACTTCTCTAAAGTCCTTGCATAATTTTATCATCTTTTATGACTCAATCAGAAAAGGACCACATCATTTGGATTCCAAGCTTTTGTACTTGAATCACCTAAAAAATGAGACATATCTAAGAACATCAGAGTAAGAATCGGTATAAATTTACTTTCCTATGGGAGACACCATAGCACGAAGTAAAACATGAAACAAAAAGACATTCCTAAACGCTGTGTAGCCTTCTACTTATAAGTGTGGCGCGCTACACATCCATAAATAGGACTCTACCCAACGTAATTTTAGAGATACTCTGGGACCATGAACCATGCTTTAATACCAAATTTGTCACGACCCAAATCGGGGTCGTGACCGTGACAAGCATCCCAAACCGTGAATGCCCAAGCGCTCCTTTGTTAATAAGTAATTATACATACGTTCATACAATCATAAAGAGAATGCATAAATGGATTCATACGAAAACATGGTCAATAATATCATATGACTGAACAGTCAAAAGAAATCAATAAACCTTCTACATCATCTAATATCTGTCTACTAAATCTATAGTACACTAAAATCAATAATCATAACTAAAAACTGGGACAAGGCCTCTAGTAGGACCAAAAATCCAAAATGAAACAACAATATCTAAAATAGGTCTTCCGAAATAAAGAAGACTCACCAACTGTGAGCTTCGGACAACCCAATCTACTAATTAGCTGGATCCCGGTACTGTGTCTCAGATCCTGAAATATAGGGAGTCAATACAGATGTACTGGTATGTGAAACAACTCAAAATAACATGTTTTTATACAAAATAGATGAGAGCATATCGTAATAATAGTAACTATTATGTAAATAAAAATACACGGGCATATTTAATAATTTCAAAGCAGTTTTTGAACACCTTGACTCACTCTTTGTTATTCTTCTAAGCTAGTCGGTACATCCTATTAATTTGAAATTTCATGGGCTATGTGGAACCCGCCCTTAACTTGGCGGCCGAGCCTCCAATACAAGTATCCACCAAGATTTGGAGCTGGTGATACCCCCAAGTGAGAACACCGCAGGAATCCCCCCATGTGAGATGTCCTAATTATTTTATTATCCTCCCATGTAGAATAAAATTTGGAGCTATTGATACCCCCTATGTGAGAACACCACAGGAATCCCTCCATGTGAGATGTACTAATTATTTTATTATCCTCTCATGTAGAATAAAATATCATAAGACTCGCATCGGCAACTACGGTTTCCAGCAATGAGCCCTTACACTCAAATACCTTCGTCGGGTAACCTACAAGCTCTCTTAAGCCCAACTTTTAGTTCTTTAAAATAAACATGCTTCATACTTTCAAAACATTCAATACTTATCTTGTCAAGGGCATGTAATCACCGGGTATCATCATACCTTGACTTGCAAGTCAATCAAATCACATCATATCAGTCTGTAGCCCTTTTAATTATTATTATATTAGTGACCATCCTAAATTTTAAACATTAGATGAGGGAGAGTTATCTAATAAATCTTTCATTCAAAATCTTCATCAAAACATTCTCGTCCCAATTGCAGAATCAATAGGTGGTCACCTCATATATGTAATTTCTTAAAATCCCAGAAAGTTGTTAATTTGACACAATAAACATTTATCAAGTGAAACCATATACTCAACATGTCATAAACAGTTTTAAACCATGATTATTTAACAAGCATTCACCCATTAGTTTTTCATTTAGAAATTCCATGCCTTTAAACAACCCATAACCATCAAAATCGATAATATCCCAATAAAGAGGGAGTTTTGATCATTTATGTTCTCATTCAAACCTTACAAAACATACAAAATTGCTAGTTTCAAAAATATTCCCTTCAATCATACACATAACAAAATATGGTTATATTAGATTATTATATACTAGATTATTCTAAAATAACATGTTCTTCTATCACTATTAGCATGGTAATCTGGATACTTTCCCCTTAAACAGTGCCTCTACTCTGGCTACTTCCCTATCACAACTTCTTGCCTTACCGGTTTCACCTTTAAGATGGCATAGTTCCTAGGGATTTTTCTCCTTTTCCTCTTTGATAATAAACTTTTTAACATGCTATTTTTCGAATAATTCTACTATAAAGTAACTAACATGAACTTATTTTATCATATCATGGTTGTTAGAAATTTATGAATTTAGCTATTAATAATAGTAAATGAATATATCTGTTCTGGTAGTTTTGATAATTCTAAGTTTTGTTCCTCCATAGATTTTTCCATTGAAATATACCTATTTTTAAATAAATAAGCAAAATATTTATTGTAGACAAGAGAGAGTTTTTTGCTTCAACGCATGAAGGATTACCTTTCTTTCTGCCTTCGATGCCTTTTATTTATAATCTGAAACTTTACAAAAGTTTTCCTTCCTCATTTTCCACGTTTCTAAAACTTTACAAAAAGTCTTCAAAAATTATTTCTCTAACCTAATTTATAAGAAAGTCTACAAAATCATAAATGCTTTTGGCTAAAAAGTCAAAAAACCTAGATAAGCTACCTAACCTAACTATAAAATGTCTTTTACGTAAAAGAAATCAAAAGCTATAATAATTCACATGTTGAAAATTATAAGTCATATGTCCTTTTCATATTTTTTATGACTTTGATAACTTTTGTCTTCTTTTCTTTATCCGTAGTTGATTTTTCTTCGTTGTTGTCACTATCGTATCTGTTGCTTTTTTTATCTTCTTTCCAGCTGACATGCTTATCTTTATTCTAGCTATACATCTGGGACAATATTATCTTCTCCATTAATCTCGAACATTGATGGTCTGGATATTTGTGTCCAATTATCTTGCAATATCTTGTCAATAATCCGTCTGAAATAAATCCTCTCTTAATTGCCCTTGCAGTAGATTGTTTTTCTGGGTTAAGTAATGTCATTATCCATTGTCTAACATCTTTCATATCTGCTTGTCGTAGTTCTTTTGAATTTGAATAAATCATCTGATGGTCTCTTGAATAATAGCTCCATATTCAATTTCCATTGGTATAATTGTTTGTTAGTACTAGAATAATTGTAGCTAGTCCAATAAGTCGTTTGTTTGCATAAAAATTAGGTATTTCGATTCTGGGTATCTCTGGCTGCTGCACAATATCTTCTGGTATAATCATATCTCTGGTTAATCCTATTTTTATAACTTGTATAACTGGTTTTATCTCGTCGTATAATATCTCTGGTGGTGCAGTATAACACTTTATATAAAATAGATTTCCTTTGGTTACTCTTTTATAGGTGTTGAATATTTTTTGTAATTCTTCCATAGCTGATAGTTCTTCTCCATCTTGGGTGTATATGGTATTTAATAATCCATAATCAAAACAAGTTTTTTATTAAGCTTGGGTTGGTTTTGGGTAGTGCAATTAGCTTGTTGTGACCTTGTAATCTTTGAGTTATATAGTTTGTGTTGGGTTCTTTGATATCTATAGCTCTGGGGTTAAGGTTTAGAAAAGTTTATACTCGGTAGATATTTTCTATGTATTTTTGGGATGTATAGTTATAAATTTTTTTATCTTGGTTCAGACTATCTCGATATGTGGTAATTTTTGGGGGTATGTTCAAGAGGTTTTTTTGTATTTTTGGTGTAAATGGTTTTTCAAATGTCATATTTAAGTTCATATTCTGATATTTTTGTCCAATAACTCCTTTGCTTGTACCTGCAATTGTAGATTGATAAACGTTATGGGTTTTAAGGAGTGTCCCAACGTCTCCTTCTAGATATGAAATTTTAATGTATTCCGATTGACATAGCTCTGCACATTGCTAAGTTAGATGATTTGAAGCTACAGACTTCAGTTTATCTTCATTAGTTTTTAGCTTTTTTATTTCATTACCCATACTGTCCACTTTCATTGAAAGCGTAGTTAGGGTTTTGAATATCTTTTCTAAAGCATCATCTTCTATTATATCAGTCTGTGTAGCTTTGTCTTGAAATGTAATCTGCAATAACATTTTTGTTAGTACTAATTACTTCAATAGTAAATGTAAAATTTAATATATCCAATACTAGTCTCCGAATCTCTTTTGTTGAAACTGAATTTTGTATTTTCTTTGTTAGCCACCAACGTACCTGTGTATTATCTGTTCGTACAATAAACTTGTTATATATAATATATGGTTCAAATGCTAATAAACATTTATATAATGAACAAAATTCTTTTCTATTTATTTTCCATTTTATTTCTGTTTCATTAAACATTCCTGAATAATATCTACAATAATGTTCTATTTTTTCATTTTCATACCTATATTTAAGTACTCCTCCATAACTACATTCACTAGCATCTGCTTCTACTATATATATAAATTTTCTATTTTCGTCTGGGAATTGTAATTTTGGTAATTCTTTACAAAGTATTTTTATTTTCTAGACTTATTTTTTTTATCTTCTTCGTTATAATTATATTCTACATCCTTTTTTAATTTTTTATGTGAAGACTTTAGATTTTCTGCTGATTTGGTATATATTTCCTTACTTGGTTTACTAATTCCAAAAATGATTGTAATTTCTTTTTTTGTATCTAATTCTTCTTTTGAATTTATTATTTTTTGTACTATATGTTGTTGCATTTTTACTCCACTTTTATCTATTTGTATTCCTAAAAATTCTATCTGTTTTTTCATAATTTCATCTTTCTTTTCACTTAAACTTATTCTTGATTTTTCTATTATATCCGTAAATTGTTCTAATAATTTTAAATGTTCTTCTTTGTTTCTTTTTATATAATAGTATATCATCTATATATACTATACAATTAGGTAATTGTTTAAAATAACTATCTATAAAATGTTGATATCTACCTGATGCATTTTTATATCCAAATGATAGTACATTCCATTCATAAAATCCTTGTGGTACCGTAAATGCGGTTAATTCTTTAGATTTTTCTTCTATCTTTAAATGGTAAAATCCTGATTTACAATCAAATTTATTAAAGTAATTATATCCTTGTATTTGTCTTATTTTTAATATCTTATTTGGTATTGGGTAATTGTATGTCATAGTTTTTGCATTTAAATTTCTATAATCAATAACCATTCTACTTTTTCCTCTTTTTTGTTAACTGTGTTTATTTACTATAAATGCTGGACTATTGCGTTTACTATTACTTTTTTTGTATATATTGTTTTTCTAATAATTCATCTATATGCATTTTAAATTCTTTTAGATCGTCAAAATTATATGTTAATGATTTTTGAGTTATTATGCTATTTTTATCTATTAATTCAATTTTTATAGTAGTTTTATATTTTTTCCCATCCTTTTAATGGATCTTCACTATATAATTGTTCTAATTTTTTCTTAATTATTTCTATCTTATTTATTGAAAATATAGTTATTTCCTTTTTATTTATCGAAAATACGACTAGTTCTATTGTATCTTCAGTATTTTTTATATTTTTTAATTTTTGTGTAATTTTTTCACTTCCTTCTATCCAATCAGTTTTCTTTCTTATTTTATTAGTAACTCTTTTTGCGCTTACTTTCTGTTTACATAGTGTTGTAAACCACCAATCCGTTCTAGTTATTATATGTGGGTATAATTTATCTAAAAACGGCATTCCTAAAAGCATATCTTTTGATGTTAGCTCATAATTATAGATTTCTTCTATTATTAATATTTTATCCCATACTTGTATTTTTATATTCTTAGTTTTATAAGTAATTAAGCTTCCTTCGTTATTAAATCCTTTAACTATTATTGGTGTTTTTAATTTATCCAATTTACTTTTTGGTAAGCAATTATATCTACATAAATTAGTTTGTGCTCCTGTATCTATCATAGGCGTATAATATCTACTGTATTACCCTTCTACTACTATCTTCATTAATACATATATTTTCATATCATGTTAAAGCTCTTCTTAAGAATAATTTCTCTCTGTTGTATGTTATGGATAATTGTGTATGTTCTATATTGTATGGATTTACTTGTTCTAGCCATTTTATTCCTAATATTATGTCTATTTTTTGCATTTCTTCCTTTATTTCAAATTCTATTTTTATTTTTCTAACTCCTATTGTTATTTTTTGTTCTGCTATATTTTTAGTGTTTATTAAGCTTCTTGGTAGATCTGGGCATATATTATTGTCAGATTTTATTTCCTCATTTTTTATTAGATATCTTGCTATATAATTTTCTTCTTGTCCTATATTTAAGAGTATTAAATATTCTTTTTCATTTATTGTTCCTGTTATGTAATATTGGTTTAAATTAGTTGTTGAACTTGTTTCATAACTTGTTCTTTTTGATGAACTTGATGATTCTGGTTTTTCATAAGCTATTCTTTTTGTTGTACTTATTCTATCATTTATTATTTCTAAATTTTCTTCTATATCTA
Source organism: Capsicum annuum (assembly GCF_002878395.1). Classification (NCBI taxonomy): domain Eukaryota; kingdom Viridiplantae; phylum Streptophyta; class Magnoliopsida; order Solanales; family Solanaceae; genus Capsicum; species Capsicum annuum. The sequence continues at coordinate 171,940,451 of NC_061116.1, forward strand.
TGTCTCTATAACTATAATCATTATTATCAATTATTTATACAAATTGTTCGAAAGGACTTTCTATTTGTATTTTGTTAATTTTATTTTTTTGCGTTATTTTATGTTTTGTTGTTAATACATATAGATTTTTACATCTTGTTGTGAATATTTTACTTCCTGGGGTTAGTTCTATTCCTGATACTTTCCAATATAATACTAATGATTTATCTATATTTTTATCTGTTATTGCTACTGAATAATTTACACTTATTATAAATTTAAATTTTTGGTATATTAAATTTCCTTTTATGGCAGTTATTATACTTTTTTCTATAGGTTTTATAATTCTATCATCTATTAGGTATAATTCTATTGGTGTATCTATTCCTTCTCTAAAACATGCTTTTATCAATATCTCTATTCCTCCAAGGTGTACATATTTTATTGGGTCTTTACTTTTTATATCGTTTATTTCTTTATTAATTATTCTTTTTGTTACTAGTGGTATACTAGTTCTTCCTTTTACATATCTACAATCTATTACATGTTCTTTTTGACTTATTCCGTAGTATTCTTCTTTTCTTCTACTAAATATGTTTTTTATTGTTGGTATTTTAAATATTTTTTCTACACTTAAATCTAATTCTTTTCCTTTTATTTCATCAAATATATGACTATCAAATATTATTTTTTGATCTGTTCCTTCTTCATTTAAATATTCTTCCTTTGATATTATTTTTATATCTTCTTCAGTTATTCGGTTTATTCTTATATCTTCTTCAGTCATTTAATTCATCTAATTCACTATCTATTTTATTATCTGTTTCATTCTCTGAAATTTCATATATACTATCTTCGCTTTCTAATTCGTAATCTATATAGTCTATCTGCATATATTCTGTATTTTCTATTTTTATTTCTGATATTTGTTTATTTTTGGGATTTTTAGGTAATTTACAATCTCTAACTAAATGTCCTAATTTTTCATAATTATAACAAGTACATTCTTTTATAAATTTCTTTTTCCTATATGGTCTTTTATGTTTATAATTTTTTACATAATATCTTTTTCTTGGTTTCTTATATTTATATTTTGATTTTTTGTATTTCTTATATTTCTTATGTCTTTTTTTTTTCTTATAATATCTTTCTTCTCATCCAAATTGAGGTGCTATTTTATCTTTGCAACATGCTAAATTTCTTATTAATGTTTTTTCTATTTTTATTTCTTCTCTATATTTTTCACATAGGTTTCTATACCATTGTTGTAAAAATTTTATTCTTGCTCCTAGAGTATCTACTATTTTTGCTTCATCCCAACTTTTTATTATTTTTGAACTAAATGGTTCAGGTAATTTATTAAAATATAATTTTCTTATTTCTTTACTTTCTTCTGTATTATATGTTCTTTTATAATAATATTCTTTAAATGCGCAAGTATACTCATCTATGTAACACATATTACATATTGCTAATTTTAACATTAAATTCCTATTTATATCTTTCTCTTCATTTTTTTCTTCTTCTGTTGTTGTCATGCTGCTAAATTCGTCTTTTATAGTTATTTCATATATTTTTTAATAATTCTATAGGTGTTAATTTAGTTGTAGTTGTTGATGATGTTTCTTCTGTAGGTTTGTCAGTTCTTAATACCCTTTTACTATTTTCAGTTAGATTTGAAAACCATAATTTTACTATTCCTATTAGTGTTCTTTCTATATATTCTGGTGCATCTGTTACATTTATATTATTATCTAATAATTGTTTTGTCATATATCCTATCCATAATTGTATTATTTTTTCTGTATCTATTACACAATCTAAGTCTAAAAACTTATAATTTTTATTAACTATTTGTTTTGATGTCCATTTGTCATATTCATCCTTTAGATTATATCTTTTAAACTTATTCTTATAATATGTAGGTTTTCTTATTTCTAATGTTCTAGGTATTATATTTTCCTCTTCTTTTTTATCAAGAGTATTTATTTTTGTGTTTCTATTTTCTAAGTTTTTTTCATTAATTACTTCTTTTTTTTCATTGATTTCTAAATTTTTTGTATTTGTTAAGATTTCTGTATATGTTTCACTATTTTTCGAATCATAATTATCTGTTTCTTCAACATCTATTGTACTTATTTCTAATTCCCTGGTTTCTATTTCTTTATTGCTTATTTCTAATTTTTTTTTAAATTTATTTATCTCATTTAATAATTTTTGTCTTTATCTTTTTCTTCTTTTTCTTTCTGCCTTTTTTCATACAAATCTTTTAGCATTTGTAGTTCTTTTTCTAATTCAGCAATCCTACTATTTTTAGTTTCTTCTATTTTTCATATTTCTTATGTAGTTTGTTGTTTTATTTTTTCTATTTCCTTTTTTCTATCTATTTCTTCATTTTCTTTTTCTATGCTTACCATAACTGTTAATTTATCTTCTAATTTTAATTCTTCTTTTTCTAACATTAAATATAAATGTTCACCTATTTTCTTATACCTTCTTCCTAGATTAGAAAATACTATTTTTATTTTTAATCCTTCATGATTTTATATATTTTTTCATCTATTATAAATTCTTCTTTGTTCATTTTTTATTTAATTGTTAATAGATCATGTTGGTATGTATATTCTAGACTATCTATTGTCGATTCTAAATTTGATATTTCTTCTTTTTGTGCATTTATTGAGTTTTTACTAACTCCGACAATTATGTTATATTGTAGTCTTTCTATCCTTATTTTTAATTCTTTACGTTTTTTAGATATTATTTGCTTTAATTCTTTATATTTTGGTAAGTTTTGTACGTTATTCATCTAATAATATTTTGGAGAATATCTAAATGTAGTTTTATCAGATAAGTCATAATTAATAAATTAATCAAATAAATCTAAATATATACTACTTTTGTAACTTTAAACAGCATAGGCTTTGATACCAATTGTAGCGGGGTGTGGATAACTTGTGTGGTAAAATAGATCCATTATAAAAAGACAAAGTACAAGCAAGGGGGCTATGCCTTTCCTTACTAATCCTATTGAGGCATAGCAAAACCTCTTCTAATGAAGATGCATGTAAAAAATAATAAGAAGAAAGAACTAAAAATTCTATGATCATCACAGAGTTAATAACCAACTCTATGATGATATTACAAATGATATTACTTAAGTAGTGAAAGATTAAAATAAGAAAGAATGTGGAGTCAGATCCATGTTTCTTTAAAATTTAAAAATCTTCAAGAAGATGTAGCCCTTTAGAGATTCGATTCTTCACATTGTCTTCTTCCTCCAACCACTCTAAACTATCTTCATATTTCATCAATTCTTCTTGGATCTATTGAATCTTGTTGATAGAATTGAACCTTTTTTCCTTCTGTTTTGTCATCCTCATTGGTAATTGTCTTAGAATAACCTCTTAAGACACTTTACCATCCCAATTATATTTTTTTTCATGAGTCCTCTTTTTCTTAAATCCTTTTCTTTGTTGCCTAGGTGAAAGATCTCCGTCCCTAGCCACTTTAGCAAAGCATTCATCCAATACTTCATCCTCATCTTCTTCGTCAAATATGTCAATGCCTAAATCATCCTCAAACGCTTCTATTGGATATTCTACAAAATCTCCTGACTCACACCTCTTAGCCTGGAACCCTTTGGTAGGATTATCCATATCATTCAAAGGTGCACTTATTTAAGCCACAAGCTGTTCCACGGCTAAAGATGGAAAAACCATTGCATAACTTGTTACAAATTGTGAGGTTGTTGGACTCAACTTGCTACATGTTGGAGGGGATGAGACCTGCTTATTCTCCTCCTCTTCCATATCTTCCCAACTCTTTATATTTGTACCACTTTATATAATATGAGCCTTAGTTGTACTTTCCTCTTTGGACGGATGGTGAGAGAATATTCCAATAATAGAAAACATCTCTGACATGAAGACAAATTTAGTAAACTAAAACATTCTCTTTTAAGGCCTCCCAATAACTTCAGGATTTTACTATGAGGTTGAATATTTCATCAATAACTTTCCTGCCACTAACTCCAACAATTTGGAATGCTGAAATTATGGTATGTTGCGTCTAACTAAGATTACTTTATTAATGATATTTTTTCTTTTGATTTGTCGCTTAAGATGAGTGAATCACTTGTCCAATTTTTGAAAAAAGTTTTTGAGATTTGTTTTTTTAAATATTGAGAAGTTCTTATTAAAAAAAATAAAAGGGTTTTTCAATTTTTGTTTTTCTAAAAAGAAGATTTTACTGATTGCTTCTTTTCTTTGCTAATTGCTAAACTTTTTGCAGTTATATTTCGAGAAAATTAGTGTAGGGCAATAAACAAGTGTATACAATTTACGAAAACACTTATTATTTCATTATTTAATTTAAATAAGTCAAAGTTTAGATAATTGATGCAAAAGAGAACCATTTTGTCTACCTTTTTATTTTCTAAATTATTAAAAATCGTATGTATTATTTACAGGTTCTACAAAACCAACTAAGTACCACAAAATACATACTAGCACCTACTCCAATATCAAGTCAACTAAATAAAAGTAAGATTTTTGTAACTTTTTTCCTTTTTAAGTCTTGCTTGGTGCTTTAGTTTTTCTTTGTTATCCTTAATTTTAGTTAATTTTCCTCTTTTACTTGAAGAGTTTGGGCAGTTATTTATACTTTTATTGGTGGCATTTAAATTTTGTCAATGTATCACCAAAATTCGAGTACAGTTACATCATTTAAACTTTATTACCTCCTAAACTATTTTAAAATAAATTAAATATGGCCCTAATGTCACCAATATCATGTACAAACAAATGCCCAAGCTTTTCTAGTGAAGGAGGAACATTAACGAGAAATTATAATTTTATTGGCTGACTTGATATTGAAGTAGGGCTAGTATGAATTTTTATGGTACAAAATTGATTTTGTTGAAACTATAAATAATATATTTAATTTTTAATATTTAGAAAATAAAAAATGATAGACAAAATAATTCTTGTTCGTGTCAATTCTCGAGATTTTGATTTATATAAATTAATTAATGAGATCATGAGTGTTTTCACAAATTTTGTGCACTCGTTTAATGTCCTATACCTCAAGTAATTTTTTCAAAATTTAAGTACAAAAAGTCTTTAACAATTAGCAAAGAAAAAGAAGCAAGCCACCTTTTTTTTTTTAGAAAAAAGATAATTGGAGAACACTTTTATTTTTATTATAAGAACATTGATATATTCCCCCCAAAAAAAACATATCTCAAAAATCTTTTTCCAAAAATTGTCAAGTGATTCATACGTTTTAACTAACAAATCAAAAGAAAAAAAAAATCATTAATAAAGTAACCCTAGTTAGAAGGTCACATACCATAAATTCAGAAATACAAATTAATTAATTATTGGAATTGGTGGCACATAGGGAACTGTGTCCGTACAAGTGAGAAGATTAATTAACCTTAGGCAAAAGTAAGGTAATAAGATACTACTACTATCTAGTAAAGTTTCGATTCTAAACATTTTCTCTCGCCGCATGATTAGAGATTCCTACTAACGTGCACCGACGACCATCGTTCATCGGGAAGAGGTTTGGGCGACCTCGAAAAGATCAGTCATCAATGAGGAACACTAGTACGACCACTATGAGCTCTGGAAAGGGAAAGGGTAAAAGTGAACGCACCACTCGAATCTTACTTTCTCTCTAACGAATCCTATTAATATGACGCTTACACCGACGATAAGAAAGGCAATTGGAGAACCCTCATCCCGCGGCTGCTAACCTCTAACTGACCCACATAGAATTTGGATCTAGTACTGTAATTATGAAGTCTAAATTGCTGACCGAGTGGGTGTTTGGATATACTTATAATTTGGTCAAAATAGCTTATAACTTATTTTTTGCTTTTGAAAATGTTTGACAACTTTTATAATTGCTTAAAAAAGTTAATTTTGACTTTTTTTAAGCCAAAAGCAAGAAGTTGTCCATTACCTACTTATTTTTTTTTTAGCTTATAATCCATTGAAAGTTGACCAAATAAATGACTTTTGTATCCCTTATAATTTTTACTTATTCCAAAATTATCCTCTTGAAGCGCTAATTTAAAATGGAGAGAGTAACAAATAATATTCAAAATTAAATGCATATATTTTTCCTAATTCATCCTACTGAGCTAACTTTGAGAAAAATCGAAATCTAGATTTTCTTAGAATTTTTTGGTTGGGATTTCAAGTTTTATTTTCAATCTTCAAAACTTTAAGATTAAATTTTGGATTTACGATTTTTTTTCTGAAAATTTAAATCTTTATGTCTTAAAAGCAAGGTAATTAGTTAGATTATAATTTTTTCTATTAATAATAAACAAGTTAGAATGTAAAATAAAATAGGTAAACTAATATTAAACCACAAAAGAGATTTATAGTCCTTGCACCACAAGATTCAAAGTTCCCTCCGGAGGGACTAGGGTGCATGACCATAGTCCATATATATCCCTCCTTGTAATTTTGTCGAAAGTTTTTTTGGTCTACAAGATTTTAAGTAACTAAACTTTCCACGCCCATTGAAAAATAAACTCTTTTAACCAAGATAAGAGATTTTTTTTAGCGCACAAATTTAATAATCATTATTGAATATATATATATATATATATATATATACTCTTTTAATCAAGATAAGAGATTTTTTTTAGCTCACAAATTTAATAATCATTATTGAATATATATATATATTGAAACTGAATTAAAAATATATATATTAATTTTAATTTTAATCATTTTAGAAGTAAAAATTAATAATAATCAATTCTACATATTATTATCAGCTTTAAGGGTATTTAAGATATTTTGACCAAAAAAAAGTGCTTAACAGCATTTGTTTATCAAACACATTAACAACTTTTTTTCACTTTCAGCACTTTTATGCAAACACGTAACTGCTTATTTTTAAAATAAGTTGAGCACTTTCAAAAGAACTTTTTAAAAGCCACTTTTTTCAGCTTATCCAAACAGGCTCTGAGACTGCAAATGTTGTGTCACCTACCAAACAATGGCGAGCTGAAGAGAGGAAAACAGATGATCAAGCAAAGGTTTCAGAAAACTGATCGGGGTTGTTCTCCGAAAATTGAATTGCTATGAATGGTATGCCTCTATAATTTCTCCTACCGGTTGGAGTAAATGGGAATTTTGTAGTTCAATTAGAATATACGGAACTGGAAGAGAACCTTAAAAAGAATGGAGGAATGCTCTTACACTATATACCGTAGGTACTACTCCAAATTATAAGTATATGAAGCATTATAATGCAAGAACATGGAACTTTGTAGCTAGTCCCGAGTTGTTTTATCATGATAAAGGCTTCTTTATTGTGAAAATCAAAACTAGCCATGATCGAGATCTAAGTTTAGCTTCAGGACCTTATATAATGAACATTTGGACCCTAAATTTTGATTTGCATCAAGAGTATCCCAGAACTATTCTTCAATAGGTTCATCAAGAGTATCCCAGAACTATTCCTCAATAGGTTCGGTTTCCTAATATTTCCCTCAATTGGGGATCAGTTGCATTAAGCAAGATAGCAAGTTGCTTGGGTGAGCCAATGTTTGTGAATAAGAACAAAAAAAATTAGTCCTGAATTTCATATTCTCGTAGTTTTATAGATATTGATGTCATTCAGGAGTTGCCACAAGAAATTGATATAATTATAATATCATGCAAAGTGTTTACCCAGAAAGTACAATTTGATTGGAAGGCTTTGTTCTGTAAAAAGTGCATTAAGTATGGTCACGTAAGTAGAGAGAAACAACCAGTGCCAAACAGGGGAATTTAATAGGGAAAGCGAATAGTTCAATAATGACAATGTAGAAATCAGGTACCAATGGGGCAAGTGGAGGCAGTGATGCTTTCCACTAAGGTGATTGAAGTAGGTAATACGAACATAGTACCTAGTCACTCAAAACCAGAGCTCAACCACTCTTTTCGAAATCTCTCTGAGGTTTTCAATAAAACTCTACATAGAATAGTGGCTAGCAGCTCAAGAACTCTAATTAAGAGCATGGGAAGTATGTCTTAATCAACACTAGTTAAAAATAACCCCATCATGGGACCAGACTATAAACTTTGAACATATTTTCACCTTTGGACATTTTTTTATATATATTTTAGGATTCCTTAATTTTTTACTCAATTTTATAAAAATTATGAAATAATAATTTAAGGAAAAATGTGAAAAGACAACATTGTCTATTGCTAAGACTTTTAATGAAGGTTAAAGAATTCAAATTACTTTCTAAGGGTCTTCACACTTTTACTATATTGTAGATAAATATACAACATACTTCTACAATTCTTCAAATACAGGGCCTACAAGCGGTTATTTGTGCACTTGCCCTATATATCACGCTCAATTTCTTATTCATAGAAAAATTTTACTATTTATATGTATGTGTTGAAGCCAATACAGATACAGACTGGGTTGGTTCATCTATTGATCAAAGGTATACATTTGAATATTGTATATTTGTTTGGGAGAATTTAGTGACATGGAGGAGTAAGAAGCAAAATTAACATGGTGGCTCGAAGTAGTGCTGAGGCTGATTATCGATCTATGGCACACGAAATTTGTAAAATGTTGTGGCTCAAGAGATTTTAAAAGAACTAAGAAGACCTATGAATTTTTCAATGAAGTTGTATTGTGACAATAAGGCCGCCATAAATATTGCTAATACTCTACAAGGTGAGCTTAATCTTTTCATGATTTTTGGAGGCTACTCTACCCTAGACTTGTGTGTATTTAAAGGGTAACATATTCTCCTTAAGATACATTTCGAATATCCCATAAACTCTTGGGTATTCATAAAAAGATCAAAATCTCCAAAAACTCATAAACTCAGGGATAACACAAAAAGATCAAAACTCTCTCTTCTTGATAATCAAATACACTAAGAAGATCCACAAAACCCTTCTATCATGTAGATCAAATTCAAATAATTCTAAGTTCGAGAAATACGCTACTAATGGTTCACAAATTAGGGAGAAACCAAGAGAGAAGAATCAAAGGAGAAAATAAAATTATACCCACACAATTTAATAGTAAAAATGTTCTTGTTTCTTCAATTTTTTTTGTGGTTGATTTTTTTCATATTATTAAAAGTGGTTGCAAACAAACAAAATAAAACATGTTGAAGTGGATAGACACTTCGTTAAAGAGAGAATTGAAGATGGAAGTGTTTGCATCCCTATTGTTCTAACAAATGAACAAGTAGCTGATATTTTAACAAAAAGTATTTTCAAAACTACTTTTGAATCATTTCTGAGGAAGTTAGACATGTTCGATATCACATGCCAACTTAAGGAGGAGTGTCGAATGAGTTGGAAAATTTGATTGAAATCTGCTTCATAAATCAGTTGGCAAATTTGATTATAATCGGCTCATGTAAATATGGGATAACATGTATTTTTGGAGTAGATATTAATTGGTATTCTAGAAAAATAAATTAGAGGAAATTCCTTTTTGGTCTTACTTGTTCACTTATAAATGCTATACAATTCTATGAATAAAGATATACTTTTGCAGTATATAAACTTTCAAAAATACATATTTCTCCCATCAATATAGTTCTTTCAACACTAGTAGATTTCTAATGGGATGTCTATTAATACATGATTTATATCACTAAGTTTCAGGACTAATTCAGGACTAAGTTCCATCTCTGAATAATCAAAAAACTTAATTGGTGAAATTTGTCCAACGAGAGACAAGGTACATAGACTAACCCAATAAGATGATATGATTAAGAAAGTCTAAGACTATAACTCAACTACTTTCCTCAGAAAGTTAATATGAGCCTTAGCATTACTTTCCTCTTTGGGCGGATGATGAAAAAATATTTCAATAATAGAAAACATCTTTGACATGAAGACAAATTTACTAAACTAAAACATTCTCTTTTAAGGCCTCCCAATAACTTAACTATGAGGCTGAATATTTCATCAGTAACTTGTTCTGACACCTAATTACTAGAATTGTGGAGTAGTACATCATTTGATAGGCCACGACCTAGTTACTTATGTGCCACCACCACCAACAATTTGGAGTGCTAAAATTATGGTTCTTTGCATTCTAACTAAGGTTATTTTATTATCGTATTATTTTCTTTTGATTTGTCACTTACGATGCATGAATCACTTGTGCAATTTTCGGAAAAAGTTTTTGAGATTTGTTTTATGAAATGTAGAGAAGTTCTTATAAAAAAAAAAATAATAAAAGGGCTTTCCAATTTTTATTTTTCTAAAAAGAAGATTTTACTGATTGCTTATTTTTCTTTGCTAATTGCTAAACTTTTTGCAGTTATATTTCGAGAAAATTAGTATAGGGTAACAAACGAGTGTATACAATTTGTGAAAACACTCATTATTCCGTTATTTAATTTAACTAAGTCAAAATTTAGAGAATTCATACAAAAGAGAATCATTTTGTACCTTTTTATTTTCTAAAATATTTAAAATCATATGTATTTTTTACAGGTTCTACAAAACCAACTATGTACCAAAAAATTCATACTAGCACCTACTCCAATTTCAAGTCAACTAAATAGAAGTAAGATTTCTGTAACTTTTTTCCTTTTCTAAGTCTTGCTTGGTGCTTTAATTTTTCTTTGTTATCTTTAATTTCTAGTTAATTTTCCTCTTTCACTAGAAAAGTTTGGGAAGTTATTTGTACTTTTTATTGGTGACGTTGGATATTGTCAATGCACCACCAAAATTCGAGTACAATTACGTCACTTAAACTTTATTATCTCTTAAACTATTTTAAAATGAAGCAAATATCACCCTAATGTCACCAATACCATGTATAAACAAATGCCCAAGTTAGAAAAAATAAAGGATCAAGCAACTAATAGCTAATTGCCTAAACATAATTTAGTGATAATTAGTTAAGTAAGCTATTGTCGTTAACTAATTGTCAGTAAATGTCTTTTTTGGTGTACCAGTGTATGTGCATCAATTACCCAATAAAAAGGAGAAAAAAGTTGTAAAAATCATAATTTTATTGGTTGACTTGATATTGAAGTAGGGCTAGTATGAATTTTTGTAGTACAAAATTGATTTTGTTGAAACTATAAATAATACGTTTAACTTTTAATATTTAAAAAATAAAAAATGGTAGATAAAATAATTCTCGTTTGTGTCAATTCTGTAAATTTTGACTTATATAAATTAATTATTGAGATGATAAGTGTTTTCACAAATTTTGTGCACTCGTTTGATGTCATATACCTCAAGTAATTTTCTCAAAATATAAGTACAAATATTAGCAAAGAAAAAGACGCAAGAAGGTAAAATCTTTTTTTTAGAGGAAACATAATTGGAGACCCCCCCCCCCCCCCCCCCTTTTTTTTTTTTTTTGTTATAAGAACTTCTATATATTCCAGGAAAAACAAATCTCAAAAATCTTTTTTCGAAAATTATGAACTGATTCATCCGTTTTAGCTAACAAGTCAAAAGAAAAAAAATATCATTAATAAAGTAACCCTAGTTAGAAGGTCACATACCATGATTTCAACACTACTAATTATTGAAATTGGCGACACATAAGGAACTATGTCCCTACAAGTCAGAAGATTAACATTAGGCAAAAGTAAGGTAATAGGATACTACTATATAGTAAATTTTTGGTTCAAAACATTTTCTCTCGACGCATGATTAGAGATTCCTACTAACGTGAAACGACGACTATCGTTCATCACTAGAAGAGGTTTGCGGCGACCTCGAAAATATCAGGCAATGATGAGGAACACTAGTACGACCACCATGAGCTATGGAAAAGGGAAAGTGAAAAGTTGTTAGCATGAGCAATGCATGCGATGATTCCAATGGATTAGTGAACTCAAAGGAGATGCAGAGAAAAAGTGGTTTCACTAATCTAATGGTTTCACTAATCTAATCTTTACTTTCTCTCTAATGAATCATACTAATGTGACGCTTATACCGACGATAACAAAGGCAATTGGAGAACCCTCATCCTACAACCGTCACCACTATTTGACCCATATAGAATTTGGATCTGACACAGTAATTATGGAGACTAAATCGCCAACTGAGATTGCAAATGTTGTTTCACCTACCAAACAAAGTCCAGCTGAAGAGATAATAGGAGATGATCAAACAAAGGTTCCAGAAAAATTATCGGGGTTATTCTCCCAGAATTGAATTGCTATGAATAGTATGCCTCTATCATTTCTCCTACCGATGGTAGCAAATGCAAAATTAGTAGTTCAAATAGAATAAAGGAACTGGAGCACCCTAGGGAGTGGAGGAATGCTCTTACACTATAGGCCATAGGTGTTACTCCAAATTATAAGTATATGAAGCATCTTTGTATCTAGTCTTGAGCTATTTTATCATGATAAAAGCTTCTTGTTGGGTTCAATGTGTCTGTGTGAGTAGAAAATGGAGGTAAAATAGCGGAGGGTAAGAGAGTCACCAAATTGAAAATTGTACTCTTATATCGGAAAGCTCACTAACTCTCCTACATATAAGAGTACAATTTTCAATTTGGTGACTTTCTTACCCTCCACTATTTTACCTCCATTTTCTACTCACACAGACACATTGAACCCTGACGTATTCCTCAGGTATTGACATAAGTTTTGACAGCGTAAACACTCTTATATTCTCCAAAAACTCTGTGTGATCATTAGCCATTGAGTGAGTTTGAAGAATCCAATAATTTGAGGTACCGCTATTGTTGGATTGAAGGCTATTTATCCTGGGAGGAAGATTCCATAAACTCGGGTACAGTGAGGGAAATTATTCCTTAAGGACACTCCATGATGTCGAAGGACTTGGCCTTAAAAATTCTATTTCATCTTATTTCTGAAAATTAACATACTTCTTGGAAAGATTATTCTTATTCTTGCATTGAAGATGTTAAGCAACTTTATAGGTGTTCTTGGTTTTACACATGAACTTGAGTTGAAGTTGTTGTGACTAAATACAGATTTTTGTACCCGAAAAAAATTGAAAATACAACAACCTTAAGGAATAATATTTTGGAATCTGTATTGCTTGGTTTCTGGAGATTAAAGCTTTACTCTTTCTACTCCGTTTGAACTTAGCTAGTGATTTGAAGACATAAAATATTCATCACAAGTTAAATATCACTCGGTTGATGATTAGAAGTCACAAAAACTTCATCGTTAAACTAGAAAGAAGAGGTGTTTAAAGTTGTTGCAACTTTATTAGTAGTATTTTTACATACTAAAGGTTTTGTCTTGTTGTGACTGAAAAATGACTAACGATAGTCAAGTGCAACATGATACTGGAACGACTATGGCAGCAACTAGTAATGCCACGATGAGTCGTACTAATGCTCCGTAAGCTATGGCACCAGCGGAGAAATCCAAAAAATTTGCGGGTATTGACTTCAAGAGGTGGCGGCAGAAAATATTTTTCTACCTCACAACTCTTTATTTTCAAAGGTTCACATTTGAGGAAGCTTCGGAGGTGCCCGAGGGAACCTCTAAACAAGAGCGATTTGCGATTGTGGAGGCTTGGAAACACTCAGATTTTCTTTGCAGGAACTATATTTTGAGTGATCTTCAAGATGATTTTTACAATATGTATAGTGGAACAAAAACAACAAAAGAGTTATGGGGGCGCTAGAACGGAAGTACAAGATAGAGGATGCCGGAACTAAAAAGCTCTTCATTGTAAGATTCATGGAATATAAAATAATAGACAACAAGTCAGTTGTCTCTCAAGTGCAGGAACTGCAAGTGATCATCCAAGATCTCCTAGAAGAAGGTTTGATTTTGACAAATGCCTTTGCTAAACAATTTGAAAGTGTTCTTAATATTTACATAACTTTTATTGTAGGTTTGATTATGAATGAAGTGTTTCAAGTAGCAGCAATAATGGAGAAGCTACCATCTATGTAGAAAGACTTCAAAAACTATTTGAAACACAAATGTAAGGAGATGCTTATCGAAGATCTAATCATCAAATTGCGCATTGAAGAAGACAACAAGGCTGCGAAAAGAAGGTCAAGAGAAAATTCTACAACGAATAGAGCAAATATTGTAGAAGATGACTACAACTCCAAAAAGCACAAGAAAGCAGGACATGAAGGCAATCAACCCAAGAAAAAATTCAAGGAAAGTACTTTAACTGTGGCAAGATTGGCCACAAGTCCATAGATTGTCATGCCCCAAAGAAAGGGAAGAAGAAGGACCAAGTAAATGTTGCTGAGTCCAAGAAAGACGTCGGCGACCTATGTGCTATGCTGTACGAATAAAACATGGTGGGAAATCCTCGTAAATGGTGGATGGATTCTGGTCCCACCCGCTATGTTTATGCTAATAAGGAGCTATTTGCTGTTTTTACTTCGACTCAAGGGGAAGAAAAGCTCTACATGGCAAACTCTGCTTCTGCAAAAGTAGAAGGAACATGGAAAGTGTGCTTGAAAATGACTTCAAGCAAAGTGTTGACACTGTACAATGTCCTGTATATTCTGAAGTTAAGAAAGAACTTGATTTCTGTATCACTTCTAGACAAAAATGAATTCAAATGTGTATTTGTTTCCAGAAAAAATGTACTTAGTAAAGGTGAAGTGTATGTTGGAAAAGGCTATCTCAATGAGGGCTTATTCAAAATGAATGTAATGAATGTTGAAATTAATAAAAGTTCAGTTTCTTCTTACTTGCTTGAGTTTTATGATTTATGGCATGAACGATTAGGCCATGTTAATTACAAAACATTGCGTAAACTGATTAACTTAGAAGTTTTGTCAAACTTTAAGTGCAATAAATTAAAGTGTCAAATATGTGTGGAATCAAAGTATGCTAAGCATCCGTATAAGTTCGTTGAAAGGAATTCCAATCCCTTAGACTTAATCCACGCTGACATTTGTGATATAAGTCAACACCATCTCATGGTGAGAAAAAGTAATTTATAACTTTTATTGCCAATTGAACTAGATACTATTATGTCTATTTGCTAAATGGTAAGGATGAAGCAATATATGTGTTTAGGTAATATAAAACTGAAGTTGAAAATCAGATAGAAAAAAATATCAAAATGATAAGAAGTGATAGGGGCGAAGAATATAAATCTCCCTTTGCGGAAATATGTGTAGAGAATGAAATTGTCCATCAAACTACAACCCTATATTCACCTAAATTTAATGGAATTACGTAAAGGAAAAACCGAGTCTTGAAGAAAATGATAAATGCCTTAATTATAAGTTTAGGTTTACCGTAAAACTTATGGGGGGAAGATATCCTTACAGCTAATCGAATACTCAATAGAGTACCCCATAGAAAGACGCAATCAATTCCATACGAAAAATAGAAAGGAAGGAAACCCAACTTGAAATATTTCAAAGTATGGGGGTATCTAGTAAAGGTCCAAGTTCCTATGCCCAAAAGATTAAGGATAGGACCAAAGACAGTGGACTGCATGTTCATAGGATATGCTAAAAGTAGAAAAGCATGTTGGTTTTTGGTTCATAAATCTAAACATCCAAATATCAATGAAAATATGATAATTGAATTGGATAATGCTGAATTCTTTGAACACATTTATCCGTATAAAACTAGACATGAACAGTCTAATGGAGGGTCTAAATGACCTCAAGATGAACCAAGTGAGGATATACATAATGATGAGAATCCAAGATGTAGTACATGTCAAAGAATGTTTACTTCGTGTTAAACATTTAATGAAGCAATGACATCTTCAGACTCAACCATTGGAAAGAGGCGATTGATAGTGAGATTAATTCTATCTTAAGAATCCATGCATGGGATTCGGTTGATCTTTCTCCAGGAAATAAACCTTTGGGTTCTAAATGGATCTTCAAAAAGAAAATAAAAGCTGATGGTACTATTGATAAGTACATGGCAAGACTTCTTGTAAAAGTCTTCAAACAAAAGGAAAAGGCTTAATTACTTTGATACATAATCGCCAGTAACGAGGATAACATCAATTCGAATATTAATTGTCTTGGAGGCAGTATATGGTCTTGAAATCCATCAAATGGATGTGAAAATAGCATTTCTAAATGGAGAATTGGAGGGAGAAATCTACATGGAATAGCCTGAGGGTTTTGTGGTGTCCTGGAAAATAAAGTGTGTAAACTTGTCAAGTTACTTTGTGGAATAAAACAAGCACCTAAACAGTGGCATGCGAAGTTTGACCAAACCACATTGGCGAACGAGTTTAATATAAATGAATGTGATAAATGAGTTTACATTAAAGACACTCCAAATCACCAAGTCATTATTTGTTTATATGTGGATGATATGTTGATCATCAGTAGAGACATTTTTGACATAAATGCAATGAAATGAATGTTTGAGAGCAAGTTCGATATGAAAGACCTTGGAGTTGTGGATGTGATCTTAGGAATAAAAATCCATAGAATTCCACAAGGGTTGGCATTATCACAATCTTATTACATCGAAAAGGTACTTGACAAATTCAAGTATATGGAATATGGTATTGCCAAGACTCCATTGGATGTGAGCTTTGCACTTCAAAAGAATGAAGGTGAAAGTGACTCACAATTAAAGTACACAAGAGTATTGGGATGTTTAATATATATCATGAATTATGCATGACCAGACATAGCATGTGCTATTAGTAAGTTGAGTTGGTACACGAGTAATCCCAATAAAACTCATTAGATGACAATAAAAAGAGTTTTTGGGTATCTGAAATACACTCAAGACTATGCTTTGCATTATAATAAATATCCCGCAGTACTTGAAGGATATAGTGATACAAATTGGATCACCGGATCGAATGAAGTAAAATTCATGAGTGGATATGTATTTACTATCGGTGAAGAAGCAGTATCTTGGAAATCATCCAAACAGACATATATTTCTCTCTCCAAAATGGAATCTGAATTTATCGCATTGGATAAAGCCGGTAAAGAAGCAGAATGGCTCTGGAATTTCTTGGAAGATATTCCTTATTGGCCCGTACCAGTGGTACCAGTATATATACACTGTGATATCCAAACGGTAATAGGTAGGGCAGGGATCCTGATGTACAATGGTAAATCTAGTCACATAAGACGGAGAGATAATACTATTAGAGAATTTCTCTCTAGTGGAATTATCACTGTTGACTATGTGAAGTCAAAGAATAATGTTTTGAATCCATCTAAAAAAGGCCTATCTAGATAAGGAGTTAAGAGGAAATCCAAGGGAATGGATTTAAGGCCTAGGACAAGTCAGCATAACGGTAACTCTGCCTAGCAAACTGGGCTAGTTTCAAGGATATAAAAAAAGTTATGTCTGACAGGTTCAACATTGTCATTATGCCTAACTCATTCTCATGATGTAGACAATATTTAGCAAACGAGGATAGGACTTATGGTGTGAAGTCTTTTATTTATTTTCTAAATTTGGAAGATTTGACCAAATAGTTTAATCTACAGGATTGAACATTTAGAAATTACCTATATGAGAGCGAAGTGGAAGCCGCTTCAAGGAGAATGTTAGTAAAGGCCTATTCGTTAAGCTCTCATGAAATCAAGGCGTGTTCATGGATGAAAAGAACAAAACTGTGAGAACCATAAATGGTAAAAGGCTAGTTATATGACATATGTTGTCTAGGTGTACAATAAAGATCGACGGTTCAAAGGTATCAAATCTATCGATTGACCGAGTGCATTCGATGCATGTTCACTACGAAAAGTTCAAAGGGAAACCCACTTATCCAGATGCAATCAATCTTTGTTAAATGATCACATGTTTGTCCGTAAATTTTTCAAAAGATAGTCATTCCCCATTTATATTGGGGATTGTTGGGTTCAATGTGTATGTGTAAATGGAAAATGGAGGAAAAATAGTAGAGGGTACTAAATTAGAAAGTGTACTCTTATATTGGAAAGTTCACTAATTCTCCCACATTGGTGGGAGAAGAAAACTTTAGAGTGCTTATAATAAAGAACAATTACTCCACATGGATAGTGAAGCAAGAATAAGGTGATGCCTCGCTCGGCTCGACTTCGGCTTTAGATTCGTATTTGGATTTGGATTTGAATTTGTCA
This sequence comes from Capsicum annuum, assembly GCF_002878395.1. NCBI lineage: Eukaryota > Viridiplantae > Streptophyta > Magnoliopsida > Solanales > Solanaceae > Capsicum > Capsicum annuum. Next base: position 171,958,469 of record NC_061116.1, read on the forward strand.
AATGATTGATCGATGAGATATATCTTTATAGACGAATTTTATTTGAAACCTATGTTACAAGTGAAAAAATTAATTCAAAAATTTGATATAATTATTTTTCTCCAAGAGTGGGCGCATTTCGTATGCCATGCAAATGCATACGTAACACATCTCGAAGGGATTTGATCCTTCAAGGCAAAAGGCACACTATTTTGACCTGCGGGCGCAGATGTGGTGCAGATTCATGACCTACGAGCGTAGACGCAGTGCAAGTAGCCACGGGAATTGGATAGTGTCACTTGCGGCCATCGTTCCAGCATAGACTAGGTGCAGGTGACGTGATTGTACTGAATAGGTGCCTTTTTGCTGAACCAAACAGTCCACACACACAAGACACTAAACGGAAACAACAAACTCAAACTTAAACGATAAAAAAGATATGTAACTTGACACAATGAAAACTCATAATACAACAATTAAAGAGTGTATTAATTCTCTAAAACCTCCACAAAACAAGTTAACAAGCACCACATTCTTACGGAACACAAGAGGAACTCGATTCACTCAAGCACTCTTGTTTCTAGTCGATACATACAACACAAGAAGAAACCATTTCTTGTGATGTCAAAGTGGTGGTATACTCTCTTCTTGAGGAAAAAGTGATGTTCAATATTACAAGTGATTTCAAGAATAATATAACTAAGCAAATAAGTGTAAGGGGTTCCTACTTATAGTCTATTACAAAAGAGATGGAAAATGACACCTTTACCCTTAATAAAGGGGGTGGGTTTGGAGTGTATAAATGGAGATGCCTTGTCGTGTTTGTAAGACACTCAAGGCATGTCTTCACACTTTAATACATACACTCCCTTGGACGAACTTAAGACATGCTCAAACACATCCAGCCATTTTCCACTCTTTTGCAAAGGCCTTCACACTCTTCCCTTTTATTTGATATAGTTTGAGTATGGCTTCTTGTGCTTGTACCCTCTTTGCACTTGTATCACTTGTAATCCTTGTGCTCTTTATGCTTGTATCATATATCCAGGGGATCCATAGCTAATAAATACATTATTTTGTTCGTCCCTTACAAACAAACTTCAAATATTTATTCATAGTTGTTTATGGTAGCAATTGTACTCTTGATAGACAAAATCTATTGGAGGGACTAGCTAATATAGGGATAACTATTGGGGGTCCATGTTGCATTTGTAGTGACTTTAAAGTTCCTGTGTTTCTAGATGACAGAGTTGGAGGTAATCTAGTTACAGACTTTGAGACTAGGGAATTTTAGCAAATAATGGATTCCCTTGTTTTAACTGACATAAAATCCAATGGTAGGTATCATATTTGGACTAACGCTCATGTTTATAGTTGAATTGATAGAGAAATTTGTAATGACCAATGGGTTCTGGCATATGGACATATTGCTGCTCATTTTAAGAAATTTTTTCTGTGACCATTCTCCAATACACCTGGATATGATCGCTAATGCTAGCCAACAAAGAAAACCCTTTAGATTTTGAATGTTCTAGAAGATGATGTTGAGTTCTTACAAATTGTAAATCAAATTTGGAGTATAAGTATTCAAGGTAGATACATTTTTCAAGTTTGGTGTAAACTATAGTCTTGTAAAGACCCTTTAAAGAATTTGAAACATGACAACCTAAGAAATTTGGAAAAAAGGGTAGAGGACTGTAATGCTCCACAAAAGTCGTACATGTATTATCTCATAATAGCTAGCATATAGAGTTGAAAATTTGAAAATTTTTCTAAGTTTCAAAAAAGAATTAGAATTATTTTGAACTTCCTATCTTTGGAGATTTTATTTTCGACCTTCCTGACCTTCGTTTCTTGATTTTTTTGTTGATTCACGATGGGGAACGTCAAGAGTACGTCTCGGGTGAGTTTTGAAATTTTTAGACAATCTTAAGGGCACGTTTGGGTTGGAGAAACAATGAGCCTCCGCGATAGGAGGGCGGCGCCTCTCTCATCGCAGAGGTCACCCAAGGTGGCGCCTTGGTTAGTGCCTTGGGCCAGTTCAGTTTCTCTCCAAATTTTTAAGGGTTTTTTGGGTATTGTCCACTCCCATATCAACTTAAACACGGGATTTGATCCCTAATACACCAAAATCCATCACAATTCACCCAAATTACTCAAGAACATTCATAAGGGTTTCAAACAAGAATTCCAAATAACTCAAGATTTAACCATGGGTTTTCAAGATTGATTGAAGATTTGGAATCCCCAAATCGTAGGCTTCAAGAATCACCCATTATTTTCCATAATTGAGGTACGTGGAGTTTTCCTAAAATTCATGGGCAAAGAAACCTTCTTTAATTTATGCTAAAGATTTAGAAATCATGATTTTACAGAAAGGGATGAAATTTACCATTACTAGCATGTTTTAGAAGCTTTAATTACTATTGTTTGGTCTTTAGGCCTTTTCCCAATTTGAATTGAAATTCTACATATATGTATGCATGTTTTTAAGGATGAATATTCAATTGAGAGCATGAATTATAATGAAATCCCTCTCTTGTTATGATTTTTCTTTACTTATGATATGCTACGAATCATTTTGAATGCATTTTAAAAAGCATGATATGAAACATCTTGATTTATACTATGACCTGAATATGATTTTGGAATCAAAAGAAAGGGTTGTGCATGTTTATAAATGTTGAATATACATATAATAAAAGAGTGCATGGTTTTTCCAAAAGCTCTTGACCACCATATGTTTGAAGAATTCTTGCATAGTTTTGACATATGTTTTGGAACATGAAATCTCTTATACTATTTGCATATTTGGGTGGTCATAATTGAGTTTTGATGAAAGAATTATGCATGATGCATTATGGCTCAGAAATAGGACTTGCGAGTCTTGGTGTGACAACACCAACTCAGATAATGCCATGTTAATTCAGAACAGAATAGAGTGTATGTTTGAAATCAAATTTTTAGATTTCAAAACTAGAATGATGTATGTTATAGAACAAGATAAAATTGGGCATAAAGAGAGCTTAGGTGGCTCCCCGAAGAAGGAATGAGTTCAGACAACTCATTGCCCAAAACCATGATTTGCCGATCTGGGTATATTATTATACGTTGGCCTAGTGCCCTGTGGCGTATCAGACTCAGACACTTTAACCCTTGCAACACACTTGGGTTGGGGATTCCCCGATGAGTTAATTACGGATTCCATATAGCCCATGGAATATCAGACTTGTAGCGAAGTGCCACCTAACTCAGAAGTAATACAAAGATCAGAAATTGCATTGACAGAAAGGTTTTATGATTATCAAAAATGCCCATGTGTTTTGGAATGTATATCATATATGATTTTTTATGACTAGCTCTCAACTATTCTATTTATATTAAAAGATTTATTTTGGATTGCTTTGTGTACCAGTACATCTGTATTGAACCCCTACCTTCCAGGTTCTGAGGAACAGTCTAGGGGTCTTGATAAGCAGTAGATTTCTTCAGACAAAAGTGCAGAGTCTAGTCAGTGAGCCTTCTATATTTCAGAAGGCCTATTTATTTTCAGACATTTATTATCAGTTATGGTTTTGGTCTAATGGGGACCTTGTCCTAGTTTTCAAATAGTTGTTATCAGTCATGTAGTAGAGATTTCACAAACGGTTTTCAGATGTTATTAGATGGTTTTGGATTTCATTTTTCCATTTTGAAGTTATATTAGACTTTTGACCATGATTCTGTTCTGTTATAAAATTCTACATTTTTTCTCTATTATATAAATGTTGTGCATGATTACCAGACAAATAGGGATGCCCGGGCCTTTATGGTTTGGGATGTTCGTCACGGCCAGGGATCCGGTTTGGGTCGTGACAAACTTGGTATCAGAGCATGGTTCATGATCCTATGGTGTCTATGAAATCGCGTCGGGTAGAGTCTTATTTATAGGTGTGTAGTGCACCACTCTTATAAGTAGTAGGCTGCTAGACGTTTAGGAATATTCCCCCTCTTTGTGATTTAGTTTGTGCTTTGGAGTCTAATCTATCCTCTAATCCATAATCTCTTATATTTCAGAAAATATCCATGCCTCCCTGTCGCACTAACATAAATGCCCAGACTGATGAGGTCCGTCCCACTTATGGGATGAGGACCCAAAATAGATCTTAGACTATGGAGATTGATATTACTCTGGAGGTCCTACCTACTCAAACCAGACCACCTAGGGCACCTAGAGCTCTCCTGATGGGGACCAACCGCACTCAGCCTCGCGAAAGAGAGGTATCTAATGCAGAATTCAGATAGTCCATTCACATGCTTGCTCAGTTAGTGGACATACAGACTAAACAGTCAAAATATATTGGGTATGCATCGGTCACATTTGAGGCTACTAGGGTGGGTTAGTTCATGAGAATGAACCCGCCCATGTTTTCGGGAACCAAGGTAGAGAAGGATCTACAGGAGTTTATGGATGAGATGGAAAAGATCTTCAAGGTGATGTATGTAAATGAGGTGGAAGGGATGGAATCAGCAGCTTACCAGCTTAAAGAAGTTATGAACCAGTGGTATAATGAGTGGGAGGATTCTAAGGGTGAGAGTATTGAGCCCATATTATGTGGCGAGTTCGTGGAAGCTTTTCTTGAGTGGTTCTTTGCTCTTGAGTTGAGGCAGGACAAAGCTAAGGAGTTTATGAACCTTAAGTAAGGAAAAATAAGTGTCAAGGAATACACCCTGAAGTTCAACCAACTGACTCGTTATGCTCCGGAGATGACTGGTAAAATAAGAGCCCAAATAAGAAAATTTGCACCCGAACTTTCGGATGACTTAGTGCTTGAATGTAAGGGGGCTATGCTGAATAGGGACATGGACTTCTCTAGGCTGTCAGTGCATATGTAGCAGGTAAAGGAGTAGAAGAAGAGAATCACTGAACCTAGAGAGAAGGACAGATAGGCAAAGAGAGCCAGAACAGCAGATCAGAACCACGGTCAGCCATAAAGTGGTAATTAGGGAAATAAATGGCAAAAGAAGAAGAATTGGGGTAATGCCCAGTCCGCAGCCAGCGCCCCAGTGCCCAAACCTCCAGTAGAACGACGGCCTTAGAGCTTCCAAACTAATTATGGATTCAGATCCCACGATACCCAGTCACAGGGCCGCGTAACTCAGCAGCATCGTACATTTCCGTGGTGTGAGATCTGTTGTAGACATCATCCAAGGAGGTGTCAGCTGGGTTCACTAGTATGCTATTCATGTGGTCAGTTGAGTCACTTCCAGAGAGATTGTACTTCAGCTATAAAGAATGTTAGTGGTGCCAAATCTCAGATAAACTCTTCCGCACTACCACCGCCTCAAAAGGGTGCCACCTAAGCTGTCGGGAGTGGTCACAACCGGCTGTATGCTTTGTCCAACCGCCAGGAGGTGAAAGCTTTGCCAGACGTAGTGACCGATACGTTATAAATATTTTCCCATGATGTTATGTACTACTTGATCCCAGGTCTACCTTGTCTTATATGACCCCTCATGTGGCTGTTGGTTTTGGGTTTGAGTCCAATGTAATTTTAGAACCTTTCTCTGTTTCCACTCCGGTGGGTGATTTAATTGTGGATAGGAGGGTGTGTAGAAATTATGTGGTGACTGTTTATGGTTGGGATTCCGTGGTAGACCTCATAGACCTAGACATGATTGATTTTGATGCCATCCTAGGGATGGACTGGCTTCATTCGTGCTATGCCATACTAAATTGTAGAACTAAAAGAGTCACTTTTTCTTACCCAAATAAACGAGTAATAGAGTGGGAGAGGCATTCTTTAGCACCCATAGGGCTCTTTATATCTTACCTTAGAGCCCGTAAATTCATTTCTAAGGGTTGTTTGTATCATCTTATTCGGGTTAAGGATTTGAGTGCTGAAAGCCCTTCTCTTCAGTCCGTCCATTTGGTGAGTGAATTCCCAGAAGTTTTTCTAGATGATCTTCCTGGAATCCACCTGATAGGGAGATAGATTTTGGTATTGATTTATTGCCAGAAACCCATCCCATTTCTATTTTGCCATATAAAATGGCTCCTTCAGAATTGAAAGAGTTGAAAGAACAGCTAGTAGATCTTCTAAACAAAGGTTTTCTCTGTCCTAGTGTTTATCCCTGGGGTGCACCTGAACTCTTTGTGCGAAAGAAAGATGGCTCCCTGTGTATGTGCATAGATTACCGCCAGTTGAATAAGGTCACTATTAAAAATAAATATCCTCTTCCTAGAATTGATGACCTTTTTTACCAGCTTTAGGGTGCTAGATGTTTTTCAAAGATAAACTTTCATTCGGGATACCATCAATTGAAGGTTAGATAGTCAAATATTTCCAAAATAGCTTTCCGAACCAGATACGGTCATTATGAATTCTTAGTCATGTCCTTTGGGTTGACTAACGCCCCTGTAACTTTCATGGATCTGATAAATAGAGTGTTCCGTCAGTTTCTAGACCTGTTTGTGATAGTTTTCATAGATGATATTTTGATTTATTCCAAGAGTGAGGAGCACCATGCCAATCACCTCCGAATTATCCTTCAGACTCTTAAATATCACAAATTGTATGCAAAGTTTTCCAAGTGTGAATTCTGGATTAATGCTATTGTTTTTTTATGGCATATCGTGTCTAGTGGCGGGATTAAGGTTAATCCCCAAAAGATTGAGGCAGTGAGGAAATGGCCCAGACCTATGAATCCAACTGATATTCGGAGCTTCTTGGGTTTGGTAGGATATTACAGAATATTTGTAGAGAGTTTTTCTTCCATAGTCGCACCACTTACTAAGTTGACTCATAAAAAGGTAAAGTTCGTGTGGTCTGACTCCTGTGAGAATAGTTTTGAGAAATTGAAAGACAAGTTGACTACTGAACTTGTTCTGACTCTTTCAAAAGGAACAAAAGGTTTTGTTGTGTATTATGATGCATCCCAAGTGGGACTTGGTTGTGTACTTATGTAGCATGGTAAGGTTGTGGCTTATGCATCTAGGCAATTGAATGTGCATGAGTAAAACTACCCTGCCCATGACTTGGAGTTAGTGGCCGTGGTGTTTGCACTTAAAATCTGGCAAAACTATCTTTATAGGGTACATGTTGATATATTTACTGACCACAAGAGTTTGCAGTATGTTTTCTCACAGAAAGAATTGAACCTCAGGCAGAGACGTTGGTTGGTGCTTTTGAAGGATTATGATATGAGCCTGGACTATCATCCGGGCAAGGCGAATGTGGTAGCCGATGCCCTTAGTAGGTTATCTATGTGCATTCTTTCTCATGTTGAGAAGGGAAAGAGGGAGATGGTGAAAGATATTCACCGGCTAACAAATATAGAAGTACGACTCTTGGATTCTGAAGAAAGGGGAGTGGTTGTTCAAGAGGTAGCTAAATCTTCCCTTTGTGAAGAAGTTAAAGAGAAGCAAGTTGAAGATCCCATCTTAAGGCAGATCAAGAATGATGTGGGTCAGTAGAAGGTGATGTCTTTTAAAATAGGTGGTGATGGTATTTTGAGATATCAAGGTTGACTATATGTGCCAAATATAGATGGGTTGCGAAAGAGAATCCTTAACGAAGCTTACACTTCAAGGTATGTTGTTCACCCAGGATCTACTAAGATGTACCATGATCTAAAGACTATATATTAGTGGAATAATATGAAGCGTGATGTGGCTAAATTTATTGCCAAGTGTTTGAATTTTCAACAAGTTAAAGTGGAATATTTGAGGCCTGGTGGTATATCCCAAGAGATAGATTTACCTTTGTGGAAGTGGTAGATGATCAATCTGGACTTTACTACGGGACTTCCGAGGTCCCAAAACAAGTATGATTCTATTTGGGTGATTGTTGACAGGCTGACCAAGTCAGCACATTTTCTGCCTGTGAGGACCAACTATTCGGGAGATGATTATACCAAGCTTTACATTAAGGAAATAGTCTGCTTGCATGGGGCACCTGTATCCATCATATCTGACCGAGGTACGTAATTCTCTTCTCAGTTTTGGATATCTTTTCAGCGGGGTTTAGGTACCTAAGTGAATTTGAGTACTGCATTCCACCCTCAGACTGGTGGGCAAGCTGAGCGCACTATTTAGACCCTTAAGGATATGTTGAGGGCCTGCATGATTGACTTCAAAGGTAGTTGGGTAAATCACTTGACCTTGATAGAGTTCGCATATAATAACAGCTATCATGTAAATATTAAGATGGCTCCTTTTGAGGTATTGTATAGAAGAAGATGTAGGTCGCCAATAGGGTGGTATGAAGTGGGTGAGACGCAGTTATTTGGGCCTGATCTTGTTCATCAAGCAATAGAGGATGTGGAGATTATTAGAGAACGACTTAAGACAGCCAAGAGTAGATAGAAATCCTATGCTGGTGTTAGAAGAAGGGAGCTAGAATTCAAAGTTAGTGATTGGGTATTTCTAAAAGTCTCTCCTATGAAGGGAGTTATGCGATTCTGGAAGAAAGGTAAGCCGAGTCCTCGCTATATAAGACCATATCAGATTTTGAGAAGAATAGGTGCAGTTGCATATGAGTTGGAGTTGGCTGCAGATTTGGGTTCTGTTCATCCGGTATTTCACATATCCATGTTGAAGAAATGTATTGGAGACCATTCCTTAGTGTTGCCTATAGAAGGAATCAAGGTGACAGACTCATTATCATATTAAGAGGAACCTATTGCAATCTTAGATCGCTAAGTTTGGAAGTTAAAGAGCAAAGAAACAATGTCAGTTAAGGTGTTGTGGAGGAACCAAAAAGTTGAAGAAGTAACTTAGGAATCAGAAGATGAAATGAGAGATAGATACCCAGACCTTTTTAATCTAATGAATGACGAAGTGGAAGGTACGACCTTTGCCTTTTCTTTTATGGCCTTAGTATGCTTGAAATTGTGCTTGTCTGTGTTCCGCGTCATCATTTGGGAATGAATGATCCCAAGGAGGGATAATGTAACGCCCCACAAAAATCGTACATGTAGTATCTCATAATATCTAGCATATAGAGTTGAGAACTTTAAAATTTTTCTAAGTCTCAAAAAGGACTTAGAATTATTTTGAGCTTCCTATCATCAGGGATTTTATTTTCGACCTTCCCGACCTCCGTTTTTTAATTTTTTTGTTGATTCACGATGGCAAGTCAAGAGTACGTCTCGGGTGATTTTTGAAAATTTTAGACGAGGTTAAGGGCACATTTGGGCTAGAGAAATAGTGATCCTCCACGGTAGGACGGCGGTGCCTCGCTCATCATGGAGGTCATCTAAGGCGGCGCCTTGGTTAGCGCCTTGGGCCAGTTCAGTTTCTCTCCAAATTTTTAAGGGTGTTTTGGGTATTGTCCACTCCATTATCAACTTAAACATGGGATTTAATCCCTAATACACCAAAATCCACCACAATTCACCCAAATTACTCAAGAACATTCATAAGGATTTCAAACAAGAATTCCAAATAACTCAAGATTTAACCGTGGGTTTTCAAAATTGATTGAAGATTTAGAATCCCCAAATTGTAGGCTTTAAGAATCACCCATTATTTTCCATAATTGAGGTATGTGGGGTTTTCCTAAAAATTCATGGGCAAAGAAACCTTCTTTAATTTATGCTAAAGATTTAGAAATCATGATTTTACGGAAAAGGATGAATTTTACCATTACTAGCATATTTTAGAAGCTTTACTTACTCTTGTTTGGTCTTTAGGCCTTTCCCCAATTTGAATTAAAATTCTATATATATGTATGCATGTGTTTAAGGATATATATTCAATTGAGAGCATGAATTATAATGAAATCCCTCTTTTGTTATGGTTTTCCTTTACTTATGATATGCTATGAATCATTTTGAATGCATTTTGAAAAGCATGATATGAAACGTCTTGATTTATACTATGACTTGAATATGATTTTGACATCAAAAGAGAGGGTTGTGCATGTTGATAAATGTTGAATATACATATAATGAAAGAGTGCATGATTTTGCCAAAAGCACATGACCACTATATGTTAGAAGAATTCTTGCATAGTTTTGACTTATGTTTCAGAACATGAAATCTTTTATACTATTTGCATTTTTGGGTGGTTTGAATTGAGTTTTGACGAAAGAATCATACATGATGCATTATGGCTCAGAAATAGGACTTTCAAGTCTTGGTGTGATGACACCAACTCAGATGATGCCATGTTAATTCAGAAGAGAATAGAATGCATGTTTGAAATCAGATTTTCAGATTTCGAAACTAGAATGATGTATGTTATAGAATAGGATAAAATTGCACACAAAGAGAGATTAGGTGGTTCCCCGAAGAAGGCATGAGTTCAGACAACTCATTGCCCAAAATCATGATTTGCCGATTTGGGTATATTATTATACGATGGCCTAGTGTCCTGTGGCGTATCAGACTCAGACACTCCAACCCTTGCGGCACACTTGGGTTGGGGGCTTCCCCGCCGAGTCAATGGAGGATTTCATATAGCCTATGAAATATCATACTTTGTAGGGGAGTGCCACCTAACTCAGAAGTAATACAAAGATTAAAAATTTCATTGACAGGAAAGTTTTATGATTATAAAAAATGCCCATGTGTTTTGGAATATATATCATATATATGATGTTTTATGACTAGCTCTCAACAATTCTATTTATATTAAAAGATTTATTTTGGATTGATCTGCGTACCAGTACATCTGTATTTACCCCCTACCTTCCAGGTTCTGAAGCACAGTCTAGGGGTTTTAATAAGCAGTAGATTTCTTCAGACAGAAGTGCAGAGTCCAGTCGGTGAGCCTTTTATATTTCAGAAGGCCTATTTATTTTCAGACATTTATTATCAGTTATGGTTTGGGTCTACTGAGGGCCTTGTCCTAGTTTTTAGACAGTTGTTATCAGTCATGTAGTAGAGATTTTGCAGACGATTTTTAGATGTTATTAGATGGTTTTGGATTTCATTTTTCCGTTTTGAAGTTATATCAGACTTTTGACCATGATTCCGTTCTGTTATTAAATTTCACATTTTTCCTCTATTAAATGAATGTTGTGCATAATTACCAGACAGATAGGGACGCCCGGGCCTTCATGGTTCAGGATGTCCGTGACGGCCAGGGACCCAGTTCGGGTTGTGACAAGGACACCCAAGGTAAACTACACAAAATTCAAGTTATCATTACTATACAGAATACTACTGACTTGCTAGAAAAAGAAACAAAGCACAAGTGGAAATGAATAAGTGGATAACTATCCAAGAAAGAATTTTTAGGTAAAAATACAAGGCATACTAGATAACAACTGGAGATGGTAACAAACAATATTTTATTAACTGTATGAAGGCAAGGGTAAGCTCAATTTACCATCTCTGTGCTGAAAAATTATCAAATAGGTATCTTGCATAAATATCATGATACGGAGAAAGAAATCCCGAAGTTTTATTGAGGGTTGATGGGTTCAGCAGTAGCTGATATACTTCCTAGAATTGATCTAACAATTCTAAGAAGATGATCGGAACTAAATCAACAACCACAAAGGGAAATTTGCAGACCAGTATGAAGTGAGGATCTATACCAAGCTCTATTTTCCATTGATGATAACAAAGCCCCCGATATTGATGGATTTAATGCTTATTTTTTCAAAAAGTCTTAGAATATCATTAGACCTGGAAAAATAGGTTTGCCCAAACCAACCCTAGTAGGCTAGAGAATTAAATGTGTTAGGATAGGCTAGTCAGTTTAACTAAAGAACCTTTAAAATATCAGCCCAACCAGCCCTTAGCATGCCACGGGTTAGGACGAGTTGACCCTTCTAAAAAATAAAAGTAACCTAAGACATGATAAATAAAAATATTATAAGTACTAGACAGTCACCAAATTTTATGCTTTCACTTTAATATGTCACCTACTAGATTTTAGCATATTATCTTACTAATATCCTTAGTTATAATTAGCTCGTGGTATTTATTGAAATAAGCAGAGAAGAATAATTAGCTATAAATTTCAAGGGAAAATTCTAACATTGTTAAGATAATGAATATAGGTATACACAAAGTATCTACATAAAATTAGTAAGCCTAAATTTAAAGAACAGAATGTTGAATTAAGCAAAGGCAACAAGTGCTAAACCATCACAAGTAAAATAATTTTTTGAAGTTCAAAACTAAAAGCAGCTTACCAGCCATTTCAAAACAAATGAAGAACTTTCAAAAAATTAGTATCAACTAAAGAATGAATTAAAAATAATTAGCAGTTAAAAAAGATTAAAAATTTTCTAATTCCTAATATATAAATGGCCAACTTAAAAATATTTAATAATTACTTTTAATGTCGACCCACATAATGGCCTCTGAGGCTGACGGGTTAGGCCTCGGAGGACGATGGGCCCAGTGACACTGATCTTATAAGCCTCGTTCCTAAATGAGTTGAAAAAACTTACCCAATCTCCACTTAATTAAAGGATTGAGTTGGGCCGACCTCATGGTCTAAGCCCATTTCCACAACTTTAACTATCATTAAAAATGATTTGATCAATGCAGTTTTAGAATTCTTCCAATATAACAAACATTTGAGGGCAGTCAACAACACACTAGTTACTTTTGTTCCTAAAACCTCTCATCCACAAGATGTGAGTCATTTTAAACCTCTTGCTTATTTCTTAATTGTCTATAAGGTGACACTTAATATCATTTCCAGCAAAATCAAAGGATGTTTAGATGGGATAATTATTTAGAGTCAGTTAGCTTTTATACTTGGTAAGCTAATCTCGGACATGAATTAGACAAAGGTTACACAAGAAAGCATATGTCACCTAGATGCATGATTAAGGTAGGTTACAGGAAGCCTATGACTCTATAGAATGGAGCCTTATTAAGTAAATGTTGTTGGAGATTAGTTTTCCTATCAAAATGGTACAATGGATCTTAATTTACATCAAGACGGTGTGTTATACTTTTATCAGAAATGAAAGTTTGTCAAAATGTATTATAGCAAAGAGGGGATAGTGACAAGGAGACCCCATGTCTTCTTACATTTTTGTGATAGTAATGGACTACTTGGATAGATGTTTGGGTACTCTAGCAAAAATACCTTTGTTCAATTATCATCCAAGATACAAGAAACTTGGGATTACCCATATTTGTTTTGTTGATGATCTTTTGTTATTTGCAAGGGGATAATGAGGTATTGTACAAATACTCAATGATAAATTTCAATTATTTTTGGTTACATCAGGCCTGCAGGACAACCTCAGCCAAATATAAGTTTATATTGGGGGTGTAAACCTCACGGTCAAGTAAAGAATTCTAGGTATGCTTGCATATAAAGTGGGAAAACTTTCTTTCAAATACCTTAGTGTCTCTCTATCTACCAAAATACTCACTATAGCTCAATGCACCCTACTGGAAATCAAAATAGCTAAGTTTTATGCTATGGTAAGGATTGATTTGCGAACTGTAGAGTAGAAGGCTTAGGTCTATCATAGTTGTGTTGAACCTAAACAAAACTTTATCTTAAGGTTAAAGGACCTATCTATTTATCCTACTCCTACTCAAATACTCAGTTTCATGTTAATGAGGAGTTCACATGTGTAACATGACCCCACCAATCACACTCTAAATACATCGTTACTCCTTACCACTAAATCAAAACCCGAGAGATCACATGACTATAAACTTTGGCAATAATTTATACTTTTATATTTATCTCGATATTATTAAATTCTAGAATGGTCAATCAATAAATCTAATGACTAGATTGGAAATGTTTGTCAAAACATCGAGTGTATGAAAAGCTGAACAATGCATAAAAAGGAGAATCTCATTGATAGATCTGAAATAAATGATGAAAATACACAGCAAGGCTCCTTACAAAGGATTTTTCAGATTGTACTAGTAAGTTAATTTATAAAAGCTAAGATGATTAAATTGATTTTGAACATTATTAATATTAGATAAGAAGCATACCTATAGAGCGATTTTGTTCATCAACACATCTATGTTTTCTCTCATTGCTTTTTCTACAACTGGAGGTGGACTAGGGCGATTTTCTTGAGGTTAAGGGAATGAGAGGGGACATAGCCATATATTTATAGGCATCAAGTCTCAACCTAATGGGCCTCCATATAACATGTTTTATTAGGGCATAGGGTGTACAATATTGCAAGTCCAAAACGATATATGAAGTAACTTGGGCCCAATAAGGAATCCAACTTATGGGTGCACCAACTATATTTATCTTGACCATTTTATAAATGACAAATAACTAACTTAAGGTTAATCCCACATGGACTTGGCTCCTCGCCATTTCCATTCTCTCTATTTTCCCCAAGTTTCTATCTTGATTGGTGACATATGGCATAGTTCAAATTAAATGGCTAAGATTTAGTTATTCTAAAATACAACTCTAACTATAATTTAGAGGTGTCATCATCCCTTTTGTTTACCATCACTTGAATCAGTTCCTCCTCACTTTCCAGAGGTAAAACATACCGACTAATGTGTTCCTCTGGATTCTCTACTGACTTTGAGTTAATTACGTTCTTTCACCATGACAAAGAACAAAAGCACAAACTTAGAAAACCTTGGAGGAGAATAGGGAATAGTTGCACTATCTTGATGGCTACTACAATTAGAATTTGTACCCTTATACAATTTTCCAAGATTAAATTTTGTATCTGCTAGAATAACATTCGGTTTTTTTGATTTTTTTTGCAGGGAGAAGGGATTATCTTTCCAATCTATCAGTGTCTCAAGCCAATGCTTTTCTACATTAATGTTTATGCATTTGTTTTAAGATTTAATACTAGTAATGGAAAACCATCTGATAAGTGAGGACATTATGCCTACAGCCACTCCACAGGATTGAATCCTGGAAATGCAATATGTCGATCTTGTGTAATCGGATGTGGACTCACATGCGCACTAAATAAGCTATCATGGAGTGAAACTTCCAGTAACAGCAAACCATTCAGACAACAGATTATGCAACATGCAAAATAAGTAACAGCGTGATTCAATGTAGATATTTACAACAAAAGTCATGATAAGAATACCTAATACTGCCATGTCCATGAAGATATCATTGTTATCAACAGCGCGAGCGAAGGCATAAAGTTAGTCATTTCTGTAGACATAAACACAACATTGCTATGTTTAGCCATCTGATTAATTTCCCTTGGCATGGGATTGTTTAGATCAAGTGGCAACTTAACTACAAGACTTGTGTCAATGAAGCACCATTAAGAGTGAAAAATTTGCATGGAACCTAAAGTTTTTGGCTTCTAATTCCTTGTACTGCATTTTCCAACATTCCAATTACGCGTATTAGAGATGTTGATACAATATATTGTTGGGTTCAATTGGTGTGAATGAAAAATAGTGGGATACAACCTTTTATGAAAATACATATTTTTTTTAAAAAAATGAGTGACTGTTCAGATAGTTGTGTCTGTTCAGAAAAAGACACAATGTTTCAAATGAACAGACATGACTCTTCCAAAGAATACACCTTTTTGGATAAACCATTGCCACCTTTCGGAAGGGGAACTTGATGGCTATATAAACCTTCATTTATCCACAGGTTTTGGTATGAAAAGTTTTTTGAAATACAAACTCTACTTGTCTTCAAAACATTCCTACTGATCAATCAAATCGTTGAGTGAGTTCGACGAATCTTATTATTTGAGGTACCACTATAGTTGGATTGAAAGTCATTTTATCTTGGGAGGAAGATTCCAAAAACCTCAGGTATAGTGAGGGAAATTATTCCTTAAGGACACTCCGTGAAGTCGGTGGACTTGGCTTTACATTTCTGTTTCATCTTAATTTCTAAAAAAATAAAACACACTTCTTAGAAAGATCACTTTGATATTGTGTTGAGGGTGTTGTTGTACTACATAGTGTTTTTATTTTAAAGTTGAATTAGTGTTGAAGTTATTATGTTAAATTATAGATTTTTGTACCCAAAAACGTTTTGAAACAACACTCTTAAGGAATAATTTTTAGAAAAAGGATAAAAAAAAAAAATTTTGCTTGTTCGGTAAAATTTTCTTTTCACTAAAGTTTTTTTTTGAATCTTTATAACTTGGTTTCTGGAGATTAAAGCTTTTAGCTTTCTACTCCGTTTGAACTTAACTAGTGATTTGAAAAAATAAAATCTTCATCACAAGTTAAAGATCACTCGGTTGATGATTGAAAGTCATAAAAACTTCATCGTTAAACTAGAAACAAAAATTATTTACAGTTGCTGCAATGTTTTAATAAGTATTTCGATATACTTAAGGTATTGTCTTATGGTGACAGGAAAATGATGACTGATAGTCAAATGCATGATGTTGGAACAACTATAGAGGCAACAAGTATTGCCATGACAAGTCGTACTAACGCTTCGCAAGCTATGGCACCTGCAGAGAAACCCGGAAAGTTCATGGGTATTGACTTCAAGAGACGAAAATAGAAAATATTCTTCTACCTCACAACTCTATGTCTTCAAGGGTTCACAGTTGAGGAAGTTCCAGAGGTGCCCGAGGGAACCTATGAAAAAGAACACTTCGTGATTGTAGAGGCTTGGAAACACTCAGATTTCCTTCGCAAAAATTATATCTTGAGTGGTCTCCAAGATGACCTTTACAATGTGTATAGCAGAACCAAAACTGCAAAAGAGTTATAGGGAGCGCTAGAACGGAAGTACAAGACGGAGGATGCCAGAACTAAAAAGTTCTTTGTTGCAAGATTCCTGGAGTACAAAATGATAGACAACAAGTTTGTCGTTTCCCAAGTGCAGGAACTGCAAGTGATCATCCATATCTCCTAGTAGAAGGTATAATTTTGACAAATACCATTGTTGAACAATTTAAAAATGTTCTTAGTATTCACATGAACTTTTTTGTAGGTTTGATTGTGAATGAAGCATTTCAAGTAGCGGCAATAATAGAGAAGCTACCACCTATGTGGAAAGACTTCAAAAACTATTTGAAACACAAATGTAAAGAGATGTCAGTCAAAGATCTGATTGTACGACTACGCATTGAAGAAGATAACAAGGCTGTAAAAAGATGGTCAAGAGGCAATTCTGCAATGAGTGGAACAAACATTGTAGAGGATGACCAAAACAGCTCTAAAAAGCAAAAAAAAGCTGGAAATAAAAGCAAACACCCCAAGAAGAAATTAAAGGGAAAGTACTTCAACTATGGCAAGATTAGCCACAAGTATATGGATTGTCGTTCCCCAAAGAAAGTAAAGAAGAAGGACCAAGCATACCTGGCTGAGTCTAAGAAAGAATGTATGATCTGTGTGCTATGATTTTCAAATACAACTTGGTGGGAAATCCTCGCGAATGGTGGATGGATTTTGGTGCCACCCGCCATGTTTGTGCTAACAAGGAGTTGTTTTAGACGTTCTCTTTGGCTCAAGTAGAAGAAAAAATCTACATGAAAAACTCTGCTACTGCAAAAGTGGAAGAAATCGGAAAAATGTGCTTGAAGATGACTTCCGGCAAAGTGTTTCCACTTAACAATGTCTTGTACATTCCTGAGTTACAAAAGAACTTGATTTTTGTTACACTTATAGATAAGAACGGATTCAAATGTGTATTTGTTTTTGGAAAAATTATACTTAGTAAAGGAGAAGTGTATGTAGGAAAAGGCTACCTCAATGAGGGTCTATTCAAAATGAATGTAATGAATGTTGAAATCAATAAAAGTGTCAAACTTGTGTCGAATCAAAGTATGCTAAGCATCCGTATAAGTCCATTGAAAGGAATTCTAATTCCTTAGACTTAATCCACACTGACACTTGTGATATGAAGTCAACACCATCACATGGTGGGAAAAAGTATTTCATAACTTTCATTGACAATTGCACTAGATATTGTTATGTTTACTTGCTAAATAGTAAGGATAAAGCAATAGATGCGTTTAGGCAATACAAAACTAAAGTTGAAAATCAGTTAGAGAAAAAGATCAAAACTATAAGAAGTGATAGGAGCGGAGAATATGAATCTCCCTTCACCAAAATATGTGTAGAGAATGGAATTGTCCATCAAACTACGGCCTCGTATTCACCTCAATCTAATGGAATTGTGGAAAGAAAAAATTAAACTTTGAAGAAAATGATGAATGTCTTACTTATAAGTTCAGGTTTACAGCAAAGCCTGTGGGGGGAGGTCATCCTTACAGCCAACGAAATACTCAATAGAGTTCCCCATAGTAAGACACAATCAATTCGTTATGAAAAATAGAAAGGAAGGGAACCAAACTTGAAATATTTCAAATTGTAGGGGTGTCTAGCAAAGGTTCAAGTTCCTATGCCTAAAAGGGTTAATATAAAACCTAAGACGATGGACTGCGTGTTCATAGGATATGCTAAAAGTAGTAAATCATGTCGGTTTTTGGTTCATAAATTCGAAGATCCAAATATTAATGAAAATACAATAATTGAATCAGATAATGCTGAATTCTTTGAAACATTTATCCATATAATACTAGAATGAACAGTCTATTGGAGGGTCTAAACGACCTCAAGATGAACCAAGTGAGAATGTACATAATGATGAGAATCTAAGATGTAGTACACGTAAAAAAATGTCAACTTCATTTGGATGAATTTTGTAACATTACTCTTAGAAAATGAGCCTCAAACATTTAAGGAAGCGATGGCGTCTTCGAACTTATCCTTTTGGAAAGAGGCAGTCGATAGTGAGATTTATTCAATCTTAAGCAACCATACGTGGGAATTGATTGATCTTCCTCCAGGAAACAATCCTTTAGGATCTAAATGGATCTTCAAAAGAAAAATGAAAGCGGATGGTACTATTGACAAATACAAGGTAAGACTTGTAGTAAAAGGCTTCAAACAAAAAGAAGTCCTTGATTACTTTGATACATACTCGTCGGCAACAAGGATAACGTCGATTCAAATATTAATTGCCTTGGTGGTAGTATATGATCTTGAAATCTATCAAATGGATATGAAAACCGCATTCCTAAATGAAGAATTGGAGGAAGAAATTTACATGCAACATCTTGAGGGTTTTGTAGTTCGAGGAAAAGAAAATAAGGTGTGTAAACTTGTTAAGTCACTTTATGGACTAAAACAAGCACCTAAGCAATGGCATGCAAAGTTTGACGAAGCCATGTTGGTAAATGGATTCAAAATTAATGAATATGATAAATGTGTTTATATTAAAGACACTCCAAATCACTAAGTCATTGTGTGTTGATATGTGGGTGATATGTTGATCATCAGTAGAGACATTTCAGACATAAATGCAACAAAATGAATGCTCGAGAGCAAGTTCGATATGAAAGACCTTGGCGTTGTGGATGTGATCTTAGGGATAAGAATCCATAGAACTCCATAAGGGTTGGCATTGTCACAGTCTCATTACATTGAAAAGGTACTTGATAAATTCAAGTATATGGATTTGGTATTGCCAAGACTCCATTGGATGTGATCTTTGCACTTCGAAAGAATGAAGGTGAAAGTGACTAACAATTGGAGTACACAAGAGTATTGGGATGTTTAATGTATATAATGAACTGTACACAACCTGACATAGCATGCGTTATTAGTAAGTTGAGTCGGTACACGAGTAATCCTAATAAAACTCATTGGATGAAAATGAAAAGAGTTTTGGGGTATCTTAAATACACTCAAAACTACACTTAGCATTATAATAAATATCCTGCAGTATTGGAAAGATATAGTGATGCAAATTGGATCACCGAATTGAACAAAGTAAAATCAATGAGTGGATATGTATTTACTATTAATGGAGAAACGGTCTTTTGAAAATCATCCAAACATACTTGTATTGCTCTCTCTACAATGGAATCTGAATTTATCATATTAGATAAAGCTGGTGAAGAAACAGAATGGCTCCAGAATTTCTTGGAAGATATTCCTTACTGGCCCAAACCAGTGGCACCAGTATGTATACACTGTGATAGCCAAGCGGCGATAGGTAGGGCAGGGAGTATGATGTACAACGGTAAATCTCATCATATTAGATGGAGACATAATACTGTTAGAGAACTTATCTTTAGTGGAATTATCACTGGTTACTATGTGAAGTCAAAGGATAATATGTCGGATCCACTTACAAAAGGCCTATCTAGAGAAGGAGTTGAGAGAACATCCAAGGGAATTAGTTTAAGGCCTAGGACAAGTCATCATGATGGTAACTCTACCTAGAAAACTGGAGATCCCAAGAGCTAGGTTCAAGGAGATCAAACAAAGTTGTGTCTGACAGGTTCAATATTGTCAAAATAACAACCTATTATCGTAATGTAGATAATACTAAGTAAACAAGGATAAGACTTAAGGTGAAAAGTCTTTTAATGATTATCTAAATTTGATAGATTTGACCAAATAGTTTAATCTATAGGATTGAATATTTAGAAATCACCTATGTGAGGGCGAAGTGGAAGCCATTTCAAGGATAATATTAGTAAAGGCCTATTCTCTAAGCTCTCATGAAAACGGGACGTGTTCATGGATGAAAAGAACAAAATCATGAGAACCATAAACGTTACAAGGCTTGTTGTGTGACATGCATTGTCTAGGTGTACATTAAAGCTCGACGGTTCAAAGATATCAAATCTACCGATTGACCAAGTGCATCCGATGCATGTTCACTATGAAAAGTTCAAAGGGAAACCCACTTATCCTGATGCAATCAGTCTTTGCTTGATGATCACATTTTTATCCGTAAAGTTTTACAAAGAATAGCCATTAGCCATTCATGTGGGGATTTTTGGGTTCAATTGGTGTGAATGGAAAATGGAGGGACACAACCTTTTATGAAAAGACATATTATTTTGGAAAAGGAGTGACTGTTCATATAGTTGTGTCTGTTCAGAAAAAGACACAATATTTCAAATGAACAGACATAACTCTTCCAAAGGATACACCTTTTCGGATGAACCATTGCCACCTTTCAGAAGGACACTTGATGACTATATAAACCTGTATTTATCCACAGGTATTGGTATGAAAAATTTTCTGAAATACAAACTTTTCTTATCTTTAAAATATTTCTTGTGATCAAACAAATCGCTGAGTGAGTTCGATCAATCCAATTATTTGAGGTACCACTATAGTTGGATTGAAAGTCATTTTATCTTAGGAGAAAGATTCCAAAACCTCGGGTACAGTGAGGGGAATTATTCCTTAAGGACACTCCGTGAAGTCGGGGGACTTGACTTTACATTTCTGTTTCATCTTAATTTTTGAAAAAATAAAACACACTTCTTAGAAAGATCAATTTGATCTTGCGTTGAGGGTGTTGTTGTACTTCATAGTGTTCTTATTTTAAAATTGAACTAGTGTTAAAGTCAGTGTTAAATTATAGATTCTTGTACCCGAAAACGTTGAAAAACAACATATACCTGCCAATCCATGGCATTGGTGCACTAAAATTTTCATGAGTCATTATAAATTTGTGATGAAACCGTCTTTTCCGGAAATTTTGGACAATAAATGGTCACAAACGCATATAAAACTTATAAAGAAAACATTGCTTGAAAATGAACTTTATTCCTATATATTAGGATTTTTGTCCTGACTTTCTTATCAAAATTGAGTTTTAATTTTGTATTGAAGAAAAATAAAAGTAGTACTATAATTACTTTTATTTTTCCTTAAATATTTGATAAACCTCTTTCTTGGAGGAAAATTTTGGACATCTATAAATAAAAGACTCTCTTCTCATACCATAACATAATAAAATTCACAATGTAGTTGTTTCAAAATTCTTGTTTAGCGGGAGATTTTCTCCTAGTAGGTTTTATGTTTTTCAATATTATTTTTTAATTAATATGTAGGTCGTTTGACCAAATCATATTAATAATATATTTTTAGTATTTGATTTTCGTTGTCATCTGAATTATCACCATCTTGATTTGCGAACTTTAAACTTTCGCATGCCGCCCTCTCGATTTCAAACCCAACACTATAGTCTTGACATTCTTTTATGTCTTGAGCCTGCAACTTGGCCTTAGTTGAAGAAATTAGTATGTATGTTCATACCGGAGTACAAGTCAATTAACAGTAGTTAGGCCATTTAGAAATGAGAGTTATCCCTTCTGCAATAGAAAAAAAAATCTTTGGTGATTATACAAATAAAGTGAGAGCAATGGTTTTGAAAAGGGGAATTTTAGGTAAAACCAGTTTAGTTTACTAACATGGCCCAAAGTATACACTACCTATAAACTTTGGTTATGTATTAGTGTATTAAATATTAAATGCATAACATATGTATATTAGTATATATATATATATATATATATATATTCCTTATACATTGTACATATTTTATAAACTAGATGGTCCAAAGGCTATGATAATTTTTCCTTTAAAAAATTTGAAGATTAGAGGGAAAAGTCTGTTCAATGCTTTCTTTGACGACATCGAACTTATTTTTTGACAATATAATACTGAAGTGAAATTTCCATGCAAAAGATATCTTTTGATTTATTTTTCCACTCTGCAGTTTCCACTGCTTCATTTCAGTGGAAATTTCATGTTGTATTTAGAAAATTAAAACGTTTATAAAAAATTAAAAAAAGCTCTCACTAATTTACATATCTTTTTATGTCCCTTCTAAAGATTGTTTTAGATTAATGTTTAGTTAATAAATCTAACTTTATTTCTCAATCATTAGCCACCACAACATTTTGCAACTTAACATAGTTAAAGAGCATTCATAAATCATGATTGTTTAAATTTAACATCCGCTAATTAATATATCCAATATGATTAGACTCTTTCTCGAACCTGGACCTTCGTAAGTAGTGAGAGTACAATCTGCATCGAGTTAATTCTCTTTTTTATGGACTTCGTACCCTGTTTAAAGTTAAAGAACAATTTGAAACTGTAACGATCTAAAACTTTGATGAAATATGTGAAATTTGTGATTTTATGTGATTTGACTATTTCACCCTTTTTCGTAGTTGCATTATGATATTTATTGGGTGTGGGAGTGGTTGGCATGGTTTTTGATGCATTTTGGTACCATTTATTCAAAATTGTGGTTATTGATGGCTTTGAGAGCCTTATTTTAGACTTATGGGCATATCTTTTGATCCGTGTGATGGATGGCTGAACGGAATGTTCCAAAAGCTCCAGGATATCAATTTTTAGTCTAGAGAGATCTTTCGTTCGGGTTTCGATGCACCGAGCTCATTTCGACCTATTAGTCAGAAAGTTGGAAAATTAGAAATATGAGTGTGGGACCCACATTTGGTCGAAACGACTTCGCCAGCAGATCCGAAATGTCAATTTTAGGATGTTGAGGTATTTAGTGCAATTTTATTACTTTTAAATATCATTTCGATCCTCGGTTTGGAAAATTGTAATTTCGAATTTCGGGGGTCAACTTTTTGAAAACGATGTTTTTCAAAAATACGACTTCGCCAACGCGTACGGAAAGTCAATTTTAGTGTGGTTTCATAGTTAATTTGGGTATCTCGGACTCCAAATGAATCTTAGGCACCTCATCAAAGTTTGGATTGAACTTAAAAAATATAGCCATTTTGTGCAGATTTTTCTGCAATATATATAGCAATTTTGGGCCCATTTTGCTCATTTTCATCATGCCTCTTCGGAGTTAAATCCTAAAATAGTGTGGAATCTTAAAAGTAAAGTTTGTGGGATGTTGGAAAGCTAAATAAACATCAATTTCTTGATTTTATTACGGATTTAAGGTACGAATTCACTCTTTTGTTAATAATTTCTTGATTAATTTCTCAAAACCTCAAAAATCTTAGAATTTGATTTTTAAACTCCAATTTCACTCCTTTTCACTTGAATAGTATTTTTCTCTTACAATTACTAGTTTTTCATCAATTTAACCTTCATAAAAACTCTGATTCTTGATTTTAACTTGGATTTCAAAGATTTTATCCAGTAAAGCTCAAAAATAATTTTTCTTCAATTTGAACCTCATTTTTTACTTGATTTAACTTGAGTTTTAAGCTGTAGGTTTCTGAAAATATGGAGAACATGTTTTTGAAGTAAAGTTCCGATTTTGCTCTTATTTTTTGAAAACCCATTTCGTGAGTTCGTTTTGACCCCTAACCAAAAGTAATCAATATGGGTGTCGTTTGTTTTATTTTGACACATAGATTCTATATTTATTATTTTTAGTAGAGTTTGAGATTATTCGCGAAAAGTAAGGTCGTGAGTTCGAAGTGTAGTGGATCGGTTTTGGCTTTTGAGGTAGGTTATGACTTAAATATTTCATACTTGGCAGGGTAGTAAATGATGGTACAAAATTCATGTTAAGGGTGGGAACTAATCATGAAAAATGATTATCTATGTGTTGTGTCCTTGTGGAGGCCTATATGAGATGTAGTTATTATGATTATGATATTATGTGATATGTGTGACCGTGTGGGGTCCTATATAACGCTGATAGTCTTAAATACATGTGAATAATTTTATTGTATTCTTGAAATGCATAATTTGGTTTAATTGGTATATTGTAATATATTCATACTTATTGGTATTTGAGACATATGGAAATTCATGGATGAAACAGAAGTAATGAGTGGATATTGGCTCACGTGATTGTGGAAATACAACATATGGATTGGTTGTGGAAATACATCATGTGTATTGGTTATGAACATACTTATTTTGAATGGTTCTGAATATTTCACCGCCATTCTGATGTCATCATATACATTATTTCACTTGTTTGTTTTATTACTTTATATATACTTGTTGTCATGTATGTGTATATAATTTGTGTCTTATGTTATGTATGTGCTTTGAAAATACTAAAAACACTGGAATGTTTGATATTGGTATTGGATATTGGATTTTATGGACCATCCCCGAAGGAATATGTTGGAGGAGAGTTTTGGATATTCGTGATCTTGAGGCTGTGTGCCAAACTTAAAGTTGTGTGCGATACTTGAGGTTGTGTGCCAAACTTAAGGCTGTGAGCCAAACTCAAGGTTGTGTACCAATACTATGCATCATTATCATCATATACATTGCACCCGCTTTATTATGTTTCTGTTGTGTTTGAATTGATATATTGACTTATCATCTACCTATTTGCTCTATTTCTTGGCTTGTTAACATCTAATTGTTCTATCTTTCTTCAATTGTACTTGATGATCTTAATTATACATGCCCCTCTTTTTTCTACTTATATATGATATTGTGTATATTTGTGTTCCTATCTTGTATGTTGTTGTATTATATATGAATATTGTAGAACTGTAAGTAAAAGCGGTGTGGTCTACCTATTGTGAAATATTTTTTGATTGCAGGTGATGTGTCCTTAGTGTATATTTTGTATGCTTTATTTACTACTTCGCTTGGTCGTCCTATGATACCTACAGAGTACAATTGGACCTAACTCATGCCTACGCACCCTTTTGGTGCAGGTTCTAGCTCGAGTGCACCTCAGCTTACTTGACTCGGGTGATCATTGGAGCTTCTAAGGTAGCGGTTGGACATTCATGCATTATGAGTTGACCTCTATCTTTCTATAGTAGTTATGTCTTTATTAGTATTCAGAGACAAATATTATTCCTTTGTGGTTATTTTTCTGATGTATTTGACTCCTGGATTGTATTAATAGTTCTTACACTATTGACACCTAGTTTTGGGCATGATTGGTATTTTGGATAAGTTTTTTCCACATTATTATGCTTACTAATATGGTTTGACTTCGTTTTAGAATTCTTACCTTGGGGTATTTTTTTTCGCTCTTTTTGTATCAGGTTGAGTGATAGTCTTACTTGTCAAGGTACGCCACGATAAGTGTCATCATGATCCTTATTTTTGGGTCGTGACAAATTGGTATCAGAGCAGCCAGGTTCACTAGTCTCAATGGTGTAAGAATGGGATATCTAATAGAGTCTCGTGGATCAATACGTAGATGTCCATATCTATATTCGAGAGGCTATAGAATGTCTTTAGCAAACTTTTTCTATTTGTATTCCTTATCGTGCAAAGTCCTTTCATTCCTCGTATTTTGAGTTATGTTTCACTCTTTCTGCATGAATGGTGTGGCTTATACTACATCGTATCAGTTGATAGTGTTGTTAGAGATTGGTGGAGGTCGTTTATTGGTTTTAGGACTATTAATGCTCGTGTTGTCATGGGATCAATTTGTTGATGACTTTTTAGAGAGATTTATGCCTTACTGTTTGTGGGATTGGATGCGGGACGAGTTTGATCATTTGGAACAGGGCTCCATGACAGTTGTTGCGTATGAGGCACACTTTCATGCCCTATCCAGATATTTCTATGATAGCATTTCCATCGAGTCTGAGAAGATTTAGAAGTTTGTGAAGGGTTAGGATGTCTTCCTTCAGTTGGCTACGTCTCAGCTGGTTTTGCTTGGGGCTTTTTTTTCAGAGTATTATGGATCATGCTAAGATCACAGAGCATATTCTTAGAGCATCTCAGGGAAGCGCCAAAAAGGCATGAGGTTTTAGTGAGTTCTGGAGTCATACCTCTCAAGGAAGAGATTTTAGAGGTTCTTATAGCTACCATGGTAGGCCAATACAGGTGACTTTATCTATTTTAGGTGGTGGATCATCTAGTTCAGTGGTTCAGGGTGGCCATTCGATCCTAGGTGTACCTGCTCTTATTGAGACTGGTCATAGAGGCTACTATGTATGTGATGAGATTGGCCATGTGGCCAGGGACTGTCCCCTCTGGTTGATTTGGACTACTCAGATTTTAGTTGTGAAAGGTAGGGGTTCTACTAGATGTGTGAGAGGCAGAGGTAATGGAGCCCATGGTGGGGGTCGCCGGGCTTTTCAGCCAACGGGCGATCATAGTCGGTGTTATGTCATACCAACCAGATAAAGGCAGAGGCTTCAGATGCTGTGATCACAGGTATTGTTCCCATTTGTTTCAGACCTGCACCTATACTATTTGATCTCGGATCAACTTTCTCCTATGTGTTTGTAATACCCCATACTTTTTCTAGCTTAATTTCGCTCATAGAATATCAAAGATTAGCTTTAAAAATAAATATCTTTTTTTACATATAGAATTTTCTAGATTTAGACTCTCCATTATGTAGAAAATTAAATAAGCTTTCCATCAATACCAATTTCATCCAAATCTGATAACCGATTGAGAAGTTATTTCAGTTTTAGTAAACCAATACGCCATCTGGGCAAACACCGGATTGCGGTGAGGGTTAAATTCCCATTCACCAAATTTTAGTGGACCACCGCGATGAGGTCCAACTTCCCAGTCCTCAATTTCTAGTAAGCCAACGTGATGGTACCTTATCGCGACGATGGCTAAAATGTCAATCCAATAGAGTATCGCGATGATGGAGCATCAAGTTGAAGTCCCAGGGACCAATTGTCGTTTTTCTAATGATCCACCGCGATAGTGGCGCGTCATGGTGGCATGCAAAGTTGGGATTTTCCAGTTTCGACGAAAATTTTAAAAGGACTATTTGGTTAATTTTTTAATCCCCCAATTCATCCAAAAACAAGGAATTTAAGCCTATTCTAAGCACTTTATGCTTATTTTCATCCATTTTCTCTCAAAGAAAAACCCTAGAGCTTAAAGCTTACTCTCCAAGAAATCAAATCCCTCCATTGTTTCTCCAAGAAAACTCAAAATTGAGAATTCCCAAATCAAGATAATCAAGAGTTCATCTTCAAAGGCTCAAATAGAGATTCAAGTTCAAGCTTTCTTAGAAATTTCATCAATTAAGGTATGTGGGGTTTATGAACAAAGATCTTTAATCCTTGTTCCCCAAACTAGCTTTTAATTACAACTTCATATGATTTTTAATAAATAAACATGAGATTTGAATTAGGATTCATACCCATTATTATTATTTGCAAGATTATGAGTTTTTGAGAGATTTTGAAGTTGAATGAAATGTTTATTTTTCATATTTTCATGCATATTGCAATAAATTTTAGATTTTGAATTGAATTATCATTATTCTCAATATCAAGCATGGACTTTATTATGTTTTGACATAAACTTGATGCATGGGCTATTAAGCCAAAGATTATATATTGATATTTCATGAAAGATGATGCTTTAAGCATCTTTTGATCCTTAGATGAGATTTGGAATCTACTTTACAGATTTATTATAGATTACAGAACTCAAAATAACTTTACTTACAGATTGAATCAGATAAATGCATAACTAGTTTTATAATAAATCCTCATGCTAGTTTTTAAAAGTGGATTTCCAACAGAATGAGCTTACAGATTAAAGGGAGTAGTATTTAGCACCAAGCGAGAAGTGTGGGATTAGTGTACCCTATCTTCCACAGAATTACGTAGCCAACGTAGGTACAGATTATTCCCACTTCTATATGGATGACAGTTACAGATGTGATCACTTAGATTAGGTTATACTCCTTGGCAAGAGCTTGACACCTCTCCCTATCATGAGGTTTTCCCCATAGGGGAACAAAACGTTGGACTCCATGTTAGCTCACATGGTTTATGTTGGTTAGAATAACCTCCCTAATAGTAAGACCTTGCAGAACAGTTTTTAAAAGAATTCCCTAAAATCTTAAGCTTACAGCATAACAGAAAAGCTTTTAGAAAATTAAGTGTAAAGGCTCACAACTTTATTCAGATTATGCTTTACAAAAATATATTAGTTACAGATTTCAGCTTTCAAATTTCATCTTTAAAGGTTAGTCCTTTATACACTTAGAAGAATAATTTATAGAAAGAACACTAGTACAACTTTCAGAACTAAATGTTATGACTCACCAGATTTACAAAGTATGGTTTGCTATTAATAATTACGGGCTTCAATTTTCAGATATTCTAACTTATGTGAGTCATTTACATTTAGCATGCATTGTTTTACAAACTATGACGATGATTGATATTATGTTTTACTTATGCATTCACCCCCATATACTCAGTACATCCTCAAAGTATTGATCCACACATACGTATGTGTGCTATATTATATCATAATGTAGGTTCAGGTGCTTAATTTTCATAGTGAGAGTGATTTCGAGCATCTCTATCTACATCCCGACAGTTGGTGAGTCCTCATAGTTTAGGGAATTAGTTATTCAGTTTATTTTAGCTGAGCATTTTGGATGATTTAGTATTTTAAATAGTTTAAGTCAGCTAGGGGTTTATCCCATTGACCCTCTAGATATTAGTAGTAGAGGCTTGTCAGTCTGCTATTTTTTATTCAGATTATTCAGTATTGAGATTTTAGACATTATTTTAGGAATAATATTCAGACAGTTTTACACATATAGTATGACTCTTATGTCTATATTTCCTTTATTATGAGATGCAAACTTAGTAGAAAGCAGACAGGGTTAGCTTAAGAATACTCATAGTCTTGAACACCGTGTAATGTCTCGGGACCAGGTTTCAGGGTGTTACAAACTTGGTATTAGAGCCAGGTTGTTAAGAGTCCTAGGGACTTAGATAAACTGCATTACGTAGAGTCTTGATCGTAGGTGTAAAGCATGCCACATTTATGAGCAAGAGGCTATGGGATATTTTTAGGAAATCATCTTTTTCTTTCATGATCTATCATGCTTACAATATCTCTAACTACTTTTAACTTTTGTTCTTACATGACAGTTGAATATGTTGCTTCATCGAGCTAACGCCCGTAGAAATTATAACCAGCCCGCCCACCCTCTGAATGAGAATGTATCCCATGTTTAGTTTTGGGCTACCTTTTAGGCGTTGGCCTAGGCTATGATTGCTAATGTTTAGGGCAACCATCAGGATGAATCAGATATTTTATGAGAATGAATCCACTAAAGTTCTTTGGGTCGAAAGTAGGTGAGGACCCACAGTTTTATTTAGATGAGGTGAAGAAGATCACCCAAATTATGCATGTTTCTGAGGAGGAGAGTGTAGAGTTAGTATCCTATATATTAAAAGATGTGGTGTATGATTGGGTAGTTATGTGGAAAAATGGTAGAAGTGAGAATGCAGTTCTTATGAGTTGGCAAGTGTTTCAGAATACATTTCTAGACAGGTTCTTTCTGTGTGAAATGACAGAGACTAAGATAGAGGAGTTTGTGAACCTGAGGCAGGGCTCAATGATAGTGAAGGAGTTCTACCTTAAGTTCAATCAGTTGGCTAAGTTTGCCCCTGATACGATGGCTGAACCTAGGGCAAGTATGAGTAAGTTTGTCACTGGAGTATTTGGTTTGGTAGTTAAGAAATATAGGACTGCCATGCTTATTGGAGACATGGATCTTGCTAAATTGATGATTTATGCCTAGCAGATTGCGGTAGAGAAGTTGAAGGAAAGAGATAGAAGTTATAAGAAGTCTAGAACGGGGCAGTTTGAGTATGGTCGGGCAAGGTCTCAAGGGAGAATCGTTCGTAGTTTCAGAACCATTCATCTATGTCAGCACCATCTTCAGTTAGTGTTCCCTCTCCCAGTGCTAGGCAGGAGCAGTGGGGTAAGTATTCAATGTCCAGATCTCAGAATAGTATGAGTAGAAGACTCAGTTATCCTTCATGTGCTAAGTGTGGTAAGAATTATCTTGGTGAGTATATGTTAGGATAGAAAATTTGTTATGGTTGAGGTAAGTTGGGTCATGGAATTAGAGAGCGTCCGCATGCTAAGTAGGGAAACAGAGATATTCGTCCCCAAACTCAGGCTACTAGTGCACCAACTCCTTTAGGTTGCCCAGTCCCTTCTCAGGGCGTATCATCTAGTACCGGAGGCGATCAACGCTAGAATTGGTTTTATGCTTAACCATGCCGTCAGGAGCAGCAGGATTCACTAGTTGTTATTACTACTATGCTTCATGTCTTTCATCTTGATATTTATATGTTGTTAGACCCTGGGTTAATTTTTTCCTATGTAACCCTATTAGTTGCAGCGAATTTTGAAATAAGTCCTGAAAAAATCCCTGAGCCCTTCTTGGTTTCTACCTCAGTAGGTGAATTATTATTGCTAAACAGATCTATAGAAAGTGTCCTATCATTTTTCTTCATAAAATCATGTTAGCAGACCTAATAGAGTTAGATATAGTTCACTTTGATCTTATTCTTGGCATGGATTGGCTCCATTCCTATTATGCATCCATAGATTGTCACACCCGAGTGTCTCCCAAGAGTCATTTTATATCTTATATTAAAGCCATAAAGTTGATTTCTAAAGTGTGTATCTATCATCTACTTTGAGTCAAGGACACTAAGTCTGAAACTCCAACAGTTCAGTTAGTAATGTAGCCAACAAGTTTTCGGATATTTTTCTGGAAGATTTTCCAAGGGTACCTCCCGATAGGGAAATAAAATTTGGGATTGACCTCCTCTGAGGTACTCAGCCTATTTCTATTCTTCCTTATCGTATGGCTTCCGCCGAGCTTAAAGAGTTAAAAGAGCAACTCAAAGATCTTCTATATAAAAGTTTCATAAAGCCTAGTGTTTCTCCATGGGGTGCTCCTGTCTTATTCGTGCGAAAGAAAGATGGTTCTTTGTGAATGTGCATTGACTACTGTCAGCTGAATAAATTTACAGTCAAAAACAAATATCCTCTTCATAGAATTGATGACTTATTTGATCAACTCCAAGGTGCAAGTTATTTTTCAAAGATAGACCTTAGATCTGGATATCATCAGCTTAAAGTAAGGGAATATGATATTCCAAAGACATCTTTTAGAATCCGTTATGGTCATTTTGAGTTTTTAGTCGTGTCTTTCAGGCTAACCAATGCCCCAGCAGCCTTCATGGACTTGATGAACAGAGTGTTCAAACAGTGTCTAGACATGTTTTTCATAGTCTTTATAAATGATATTGTTGTCTACTCTCGTAGTGAGGATGATCATACAGACCATCTTAGAATTATGTTGCAAACTCTTATGAGAGGATGATCATGCAGACCATTTTAGAATTGTGTTGCAAACTCTTAGAGATCACCAGTTGTTCACCAAATTCAGAAAATATGAATTTTTCTAAGGTCAGTAGCTTTCCTAGGTTATATTGTTTCCAGATGGTATTAAACTGGATCCCTAGAAGACAGAAGCCGTAAGAAATTGGCCTAAACCTATCTCGCCATTAGACATTAGAATTTTCTTAGGTTTAGCTGGCTATTAAAGACGTTTTCTTGAGGGTTTCTCATATATTGCATCTCATATGTCTAGATTAACTCAAAAGAAAGTTAAGCTTCAGTGGTCAGATTCCTATGAGAAGAGTTTTCAGGAGTTGAAGACTCGACTCACTTCAGCCCCAGTTTTAGCAGTACCTGATGATATAAATGATTTCAATGTGTATTGTGATACCTCTAGAGTTGGTTTGGGTTGTGTTCTAATGCAAAGAGGTAAGGTCATAACCT
Organism: Capsicum annuum; assembly: GCF_002878395.1. Lineage (NCBI taxonomy): Eukaryota > Viridiplantae > Streptophyta > Magnoliopsida > Solanales > Solanaceae > Capsicum > Capsicum annuum. The sequence goes on from NC_061116.1 coordinate 171,990,699, forward strand.
ACACCTCTAGACAGCTTAAGCCTCACGAAAAAAACTACCCGACCTATGATCTTAAGTTAGCTGCTGTTGTGTTTGCTTTGAAAATCTAGAGAAATTATCTTTATGGAGTGCATTTTAATGTGTTCATGATTCATAAAAATTTACAATATGTGTTTACTCAGAGAGAGTTGAATCTTCATAAGAGAAGGTGGTTAAAATTATTGAAAGATTATGACATGAGTGTGTTGTATCATCTAGGCAAGGACATTGTAGTGACAGATGCTCTTTGTAGATTGTCCATGGGAAGTGTTGCTCAAGTGGAGAATGATAAGAAGGAGTTAGTTAAAGAAGTTCACCGGTTAGCTAGATTGGGTGTGAGGTTGGTTGATTCAGCTGAAGGGAATATTTGGGTTCAGAGTAGTTCCAAATCTTCTCTAGTTTTGGAAGTGAAAGAGAAGCAAGATAAGGATTCTAGTTTGGTCAAGCTGAAGGAGCCAGTTAGAGACCAAAAGGTAGTGGTGTGTTAAGACACCAGAATAGATTATGTGTGCCATGTGTTGATGATTTGAGGCTGTAAATTATGGAGGAAGTGTATGATGCATGTTATTCCATTCATCCACGTGCTACTAAGATGTACCGTGACTTACGAGAAATCTATTAGTGGAGTGGCATGAAGAAAGATATAGCAGAGTTTTTAGCAAACTGTGCAACTTGTCAACAGGTTAAGGTAGAGTACCAAAGTCCTGGTGGTACGTTACAAAAGTTTGGTATTCCTACTTGGAAGTAGGAGGAGGTAAATATGGACACTGTGACTAGATTTCCCTATTTGCATCATCAACATGATTTGATTTGGGTGATAGTAGACAGATTGACTAAATTAGTACATTTCTTACCAGTTCACATGTCCTACATAGCTGAAGATTATGCTAAGCTATATATCAGAGAATTTGTCAGATTGCATGGAGTTCTTTTGTCCATCATCTCATATAGGGGTACTCAGTTTACCTCTCAGTTTTGGAAAGCCTTTTAGAAGGGTCTTGGTAACCAAGTTCATCTTAGTTTAGTTTTTCACCTGCAGACAGATGGTCAGGCAGAAACGACCATTTAGACTCTACAAAATATGTTGAGGGCTTGTGTTCTTGATTTCAAAGGCAGTTGGGATTACCATTTTCCATTGATTGAGTTTTCTTATAATAACAGTTATCATGCTATTATTTAGATGTCTCCATTTGAAGCTCTTTATGCGCGGAGATATAGATCGCCAGTTGGTTGGTTCAAAGTAGGTGATTCCGCTTTGATTGGGCCAGACATGGTATTTGAAGCCATGGAGAAAGTTCAATTAATTATAGAAAGATTAAAAGCAGGCTAGAGTCATCAAAAATGTTATGTAGACATAAGAAAAAAGGATCTTGAGTTTGAGGTTGATGACCTTGTGTATTTGAAAGTTTCACCGATGAAGGGGGTGAAGAAATTTGGAAAAAAGGGGAAGCTTAGGTCCTGATATGTAGTTCCCTTCCAGAAGCTTGGTGAGTCTTCATAGTTTGAGGACTTAGTTATTTAGTTTATTTCCAGCTTAGCAGTTTAGATAATTCAGTATTTTAGACAATTCGAGTCAGCTGGGGTTTGTCCCAACGACTCTCTATATATTAGTAGTAGAGGCTTGTCGGACTTCTAGTTTTGATTTAAATTATTCAGTATTGAGATTTCAGACATTATTTTAGATATTATATTCAGATATTTTTATGCATATAGTATGACTCTTATGTCTATATTTCCTTTATTATGAGATTCATACTTAGTAGAAGGCTGACAGGGTTAGCTTAAGGCTACTCATAGTCTTGAGCACCGTATGTCATCTCAGGACTAGGTTTTGGGGCATTACAGTGTTTCTGTATTTTGCTTTAAATTTTAATTGTTTTAGCTAGCCTCTTTCCATGTCTATTCGTATAGCTACCCTGGTAGGTGATTCTGTAGTGATGGATCGGTTACAACTATCTTATGTTATGACTTTTGCCAGGCGTGAGACTTTGGTAGACTTACTTGTGTTAGGTATGGTTGATTTTGATATTATTTTAGTTATGAATTAGTTGGCCTCTTATCATGTTGTCTTAGATTGTTTTTTAAGATAGTGACTTTAGCTTCACTGGGTATGCGAAGGATAGCTTAGAAGGGTGCACTTCATTCGGGTCCTAAAGGATTATATCTTATGTTCAAGATCATAAATTGGTTGAGAGGAGATGTTTATCTTACTTGGTTCATATTCGTTATGCCAGTGTTGTTTTACCTCCTTCCTTAGATTCTATTCGAATTGTCCGTGAGTATATGGATTTGTTTCCTATGGACTTGTCTGGTATGCCTCCGGATCGAGATATTGATTTGCCATTGATGTTGAGCTGGGCACCAACCCATTTTTACTCCTCCTTATAGGATGACCAAGTAGAGTGTAATACCCCATATGCTTCTTAGTCTAATTCAGCTCATAAAGTGTACATGAAAGGCCTAGGACCTTAAAATTTAGCTTAGTGTTGAAGACTTACTCATTTTTTTGGCCTCTAATCTTTAATGATTTTTTATCAACTTTCCCAGCCTCGTAAAGTTAGTTTCTAAGTTATTTCATGGTCAGGGTTGTCTATAGTTTATTTTGGGTGAGTTTTGGATTTTTTAGATGACGTTTGAAGCAAATTTGGATGGCCGAACCATTAACCCAACGCAATTAGGTCATGTCGCATCGGGTACCTCATTGGCCTCAGCAACACGGTGCAATGGTCATTGCATTAGTGGGTGACATGATGCATTGGTCATCACGCTACTGGGCATGTTTTCAGCCTTTTAAATTCCAAGCCCAAAAGGTTATTTTAGTCCTATTACCTCACTTTAACATGGGATTTAAGTCCCAAAATAACATTTTTTTTTCCCTAAATTCATATTTTACTCAAATCTAAAAAGACTTCCTCTCAAGAACACAAACCCTAACCCTTCAAGCTTCAAGTTGAATTCTCAAGAAATCCCTCAACAACTTCCTAGAATTCATCAATTGAGGTATGTTAAGTGTTCATCCAAGGGTCCCTTCCAACCCTTGGAGTCCAATAATCCTTTTCAAAGCTTAAGTTTTGAGTTCGCATAATTTAGATCGTAATATATTCATGTATGTGTTGTAATTTGAGTGTCAAGTTATGAATATGTGAATTTCATGTGAAATTAACTAATACATATGTTGGTTGATGTAAGTATCATATTGAATCCTCTAAATTGTGAATTGAATGTTGACGTCATGATATGTTAGCATGTTGTTCATTCCCATGTACAAGTTTATGCCTTTCAAGTGTTTGATAAAATGTCTAGATGAGTGAGAGTTGAATTGTGACTATTTGCTATGCCTTTAAATTTAAGGTATGGTTCGATTGTCAATGATATCGAGTCTTGTGGTTATAATACCCAAAATTTAGCTGTTTACTTAGTTTTCAGTAGTTATAGAAGTGTCCCAGTTGTATTATGAGCAGTAACACTCAGCCAGATAATATGGTCAATGAGAGTTCAGTCAAGCTTAACCCAATCTAGTGATTAGTGTCATTTCAGTTGAGAGCAGGATTTAGCACTGAGCGAACCCAAGGACGGGGGTATTCCTGCTAGCTTAGGGTGTAACCCTTAGTAGCAGTCTCTGAGGTACAGAACTACGTATCCAGCGTAGGTTATTATGTCTTTCTGCCAGTTTAGGGTTGACATACATATATATATATATATATATATATATCATGAGTCTTCCTGCCAGATTAGGGTTGACTCAGCCTTTGTTCGTAACTCGTCACACGATACTAACACCCTTTTAATTGGGGTCACAGGTTGGAAACCAATTAGTATATATTGGAGCATAACAGTTAAGTGAAAGCTCCCACAGTTTTAGTTTCAGTACTTAGTTTAGAATTCAGTTCAGTCTTACTTGACCATAGCATATAGTTTGCCAGTTATTTAACTATCAGATTTCAGTATCTCAGTTTATAAATTTCTTCTGTAATTATTGTATACCTAGCCATGTATTCTCAGTCATTATAGTTTTCATGCATCATTACTCCGTACCTCATGTTATACATTTAGTCAGATATTACTCATGAACATGAACCCATGCATATTAGCCTAACCTCATTTAGCATACTAGTACATTCAAAAGTACTGACCGCATACTTGTTTTCTTGTACTTAATGTCTTATATCATAGGTTCAGACGCTAAGATTATCGATCGTACTTAAACTTTATAATACATCAATAGAAGCAACTGTGGTGAGTCCTCTTCCTTCGAGAATGAGTTACCTTTCTATTCAGGTATGTACGTAGTTTAGTTATTTAGTCGGTCGAAGTTAGTTGGGGGCTTGTCCTATCAACTCCATAACTAAATAGTTTAGAGGTTTTCAGACTAATACAGACAGTTTACTCAGTTTTTAGTTATTTTATTAGTATGTTTCCAAACGTTTTAAACATATTTTAGTATTATTTTCAATTATTAAAACCTTATGGAATTTCAGTTGAAAATCTACATATGTTGTTTATCATTTTTATTCAGTACTCATAGCAGGTACCATCTCATGGGTTAGCTTGTGATCTCACGGGACTGTAAGCACCGTGTGGCATCCAGGGTGTACTCCTGGGGCATTAAAAACTTGGAATCAGTGCTTAAGGTTTTAAAGCGTCCTAGGGAGTCTGAAAGTCGTGTTGAGTAGAGTCTTGTGCATAGGTGTATAGCACGCCACACTTATGGGCAAGAGGCTACGAGACATTTTAGGAAATATTTCCCTTCTTTTGGTGTTCATGTCATGCAAATGAGTAGGATCTCAAGTTATACTCTCTATCTAATTCAACTTTTCCTTCCATCTACAGAATATGCCTCTAAAAAAACAAATAGAAGAAGAACCGAAAACCAGCCAGCACTTCCACCTTCAGGAAGATCCCCTGAATGAGCATATTTCTCATGCAGAGTTTAGAGTTGCATTCACCACTCTTTCTTACTCCGTAGTAGCCCAAAATATGTGGCCATTTATTTTTCAGGCCAACCCAGTGGCCAATATTGCCGTAGATAGGATTCGGGACTGCACCTGAATGAATCCCCCTTTATTTTTGGGATCTAAGTATGAAGAAGATCCACAGGAATTCCTAGGCATGGGGCAGAAGGTAACAGATATTATGGGACTGACTTCTAGTGAGAGTGTTGAACTAGCTCTTTACCAGCTACAAGATATGGCTCATACATGGGTTAAGCAGTGGAAAGGGGATAGGGGCACAGAGGCTGGATCTATAGAGTTGGAGAAATTTGCTACTGCCTTCTTAGATATATTATTTTTGTTGGAGTTAAGGGAAGCTAAGGTATTAGAGTTTATTCATCTAAAACAGGGAAACGTGAGTGCAAAAGAGTACTCCCTCAAGTTTACTTAGTTGGCCAGGTATTCTACTCTGTAGTAGGTGACAGCAGGTCTAGGATGAGCAAGTTTGTGTCTGTGGTATCTGATAGTGTGGTCAAGGAGTATAGGACCGCAATGTTAATTAAAGAGATGGACTTGGAGAGGTTAATGCTCCATGCACAACAGATAGAGAAGGAAAAGATTAAGAAGAGAGGGGGGGAGCAAGAGGGCTAGAATAAGTAGCTTTAATTTCACTTAGTTGAAGTCAGAGGGTGGTAACCCTCCTCATTTTTGCCTGAAATCTTCAGTCCTAGCTCCGTCTTCGGCTAGTGCACTCATGCCCAAATTCATAAATGACAACAAGGATAGGGCGCTAGGCTCTAAGTCTCAGGGTAGTGTGAACAGTGTTCGAACAAACACTCTTTGCCAGAAATGTGGTAGGAATCATCAAGGTATGTGCAGAGCTGGCAGCGATGTATGTTTTGGGTAAGGAAATCTAGGTCATAAAATCAAAGAATGTCTGCAGGCAGGTCCGCAGAGTCAACATAATTGTCCCCCAATTCAGTTCAGTCACCCATCTCAATGGGGTGTCGCTTTCATTTCCACTAGTGGGTGGCACCCAAACAGGCTTTATGCACTTTAGTCTTGATAGGATCAGGAAAGTTCTCCTAATATGGTTATTGGTATGTTGCAAGACTTTCATTTACATATCTATGCTTTGCTTGACCTTGGAGTTTTTTTTTGTAACACCTTATATAGCGGTGAACTTTGGAGTCAGTCCTAAAACCTTAATAGAGCCATTCACAGTATCGACTCCAGTGGGTAAGTTTATTGTATCTCGATGGGTATATAGGAATTGCTCAGTAACAATGTTTTAGAAAGTCACATCAGTAGACCTTATAGAACTAGAGATAAGAGATTTTGATGTCATTCTCAACATGGATTGGCTTCATTCATGCTATGCTTCAGTTGATTGTAGAAATAGAATTCTCTACTTTCAGCTTCTAAATAAACCAGTCTTTGTGTGGAGGGGAAGTACCACAGTGCCTACGAGTTAACTTGTTTCATACCTTAGAGCGAGAAAAATGATATCCAAGGGATGTATCTATCATCTTGTGTAGGTTAAAGTATTTAGTTCTGAGACTCCCAATCTTGAGTCAGTTCTAGTAGCAAGGGAATTTCCAGATGTGTTCCCTAGAGATCTTCCCAGAGTTTCTCCCAAAATGGAAATTAACTTCAGAATAGACTTTCTTCCAGATACTTAACCTATTTCTATTCTTCCATACAGAATGACTTCAGCCAAACTCAAAGAGTTGAAAGAATAGTTGAAAACCCTCCTAGATAAGGGATTCATTAGGCCCAGTATTTCCCCATAGGGCACACTAGTCCTATTCGTGCGTAAGAAAGATGGTTCTCTTAGGATGTGCATCGACTACCATCAGTTGAAAAAAGTCACAATCAAGAATAAATACCTACTCCCTAGAATAGGTGACTTATTTGACAAAATTTAGGGTGCCTGTTACTTTTTTAAGATAGACCTAAAATCCGGCTATCATCAGCACAGAGTAAGAGAATGTGACATTCCAAAAACATCTTTCTAAACTCGGTATGGTCACTTTGAGTTCCTAGTCATGTCCTTTGGTCTCACAAATGCCCTAGCAGCCTTTATGGACTTGATGAACTGAGTTTTTAAACAGTACTTGGACATGTTCATCATAGTCTTCATTGATGAAATTCTTGTCTATTCCCATAACAAAAACGATCATGCAGACCACCTCAAAATAGTATTATACATTCTTAAAGCCTATTAGTTGTTTGCCAAATTCAGCAAGTGTGAATTTTGGCTAAGGTTAGTAGATTTTCTTGGTCATTTTATTTCCTATGATGGCATTAGAGTTGATCCTCAGAAGACCAGAGCAGTAAGAAACTAGCCTAGACTCGTCTCTCCGTTAGATATCAGGAGTTTTTTGGGTTTGGCTGGCTATTACCAATGATTTATTGAGGGGTTTTTATCTATTTCATCCCCCATGTCTAGATTGACTCAGAAGAAAGTCAAGTTCCAGTAGTCAGATTCTTGTGAGAAGAGTTTTCAAGAGTTCAAGACTCGACTCGCCACAGCCCCAATCTTACCATTAACGAATGATTCAGATGGGTTTGTCGTATACTGTGATGCATTCAGAGTTAGTTTAGGGTGTGTTTTGATGCAGAAGGGTAAGATTATAGCCTATGCCTCCAAATAGCTTAAACCTAATGAAAAATATTACCCTACTCATGATCTCGAACGAGTAGCTATTGTGTTTTGCTTAAGAATTTGCAGGCATTTTTTTATATGGGGTGCATGTTGATGTGTTCACAGACCACAAGAGCCTTCAGTATCTATTCTCGAAGAAAGATTTGAACTTACGCTAGAGGAATTGTTAGAGTTGTTGAAAGACTATAACATGAGTGTTCTTTATCATTTGGGCAAGGCCAATGTAGTGGTAGATTCCCTAACTAGATTGTGCATGGCTAGTGTTGCTCATATTGAAAATGATAAAAAGAAGCTAGTTTAGGAAGTTCATCATCTTGCCAGATTAGGCATCTGTTTGGTTGATTTAGCCGAGGGTAGTATTTGGGTGCAAAATAGTTCAGAATCCTCTTTGGTTGCTGAAGTAAAATAAAGGCTAGATAGGGATTCTAGTTTAGTTAGGTTGAAGGAGACTGTCAAAGATCAAAAAGTAGAGGTTTTCTCGCAAGGGAGATATGGTGTGTTGTGTTGCTAGGATAGACTATGTGTGTCGTGTGTAGATGACTTGAGACAGCAGATTCTTGCTAAAGCGTATGGTGTGCGATACTTTATTCATCTAGGGCCACTAAGATGTACCGCAATTTACGAGAAATCTATTTATAGAGTGGGATGAAGAGAGACATTACAGAGTTTATAGCTAAGTTCCCTACTTGTCAATAGGTTAAGATTGAGAACCAAAAGCCTAGTAGTTCAGTGCAGGAGTACAGTATCCCCACTTGGAAGTGGGAGCAAGTGAACATGAACTTTGTGATGAGTTTACCTCGTACTCGTCGTCGGCATGATTCGATTTGGGTTATTGTGGATAGGATAACCAAGTAAGCCCATTTCCTACCAGTCCATACATCCTATTCAGCTGAGGATTATGCCAAGCTCTACCTTAGAGAGTTGGTTAGGTTTCATGGTGTTTCATTGACCATCATTTCTGATAGAGGTACTCAATTTACCTCTCACTTTTTGAAATCCTTCCAGAAGGGTTTTGTTACTCAAGTTCACCTCAGTACAACCTTTCACCCTCAAATAGATGGTCAAGCAGAGAGGACCATTCATATTCTAGAAGACATGTTGAGAGCGTGTGTCCTTGATTTTAAAGGTAGCTGGATGATCACTTACCTTTTATAGAGTTTGCATATAATAATAGCTATCATTTTAGTATTCAGATGACTCCATTTGAGGTTCTTTATTGGAGGAGATATAGGTCTACTATTGGTTGGTTTGAGGTAGGTGAAGTTACATTTATAGGGCCCAATTTAGTATTAAATCCCTTAGAAAAGGTTCAGTTGATCAGGGAAAGGCTTAAGATAGCCAAAGCCAGCAGAAATCCTATGCTGATGTGAGAAGGAGATACCTTGATTTTGAGGTTGGTGACTTAGTTTATTTGAAAATCTCTCCTATGAAGGGGGTAAAGAGGTTTGGTAAGAAAGGAAATCTTAGTCCCTAATATGTTGGCCCTTATAAAATTCTGAGCCATTTTAGAAAGGTAGCCTATGAACGAGAGTTGCCTGCAGACTTAACATCAGTGCAACCAGTATTTCACATCGCCCTGCTAAAGAAGTATATTGGTGACTCACTGGTTGTAGTCCCCTTAGAAAATGTGGATATTCAGAACAGTCTTTCTTACGAAGAAGTTCCAATCGAAATTCTTAACCATCATATTCGCAGACTAAGGAACAAAGAAGTTCCCTTGGTCAAAGTTCTTTGGTGAAAGTCTCTTGAGGGAGCCACTTTGGAAGAAGAAACATACATGCGAACCAAGTACCCTCATCTTTTCCCCACGAACTTAGACTCGGCCTAAGGTAACAATCTTCCCTAGATTTATGCTACTTCATACTCAGTTTCAATTACATATCATTCTCATGTTATTTATGCATTCATGAATCCGTTCAGCCACGTATCAAGTTTCAAGATTCAGTCAGGTTTCAGTTGTGCATGTCAGTATACAACCTCAGTCTCTAAGTAATTTTCAGCTTAACCAGTCTCATTAGAGGACGAATGTTCGCAAGGGGGACATATTGTAATACCTCGTATGCTTCTTAGTCTAATTCAGCTCATAAAGTGTACATGAGAGACCTAGGACCTCAAAATTTAATAAAGTGTTGAAGACTTGGTCTCATTTTGTTGGCCTTTAATCTTTGATGACTTTGTTATCAATTTTCCCGGCCTCGGAAAGTTGGTTTCTAAGTTAATTCATAGTCAGGGTTGACTATAGTTTATTTCGAGTAAGTTTCAAATTTTTTGAACGATGTTTAAAGTAAGTTTGGATGAACAAACCAGTGACATAATGCGATTAGGTCACCTCACACAGGTACCTCATCGTCGTAATGGTCATCGCATTGGTAGGTGACGCGACACATTGGTCATTGTATCACTAGGCATGTTTTAGCCTTTTAAATCCTGGGCCCAGAAGGGTATTTTAGTCTTTTTACCTTACTTTAACACGGGATTTGAGTCCCAAAATAGCATTTTTTTTTCCCTAGATTCATAGTTCTCTCAAATCTAAAAACATTCCCTCTCAAGAACTCAAACGTTAGCACTTCAAGATTCAAGTTCAATTCTCAAGAAATCCCTTAACAACTTCTAAGAATTCGTGAATTGAGGTATGTTAAGTGTTTATCCAAGGGTCCCTTCCAACCCTTGGAGTCCAAGAATCCTTTTCAAAGCTTAAGTTATAAGTTCACATAATTTAGATCGTAATATGTTCATGTATGTGTTGTAATTTGAGTGTCAAGTTATGAATATATGAATTTCATGTGAAATAACTAATACGTATGTTGGTTGATGTAAGTATCATGTTGAATCCCTAAATTTTTAATTGAATGTTGAAGTTATGATATGTTAGTATGTTGTTCATTCCCATGTACAAGTTTATGCCTTTTAAGTGTTTGATAAAATGTCTAGATGAGTGAGAGTTGAATTGTGACTATTTCTATGCCTTTAAATTTAAGGTGTGGTTCAATTGTTAATGATATCGAGTCTTGTGGTTATAATACCTAAAATTTGGTTGTTTACTTAGTTTTCAGTAGTTATAGAAGTGTCCCAGTTGTATTATGAGCAGTAACACTCAGCCAGTTAATATGGTCAATGAGAGTTCAGTCAAGATTAACCTAATCTAGTAATCAGTGTCATTTTGGTTGAGAGCAGGATTCAACTCTGAGCGAACCCATGGACGGGGGCATTCCTACTAGTTTAGGGTGTGATCCTTAGTGGCAGTCCCTGAGGTATAGAACTACGTACCCAGTGTGGGTTGTTATGTCTTCCTTTCAGTTTAGGGTTTACATACATGTATATATCTCATGAGTATTCCTACCACATTATGGTTACTCAGCCTTTGTTAGTAACCCATGGCATGGTACTAATACCCTTTCAACTAGGGTCACAGGTTAGACCCCAATCAGTCTATATTGGTGCATATCGATTAAGTGAAAGCTCCCATGGTTTCAGTATTAGTACTCAGTTCAGAATTCAGTTCAGTCTTGCTTAACCGTAGCATATAGATTACCAGTTATTTAGCTTTCAAATTTTAGTATCTTAGTTTATAGATTTTTTCAATACTTATTGTACACATGGTCATGCAGTCTTAGGCTTTACAGTTTTCATGCATCATTACTTAGTGCCTCATGTTATACATTTAGTCAGATATTACTCATGAACATGAACCCATGCATATTAGCCTAACCTCATTAGCATATTAGTACATTCAAAACTACTGAATGCATACTCATTTTCTTGCTCTATGATGTCTTATATCATAGGTTTTGATGCTCGAATTCTTGATCATACTTAGACTTTCTCGTGCATCAATAGCAGCAACCGTGGTGAGTCATCTTCCTTTGAGAATAAGTTACCTTCTATTCAGTTATGTTAGTAGTTCAATTATTTAATCGGTCGGAGTTAGTTGGGGGCTTGTCCTATCAACTCAACACTAAATAATTTAGAGGTTTTCAGACTAGTATAAATGGTCTACTCAGTTTTTAGTTGTTTTATCAGTATGTTTCCAAACATTTTAAACCATATTTTAGTATTGTTTTTAGTTATTAAAACTTTATGGAATTTCAGTTGAAAATCCGTATATATTGTTTATCAGTTTTATTCAATACTCACAGCAGGTACCATCTCATGGTTTAGCTTATGCTCTCACGGGATCGTAAGCATCATGTGGCATCCAGGGTGTAATCATAAAGCGTTACACAGAGTTAAAGAAATTGAAGGATCAATTGTAGGAGTCTTTGGATAAAGGATTTATTTGACCTAGTGTTTTGCCTTAGGGTGTGCATGTCTTGTTTATGAAGAAATAAGCATAATCTATACGGATGTGTAATGATTATCGACAGATGAATAAGGTGATGGTTAATAATAAGATTAATTTGAGGTTCGGTTATCACCAGGTGAGGATTAGAGCTTTGGATATTCAGAAGATAACTTTTTAGACTCGATATGGTCATTATGAGTTCTTGGTCATGTTCTTTGGGTTGACCAATGTCCCTACCACATTTGGGGAATTGATGAACTAGGTGTTTCAACCATATCTTTAATCTTCCATTATTGTATTTATAGATGATATCTTGGTTTATTCCAAGAGTGAGGTTGAGCATGAGGAGCATTTGAGGATTGTGCTTCAGATTATGAGGGATAAAAATTTAAATGCTAAGTTCTCTAAGTATGAGTTTGGTTGAAGTCTACTTCTTTCTTGGGTCATGTGGTAACTAAGGAATATATTATGGTTGATCCGGCCAAGGTTGCAGCAGTTCGTGATTGCGATAGACCTACTTTACCCACTAAAAATTTAGAGTTTTATGTGCTTGGCAGGTTAATATCGGCGTTTTGTTGAGGGTTTATCATCTATTGCAGATCTTTTAACTAAGTTAACCTAGAAGAAGTGGTCTGCTGCTTATGAGGTGAGCTTTCGAATACTCAAGGATTGGTTGACTTCAGCTCCTATATCAGTTTTGCCCAAGGAGGCATGGGTTTTATCTTATTTTGTGATGCTTTAGGTGTTGGATTGGGGGTGGTGTTAATGTAAGATGGCAGGTTGATTGCTTGTGCATTCGTTAGTTGAAGTCTCATGAGAGGAATTATCCTACCCATGATTTAGAGTTGTGTGCAGTTGTGTTTGCCTTGAAGTTATGGAGGCACTGCTTGTATGGAGTCCATTGAGATATCTTCTCAAATCATCATAGCTTTCAGTATTTCTTCACCCAGCAAGATCTTATGAGGCAGTATTTTTGGCTTGAGTTGCTTAAAGATTTTGACTTAACTATTCTTCACCATTCAGGCAAGGCTAATATAGTTGCGGATTCCTTGAGCTGAAAGTCGACTAGCATAGGTAGCTTGCGCATCGTTTGACTCAAGAGAGGCCTTTGGCCTTAGAGGTTCAGTCTTTAGCTAACCAGATAGTTAGGTTTTATATTACAACACTTAGGCATGTTTTGGCTTTTGTGGAGGTTGGATCTTCTTTGATGGAATAGATTCAATCTCATCAATTTGATGATGTTGAATTAAGGTTGATTTGAGATAAGATATTGAGAGGGGAGGCTAAGAAAGCCTCACCTGATTCAGATGGAGTTTTGAGGAATGGAGGGTGAGTTTGTGTACCAAGAGTGGGTGATTGGATTAGGTTGATATTGGAGGAGGTCCATTGTTCTAGATATTTTGTCCATCTAGGTGTGACAAAGATGTATCATGATTTGAGGTAGCACTACTGGTAGGGTGGTATGAAGCGAGATATAGTAGATTTTATGTCTCATTTCCTATATTGTCAGCAGTTGAAGGCCGAGCATATGAGACCTGGTAGATTTTTAGAGGTTATCCATTCCCGAGTGGAAGTGGGAACGCATCACCATGGACATTGTGACTGGTTTGCCTCTTACATCTTATGATTCTGACAATGTTTTTGTCATCGTGGATCGATTGACCAAGTAAGCTTATTTTATCTCAGTTTAGGTCTCATTTAGTGCGAAGAGGTTGATTGTATCTGTATCGTGAGATTGTGCATCTTCATGGTATGCCCGTGTCCATTATTTTAGATCGAGGTCCCATGTTTACATCTCACTATTGAAAGACTTTTTAGGATGAGTTGGGTACTCGGGTTGATCTTAGCACAGCGTTTTACCCCAAAACTGACAGTCAGAGCAAACTATTCAGATTTTGGAGGATATACTCTGCCTTGATAGATTTTAGTGCTAGAGGGAGTAGTTTTTTGGCTTTAGCTGAGTTGTATATAATAACAGCTACCATTCCAGTAATGATATGACTCCTTTTAAGGCGTTGTTTGGTAGGGGTTCTCGCTTCCTCTTTGGTTATTTTGTTGTTTCAGAGAAGAGACCTCAAGGTACGGACTTGCGTCGTGAGTCTTTGGATAAAGTTTGGATCATTCAGGATAGAATTAGAGCAGCTCAGAGTAGGCAGAAGTGTTATGTTAATCGTATACTTCGTGCATTGAGATTTAGTGTTGGTAATCCTATTTTCCTTCGAGTTTCACCCATAAAGGGTGTGATGAGGTTTGCGAAGAGGGGCGATCTTAGCTCAGGTATATTGGTCCATTTGAGATTCTTTGGACTATTTGTGATGTGTCTTATGAGTTGTCTTTGCTTCCTGATCTATGAACTGTTCATCTAGTTTTTGATGTTTCTATGCTTCACTATATTCTTGATGAGTCTCATGTCATTTGTTGGTAGTTGATTCAATTAAATGAGCGATTGTCCTTTATTGAGGATCCAGACTCTATTTTGGATAGACCTTTGGTTTGGGTCCCGGCTCATTTCGACCTATTGATCAAAAAGTTGAAAAAATGAAAATATGAGTGTGGGACCCACATTAATTGAAACTACCTCGTATGAAAAATCTGACTTCACCAGTAGATCTAAAATTTCAATTGTAGGATGGTATGATGTGTGATGTGATTTTTTACGGCTTTTAAATCTCATTTCTACCCTCTGAAAAATTACGATTTCAGGTTTCTGGTGTTAATTTTTTGAAAAAGATATTTTTTTCAAAAATCCGACTTCGCCAATATGTATGAAACGTCTAATTTAGTGCGACTGCATAGTTCATTTAGTATATCGTACTCCAAACAAATCCCGAACACCCCGTCGAAGTATGGATTGAACTTTAAAAAAAAAGCCTTTTGTGCATATGTTTCTACAATATATGTAGCAGTTTTGGGCCCATTTCGCTCATTTTTCATCTTGCCTCTTGAGAGTTAAACCATAGAATAGTGTGCGAGCTTGGAAAGCTAAATTAACATCTATTTTTTGTTTTTATTACGAATTTAAGGTAAGAATTCACCCATTTCTTAGTAATTTCTTGATTATTTTTTCAAAATCCCAAAAATCTTAGGGCTTGATTTTTAAACTCCAATTTCACTCATTTTCACTTGAATAGTGTTTTATCTTATAATTACTAGTTTTTCATTAATTTAAACTTCAAAACAACTTCGATTCTTGATTTTAACTCGAATTTTAAAGATTTTACCCGGTAAAGCTCAAAAATAGTTTTTCTTCGATTTGAACCTTGTTTTTGACTTGATTTAACTTGGGTGCTTATATGTAGGTTCTTAAAAATACGGCAAACATGTTTTTGAAGTAAAGTTCTGATTCTGCCCTTCTTTTTTGAAAGCCCATTTCGGGAGTCCGTTTTGACCCCAAACCAAAAGTAGTCAATATGGGTGTCGTTGATTTTGTTTTAAAGCTTAGATTTTATATTTGATATTTTTAGTGGAGTTTGAGATTATTCATGAAAAATAAGGTCGTGGGTTTAAAGTGTAGCAGATCGATTTCGGCATTTGAGGTAGGTTATGGCTTAACTCTTTCAGACTAGGCAGGGTAGTAAATGATGGTATAAAATGCATGTTAAGGGTGGGAACTAATCATGAAAAATGGTTATCTATGTGTTGTGCCCATGTGGGGGCCTATATGTGATGTAATTATTGTGATTGAGATATGATGTGATATGGGTGACCATGTGGAGTCCTATGTGACGTTGATAGTCTTAAATATATGTGACTAATTGTATTGTATGTTAAAATACCTAATGCGGTTTCATTGTTATATTGTGATATATTCATACTTATTGGTATATGAGACATATGAAAACTCCAAGATGAAACGGAAGTAATAAGTGGATATTAGTTCATGTGGTTGTGAAATTGTCACATTGTGGTAGGTTCTGGAAATAAATCATGTGGATTAGTTTTGGAAATACATTATGTGGATTGGTTATGGAAATACTCATTTTGAATGGTTGTGAACATTGCATCGTCATCCTCATGTCATCATACGCATTATTTCACTTGTTTGTTTTGTTGCTTTATATATACTTGTTGTCATGCATGTGTACTTGATTTGTGTATTATGTTATATATGCTTTAAAAATATTGAAAACACTGGAATACTAGATATTGATATCGAATATTGTATTTTATGGACCATTTTCGAAGGATCATATCGGAGGAGAGTTGTGGATATTGGTGATCTTGAGGCTGTGTGTCGTGCCAAACTTGAGGCTAAGTGACAAATGGATGAACTATCATGACCCAAACCGAGGCTCTAGTCGTGCGGGCATCTCAAACAGTGAAGGCCCAAGAGTTGCTTCAACGGGCAATCATATGCATAATTCATCAAATAATCAAAATGCAGAAGTAAACTGAAATCATGATCATCTTATCATTTCAATTAAACAATATGGACATATGTTCATAAGGACCTAAAAACCATCTAACACAAGTCTACAAAATCTCTATCAAATCAAAAACAACATCTGTCTGAAATCGGGACAAGGCCTCCGGTTGGACCATAAACTAAAATTGAATGGAGATATCATATGAAAAAAGGCCTTCCAAAATAAGGGAGGCTCACCAACTTCAACTTTCTGAAAATGATCTACTTCTTAGTGGGACCTCGGGACTGAGCCTCAGATCCTGAAATATAGAGGGTCAATAAAAATGTACTAGTGTGTGAAACAATCCAAAATAACCATACTTTATACAACATAGGTGAGAGCATTTCACAAAACATTTAGCATGAGTTAAATGAAAACATATGGGCATAACTTACAAGCTTTCAAACTTTTTCTTGAAATCATCACTCAACTCTTCATATTTTTTCTGAGCTAGATGGTACACCCTACAAACGTACTTATCCATGGGCTATATGGACTCCGCCCTTAACTCGGCAGCCAAGCTCCCAATTCGAGTTTGTCACAAGAATTGGGGTCTGTCATTCGTACTATGCCATAAAGTCGTCGCCAGCATACAATCCCTAATATAGGACATCATAAAATTCATATCGGCAAATCACGGTTTCAGACCAAGAGTTATCTGAACTCGACCCTTCTTAGGATAACCAACTAGCTCTCTTTAAGCCCAATTTTAGTCCTTTAAGACCATGATTCATGCTTTTAAAACATTTCATATTTAATCTGCTAAGGGTATCTCATCATCGGGTATCATCATACCCAGACTTGCAAGTCATATTGTATCACGTCATAATTCATAAGCCTTTTATAAAATAAGTCATATAGACATCTACTCCCAAAGATTTAAATATTTCATGAGGACATGCTTAATTCAAACACATGTAGACGTATAAAAAACATTTTCTTTTGAAACACATTATTATATGGTGGCCAATCTTTCTTTTAAACACATGTTTTTCTTTCTATCAACATAATGGACTTTTGTAAATAAGGAGATTTTTCCCTCTCATCATGTCATAAACCATGTCAACCACAATAATGTTAAGGAACTTACTTTCAAAACCCTAGTTCATGCATTCGGAATAACCAACAATACAAATAGACATTATATTTCATATCAAGAGAGGGAATTCGTTGTTCATGCTCTCAATAAAACTTTCCAAACTGAAAATGCATATACATAAGGGGCTATAATTTAATTCCATGAAAAGAATTCAATACAATACAATATATATATATATACTTTCATCAAAACGATTCCATGACATGTTTTTCGAAACAATATCAAAACCCTTCTTTGCAACATGCTTATAAATCCTTAAACATTGATAAAAACCAACAAAATTTTATGCCCATGGAGTTTAGGATAGTCCCACATACCTTAAGTTCTTAGTTTGAGGAGTGAAACCCTAATCTTGACACTTTTTTTGAGAATCTTGAACTTAGGAGGATTGAATTCTTGGTCTTTGAGGGAGAGGGAAGGTTTTAATTTGAGAGTAATTTGGAGAGAATGGGCAATATATGCCCTAACTGATGATATAATTCGTCCCTTTATGAATTGGAATGAGAGAAAAAGACTACATTGCCCTTCTAGCAATTAAATTTGCCACTGAAACATTGATCAAAAGGACACCGCAATGCGGTGATGGCTTTAATGTTATTCCACCGTGACGCACCACAATCGTAGTGAGGTTCTAGATTCAAAATCCAAACGCGACCCAATCCTCATCCGAAAAATCCAAAACGTTGTCGAGACATGCTTCTTACACCCCTGAACATGAATAAACTCAAAAATGTATGTATCGGGTCGGGATGACCAATTTAAAAATCTTCAAAGTTAAAAGGTTTGGAATGTGACTAGGTCCCTAACACTTAGAAAAAATTTCAGGCCTTAAACTCCTTATGCATGCAACTAAGGGCTGAAACAAGTCAAAAATATTATGGGGTGTTACATTATCCACCCCTTGAGATCATTCATCCCCGAATAATGACTCGGGACATAGACAACCACGATTTCAAGCACTAAATAGAAAGAGAGAAAGAGTATAAGATCCGTACCTTCCATATCATCATCCATGGTTTCAAAGAGATTCGGGTATCTCATACGCATGTCATTCTCCAACTCCCAAGTAGCTTTCTCAGCTTTTTTATTCCTCCACAACACCTTAACCGAGGCTATCTCCTTACTTCTAAACTTCCAAACTTTATGATCTAAAATAGCAATGGGTTCTTCTTCAAATGACAATGAGTCCTTGACCTTGGTTTTTTCCACAGGCAACACAAGAGAATGATCTCCAATACATTTCTTCAATATCGATACATGAAATACAGGATGTATAGAAGCCAGACTCATAGGTAAATCTAGCTCATACGCAACTCCACTGATCCTTCTTGTAATCTGATATGGGCCTATGTAATGAGGACTAAGTTTCCCTTTCTTTCCAAATCGCATGACTCCCTTCATAGGGAAGACTTTTAGAAATACCCAGTCATTAACCTCAAATTCTAACTCGCTTCTTATAAAATCAGCATAGGACTTTAGGAGGATCTGAGCAGTCTTAAGTAGCTCCCTAATGATTTTCACTTTCTCCACCGCCTGATGAACAAGCTCTAGCCCAAACAACTGGTTTCACCCACTTTATACCACCCAATCAGAGACCTACACATCCTTTCATAAAGGGCCTTAAAAGGATCCATTTATATGCTAGAGTGATAGCTATTATTATAGGCGAATTCTATCAACGGCAAGTAATCCACCCAAATACCCTTAAAGTCAATCATGCAAGCCCTCAACATATCTTCTAAGGTCTAAATCGTATGATCTATTTGTTCATCTGTCTGAGGGGGATAGGTAGTACTAAGGTTTACTTGGGTACCTAAACCCCTCTGAAAAGATCGCCAAAACGGAAAAGAAAACTGTGTACCTCGATCGGATATAATAGACATAGGATCCCCATGTAACCAAACTATTTCTCAAATTTATAGCTTAGCATAGTCATCCCCCGAATAATTTGTTCGTACTGGACAAAAATGGAAAGACTTGGTTATCCTGTCTACAATTACCCAAATGGAGATATATTGGTTTCGAGACCTCAAAAGTCCCATAATGAAGACCATGTTAATCATTTACCATTAAATTATAGGCAATGTTATCTCTTGGGAAGTGACAACTAGCCTCAAATATTCTATATTAACTTGTTGACAATTCAATCACTTAGACACAAAGTTAGCAACATCTATTTTCATATTATTACACCAGTAAATCGCCTTAAGATCATGGTACATTTTATTAGATTTGGGGTGAATAACATACCTGGAAGTGTGAGCTTCATTGAGAATTCTTTTTTGCAACCCATCCACATCCAGCACGCATACCCTACCTTGGTACCTCAAAATCCCATCACCTCCAATTCGAATACCATCACTTTTTGTTGCTCGACCTCTTCCTTGATTTGCATCAAAAATGGATATCTGATTTTTTTTATTAACCTCAGCACATAAGGATAATTTAGCTACCTCATGAATGAATACCCCTCTATCTTCGGAATCAAGGAGTCGAACTCTCAAATTTGCAAGTCAATGAATATCTTCCACCATATTTTTCTTTCCTTCCCCCACATGAGAAAGACTGTGCATTGACAGTCTACTAAAGGTGTCGGCCACCACATTGGCCTTACCCGGATGATAATGCAGGCTCATATCATAATCCTTCAATAATTCTAGCCACTGCCTTTGCTTGAGATTTAGTTCTTTCTGCATAAAAATATACTGCAAATTTTTGTGATCAGTAAATGTATCAACATGCACCCCGTAAAGATAATGTCGCCAAATCTTTAGAGTAAATACACAGCCGTTAATTCTAAATCATGGGTTGGATAATTCTTTTCATGCACCTTCAGTTTTCTAAATGTGTAAGCCACCACCTTACCATGTTGAATAAGTACATACCCAAGTCCCACCCAGGATACATCACAATACACAACAAAGCCCTTTGTACCCTCAGGAAGAGTCAAAACGAGTGCAGTAGTCAACTTGTCTTTCAATTTCTCAAAACTATTCTCACAAGAGTCAGACCATAAGAATTTCACCATTTTTTGAGTCAATCTAGTAAGTGGAGAATCTATGGATGAAAACTTCTCTACAGACCTTCTGTAATACCCTGACAAACCCAAAAAGCTCTGGATATCAGTTGGAGTCGTGGGTCTGGGCCATTTCCTCACTGCCTCAATCTTTTAGAAGTCAACTTTAATTCCCTCACTAGAAACAATATGCCCCAGTAAAGCAATAGCATCTATCTAAAATTCACACTTGAAAGACTTTGCATACAACTCATGATCCTTGAGGGTCTGAAGGACGATTCGGAGGTGATGGCATAATCCTCCTCACTTTTTGAGTAAATTAAGATATCATCGATAAAGACTATGATGACCAAACTCAAGGTTGTGTGCCAATACCATCCATCATCCTTATCATGTACATTTCACCCTCTTTATTTTGTTTATCTTGTGTTTGAATTACTATATTAACTTGTCATCTATCTATTTGCTCTATATCTTAACTTGTTTACGTCTAACTGTTCAATCTTTCTTTAATTTTACTTGATGATCCTGATGATACATGTCCCTCTTTTATTCTACTTGTATGTGATATTGTGTATATTTGTATTCTTATTTTGTATGTTGTTGTATTATATATGAATATTATAGAACTATTAGTGCAAGCGGTGTGGGCTACCGTTGTGGGACATTTTCTGATTGCAGTTGACTTTCCCTTAGTGTATGTTTTATATGCTTTATTTACTATTTTACTTGATTGGCATATGATACCTACTGAGTACAAGTGGACCGTACTTATGCCTACTGTGCCCTTTCAGTGCAGGTCTTAGTTCGAGTGTGCCTCGCCTTGCTTGACGCGGGAGATCGTTGGAGCTCCAAGGTAGCGGTTGAACATTCATGCGTACGTAGTTCACCTCTATCTTTCTATAGTAGTTATGTATTTATTAGTATTCGGAGATAGATATTATTCCTTAGTGGTTATTTTTTTGATGTATTTGACTCCTGGATTGTATTAGTAGTTCTCACACTATTGACACCTAGATTTGGGCATGATTGATATTTTGGATAAGTCTTTCCACATTTTTATGATTACTTGTATGGTTCGGCTTCATTCTAGAAGTCTTACCTTGGGGTATTTTTCTCTTTTTCTCTTTTTGTATCAGTTTTGGTGATAGGATTACTTGTCAAGGTATGCCGCGACAAGTGCCATCATGACCCTCGTTTTTCGATCATGATAGAAATTTATAGAAAAAGCAACATGTACACTGAAGAATGAGCGATCAAAAAGGTCCCTCCGTTTATTTAAAATATCAAAGTATACCATGTATTTAAAATGATATCAAAATAGGCTTAACTCACTTTTTTGTGAGTTTTATCCTTTTTCTCTTACGGAAGTTAATAACAGAGTTAACTTTTAGAAAAAATGCAAAATTCACAAAAAAATGAGTTATCATTCTTACTTTTAATAAATCCAAATATTATGTGAGTTATATATTTATTTTCATAAAACTCACATATTATGTGTGTTATATATTAAAATTTAATAACTCACATATTATGTAAGTTGTCTATTTTTATTTTTAGGAAAAATGTTCTGTTTCCACCCTGAACTATACACGAAATTGCTGAGACACACCCAAAATTTAGGAGGGTCCTATTACCCCTCCCCCTGAACTAATTAAAATCGTATTTTTGGCAACCTTAGTGCCTACGTGGCACATCAGTGAATCAACCCACTGAAGGTCCACGTATGCACACGTGTGTGCCACGTAGGCACTAAGATTATCAAAAATATGATTTTAATTAGTACACGGGGTAATAGGACCCTCCTAAAGTTTGGATGTGTCTCAGCAATTTCGTGTATAGTTTAGGGTAGAAACAGTGCATTTTCTCTTATTTTTATAAAACTCACATACTATGTTAGTTATCTATTTTTATTTTATAAAAGTCACATATTATGTGAGCTAGATATTTTTATTTTATAAAACTCACATATTATGTGAATTACCTATTTTTATTTTTATAAAATTCACATATTTTGTGACCTTTCTATTTTTCTTTTCTAATTTTTATTTTATAAAACTCACATATCTATTTTTCTTTTTCTTATTTCTTTTTATTTTCACCTATTATGTGAGTCATCCGGTTTTATCTAGTTTTATTTTTATAAAGCTCATTAATTATGTGAGTTATTCAAATATAAAATAAGCAACTCACCATGTTAGTGAGTTTTCCATTTTAGACATGTGCCTGCTCTAATAGTCTTTATAAGTGATGTGAAATATGAATATAGCTCCAAAAGTATATGAGTTATGTGCAATACTTTATTAGTGATTTGAAATATAAATATAGTGTCAAAAATATATGAGTTATGTGTAAATATTTTTTTCCATCAAATCTCAAAATTCTCCTATTTAATAAATTCAAATCTTTTTCATCAAACTTATTCAAATTCAATACTTCTTCATCAAACTTGTTCAAATTCAATTCTTCTTTTCAAAACTTGATCAAATCTTATAAAATGAATATTAAATGTGTTAAATTTGAACTTTTTTGAGATCGTGTAATTATTCACGAGGGAAATATAACATATTGTAGTACTCCCTCAAGTCCAATACCACATACCCTTTTTTTTTTTCTTTTTGGGAGGAAGAAGTAGTTATAAAATCTTCAACTCAACATAAATTGTCACATGATGTCCTTTTTATATTTCTGAAATTGTTTATTACCATTTATATATTCACTTTCGTAATTTTGACCTAAGCTAGTGACACTGTTATTAATACAAGAAAAAATTAACACCTATAATGATTCTAGGGGGGAAAACAGAGAATAAATAGGTTTTTCTGGAAAACCCCAAGATTGAAAATTTAATTTAAAAAAAAAAAGATTGAAAGTTAAATTAAGAAAAGAGAAGACGTTTATGTTACTGGTTTGGGCCGATTTAGCCATTTTGTACTGTTTCTTTTTAGTGAAAATTATCTCAAATGCAATTATTAAATTGAAAATTACAACTTATAGCAACACTTTTAGATAATTATTTTATTAAGGATTTAATTGTAAGTTGTAGCAACTTTTTAAAAAATTAATTTGTTTTATTTTATTTAAAAAATTCGAAAATACATTTCACAAATAAAATTCATTCCTTTTTTATAGGGTAGTATTCAATATCTAATAAAAGATTGTGTTGATAATTATTGTAAGAGCAAAACATGATCAATGTTATGAAATATAAAAGCAAGAACAAAAAAATATAAAGGAAGAACAAAAATAAATAAAGAGAAGAGGGAGACTTCTTTATTTCTCTTAAGAGATGAGAGATCAGAAGATGATTGATTATACAATGAACAAAACCCCTCTATTTATAGGAAAAAATACTCCTAGTTTCTGACTAAAAGATAGATACTTCAAATCCTGATAGATATCAACTAGATCTTATTAGATCTTGATAGACATTCACTATAATGTAAATATATTTATAACACTCCCCCGTGAATGTCTAGATAAATAATGTGCCTCGTTAAAACCTTACTAGAAAAAATCGAGTGGAAAAAAAATTTAGTGAAGGAAAAAGAGTACACATCTCTAACCATACGCATATAGGCTGCCTTAATAAAAACCTTACAAGAAAAACCCACTGGGACAAAAGCTCATAAGGGAAAAAGAGTACAGCGTGCATTAACTCCCCCTAATGAGAACATCCTTGAACCTTTGCATCCCGATCTTGTGCACTATTTTCTTGAAAGTTGTAATTAGAGGAGAATCGGTGAATAAATCAGCCACATTGTCACTTGAACAAATCTGTTGCACATTAATATCACCATTCTTTTGTAGCTCGTGTATGTTGAAAAGTTTTGATAAAGTGTGCTTCGTTCTATCTCCTTTTATGAATCCTCCATTAAGATGTGCTATGCATGTTGCATTATCCCCGTATAAAATTGTGGGTACATTGTCACATTTTACACCACATTTTTCTTGAATGAGATGTATCATGGACCTCAATCATACACATTCTCAGCTTGCTTCATGAATAGCTATTATCTCAGCATGATTCGATGAAGTGGTTATGATTGACTATTTTGTATATCTCCAAGATATGGCAGTATTCCCACATATGAACACACAGCCTGTTTGAGATAGAGATTTATGTGAATTAATTAAATACCCAACATCATCATAATCAATAAGATCAAGAATGCAATCTTTAGAATAAAATAAGTTCATGTGTTTCATCTCATTCTAATGTCTCCTAGTAAGAGCAGAAATATACCTTGCTAATAAATAGACTGAAAAGTCTAATCAGGCCTTGTAATATTTGCAAGATACATGAGTGCATCAATTGCACTTAGATATGGTGCTCAAAACTAATCTAATTCGATATATTTCTCATTTCAGCAAATAATCTATTACTTTTGAAAACTCTCCAAGAGTTTCAACAATATTCATACCATCAATTTATCCCTCATAAAGATAATAAACAAGTTTCCTTGAAACTTTATATGCTTCAGGCATTTTGAATCCTTTAGGAATTTTCATATGATTTTTTGTCAAGTGACAATATCAATATGTGTGACATCTTCAAGTGTCTGGACTGCAAATTAAATAAGTGTTATTCTTACCAAGATGCATCCTTTCATGTCACTTGATAAATATTTCTACGTCAGCATGCTTAAATTAACGTAGAATTCATATCCTCATAATCTTTCATAATATTACACCAATATTGTATCAAAGATATCATCGATGGTTTCTCATTTTGTATCAGTTCGTAATGTGACATAACATTCTGAGATCTCATCACTTCATTATTTTCAGGTACCTAAACCTATCATAAGATTTCATGAAGTGTTATGTCATAGGCTCTTCAAGAACACATTGCCTTCTTATTATGATTATTTTCTCTTTGTTTCATTTGAAACCAATTAGTTACGATGTTTCATGCATGCATAGACTTTGTCCTTTAACAATACAAAATAGGAGAATTTGCAGCTTAAATATGAGATGCTTTCGGCATATGACTTGAATTATCTTATGAATGAGGATCTTATGATAATTCCTAACATATTTCATAGCTGCTTATAACCTCTCCCTTATGTTAGAAAAACTAACATACATTCTCTACCTTCTTTGAGGAATTTATCTTTGTGCATCATGGTATATTATTTAACTGTATACCATACATCAAAACTATTAGATGTAATAGTTGGTACCTGACCTTGAACCAATTGATATGGATAAATAATCATAATTTATTGGTCTAATGCATACAAATGCTATTGTATGCAACATATCATATTTCAGACCAACACATGAAGCTTTGTTCTCATAGAAATGGTTTAATTATTTATCAAAGGCATTTAATGCAAAACCATCATCATCAATGCAAGATGAATTGTCTTGATTACTCAATCTAGAAATTATGCTCTTAACTCAATTTTATTGAGCAAACAACTTTATGAATGTCAAACTGCAGGTTGACAATAAACGTATAAGTAATCATCTCATATCGATGCATCTTAATTGATCACATGACTGGTGAACGAACCCATATTCACCTTTTATATTTTTCTGATTTTAAGGTATCCAATTTCAAAATTAGTTGGTCCAACCAACGTATCATGATAACAAGCAACATTAAAATTCATGAAGAATTTTTGAATTCTTCAATATATGTTTAATACTTAATATGCAAATCTTTAAGATGTCGCAATCGTTCATGCCAACTTATGAATTTTTATGCTAGTAAACTCCAAGTTTACCATGACATGTGCTTTTTACTTTAGTAAATTTCAGATTTACTATTACACGAATAAATTTCAGATTTACTACTTCAGAAGTAAATTTCAAAATAACTTTTCTCAATTATTCAGCCTCTTTCGGAGGTGAGTTATGATACCATCATAATCAAGTGCAAGTTTGCATTAATAACCTTCTCATTACCTAGGAATGGAATATAATCATGCCTTAAATCTATCAAATTTTTATAGCTTAGAACCTTTTTTAAAATATTGCTACTTCAGGAGCAAATCGAGGCATACATATGATCTAGAGAATTTTTTTCTAATATATCTTATGATCATAATACACGTGCAAAAATATCATCACTTTTGATGATGATTATCATATTGTCCCTCCATGCGTATATTCGTGCATTCAATCACTTGTCTTCTTTCATACATATTATGCACTGCTACCACATACACTTCAAAAATGAAGTAAGTTGTCATATTTCAGACTTTTCATATATTGCTACCACATTCACTTCATGGAATGGAGCATATTCAATGGGTTAAATTTCATGACTTTTCACCAAATACCCATTAATTTGCCTTAACCATCATAATATCATTAGTATGGTGCATTGAGATTCAAACTTTACGTATTACTCATATAAAGGAGTCTTAGGCATAGATCAATGAGACTTGAACCCAACATATTATCATCCCTTTTGATAATATTATTCTTAAGGAATAAATTTAAAATATAAATGGTTCCAAGCCAATTATTTTTCCCTAAATCCAACAATAGTTATATTATTACTAGCAAAAGACAGATAACATAAGAAATTACTAACCTTGAAATTACGTTTAGATTAATAATCTCACCTTGTTTGGCAGAGTCTCGTTCTTGAAATTACCTTTAGATAAATTACCTTTTAGATTAATAATCTCACTTTGTTTGGCAGAGTCTCATGCTGATAACGTGTTATGAAATATAAAATCAAGAACAAGAAAATATAAAGGAAGGACAAGAATAAATAAAGAGAAGATGGAGACTTATTTATTTCTCTTGAGAGATGAGAGATCATAAGATGATTGATTATACAATGAACAAAACCTCTCTATTTATAGGAGAAAATACTCCTATTTTCTGACTAAAAGACAAATACTTCAAATCCTGATAGATATCAACTAGATCTTATTAGATCTTGATAGATATTCACTATAATGTAAATATATTTATAACAATCAAAATTTTATATCTACATTTATTATCATATTTATATCTTCCAAAAAGTTTCACTCTTTTCTATATATACTTTATTGAAAGAATATATTTTTTCACATTTTGAAAAACATTTATTATTTATTTTCATACTCTAAAATTTCCTTACTCATCCATATGTTCTCATAAAGATTCTTGGGATTTTATTTTTCATGGCTAACTTTCTACTTTTATTCCGCTGTTTAAAGAGTTGTCTCACAAGTAGATGAATTGACTCATTGTCGTAATGCAAACTTATATTTCATTGAAGAGATAGCAATTTGATGGTTCACTCCTATAATTTTTGAATTTTGACTAGTTTTGAAAATTTAAAAGGAAGATTTCAAAAATTGAACATTGTCATGCTTCACAATACTAGATATTCATATATTGTATTGTGTTGAACTAGAAAAAATGTGAACTTTTTTTATTTGATTTAATGTTATGTGATGAATTTAATTTATCAGTCACAAATTAGAAAGTCTATAGAATAGTTATGACCAGTTTGTTTAGTGAAATAAAGTTTAATTATCATGAATAAACATATGCCATCCATTATGTATTTTGTGTATCTGGGAAATGTGAATAAAATTTGTATGGCATGTGACTTTTTCATTGTTTTCTTACTTAGTATAATAGTAATATAACATCTCTTTCCATAACATGCTATTGGGTATGATGTAGTTTTGATGATTGACAAACTGACAAAGTGATATGAAACATGTAGCTGAATTTGTAGCAAATCATCAATGATTAAAGACAAGGGTGGAAGAAATCAAGATCCAGATGAGTGGTTAATACTGATAAACTTAAGGAAATAAACATGTGATAATTTGTAAAAGTTAAATTTGATTCAAAAACTTGATGATAAGGAAAAGCAAAGTTGAGTTGAAAAAGGAGTCCTATGGAAAGAAGAAGTTTTACTTCTGAGCATATCCTGAAGAGTCCTATGTGTAGAAGGAGAAAGATTCTGTAGATTGAAAAAGTCTACGCAAGATAGGAAATATACAAATTGAAGGACTCTTTGTTAGATCAATAAAATTTCTGATGACTGACACATGAATAGACTATGTTACTTGAGCTGGTCCAAGCATAGGAAGACAGGTTTCAGGTTTCACTGATAGATGCAGACAAAGATTGCTTAAAGTTAGGAATGAATGAGCAAGCCTAATTCTGATATACTCAAGTTACTGATCACATGAGAAATTGAAGAATTTGTGGTTGAGTAAAATACTTGAAGATAAGTTGATTTAAAGAGTTGAAGTTTGACTACAACACAAAGGAGACAAGAGTTGGAATTGAAGGAGTCTCACTTGAAGTAGAATCTATGTAATAAGAGTTCTAATTATAGAAGAAGTTTGAAATAAAGAATGACTCTTTGAAGAGATGTGATTAAATAAAAGATGCATCAATCGGAATAAATTACGCACTTACAAAGCAGAAAAGCACAATCGGCAGATTGACTATCCGGAGTGCTACTCAATCACTAAAAAAAACACATTGAAGAACCTGGTCCTAAGTATAGAATCCAGCTAAGAGTTTTAGAATTGATTTTTAGAGTTGTTCATAGTGTTTGAACTATTGATGTAATATTAGTTTCAATGTGTTATAAACTGAAATAGGAGCTAGTCTTTGAGTTGGGAAAAACTCAGAGACTTTGGGAACACATACCTTGGAAGGTATGTGTGTAGTTAGGAATTAGAGTTTATAATTCCTAGTCGTTGAGTTAAAGGAATTAGAGTTTATAATTCCTATTTATTGGTTACAAAAGTTTTGTAATCAGTCGTTGTTGAGGCTCAGAGTTATTTAGAAAAGTTGGGGTTAAATCCTGCAGAGGTTCAGGTCTTGGCTTTTTTACACCTTTAAAGCCGAGTGTTTTTCACGTAAAAATCATTGTGTTCTTTACTTTCTGGTTTACTGATTCCTTGGAACACGTCAGGCAACCCGTTCCATTAATAGGAAATAGTTAGGTAAAAATAAGATAATCAGTAGGGTACGAATTCTTAACAAGTGCTATCAGAGAGAATTTATTTTGAAAAGGGTTAGCACCAAAGACAAAGATTAATATGATGAATTCCGCACCACCTACTGATCACAGTGAAGGTCAATCCACTAATAGACCTCCACTCTTTGATGGGTCTCACTTCATTTGGTGGAAATTTAGGATGGAAACATATTTTCAAAGTGTAGATTAAGAATTATGGGACAGGATTATTGATGAACCAACAATTCCCATGAATAAAGCGAATAGAGAATAAGTGAAAAAGGTAAGGAGTGAATTCACCCCAAAAGATCTTGTTGCACTACAAAAGAATCCAAAAGCCAAAAATATTCTAGTTTGTGGTCTTGGTCCAGCTGAGTACAATAGAGTATCTAATTGCAATACTGCTAAACAAAACTGGGATGCATTGGTGAATGCACATAAAGGCACTAGACAAGTGAGAAAATTCAAAATTGCATTACTTTTTACTGAATATGAGGCTTTCAAAATAGAGAAAAATGAGTCACTACAAGAAATGATAACTAGGTTAACTTAGTTGGTAAAAAAGTTATCATCTCTAGGAAAGGTTTTATCTACTGAGAAATAAGTAAAGAAGGTCTTGAGAGTCCTACCAAAGTCTAAGTGGAATGTCAAAGTTATAGTCATAAGAGAAGCTAAGGATCTCACTAGAATGTCCCTTGATGAGTTTATTGGTAATTTGAAGACCTATGAAATAGAGATAGAAGATCTAAATAGGGCATCTGAAAGTGATGAATCAGATAAAAAAGAAGATGATAAAACTACTCTCATGGCCATTGGAGATTCAGACATGGAAGAAGATGATGGAAACTCTGAGGTAAGTATTCTTGAAATCAAAGAGAAGTTGCATTTATTTTCTAAAAAGAAACTTGCTTCCTTAATGAGTGCTCTAATTGATGATTTCCAAGAATTAACTTCTGATAGGGATGAGTTATTCAACAATCTTGCAAGTCTCATATTTGATTTTATTGATCTAGAAACTTGTAAGAACAATGTTGTAAAGGAAAATTGCACTCTTAAGAAATAGGTTAGCAGACTTAATTTATCTAACCTGGCCCTCAAATCTAAAGTTCTAAAACTATCTCTTTTTGAAAAAGAAAAAAAGGTCAAAAGTGAGGCACAAGAAAAGATTGAGTCGGAACTGACTAAGATTAAACATGAATACTTTTGTGAAAA
This sequence comes from Capsicum annuum, assembly GCF_002878395.1. Lineage (NCBI taxonomy): Eukaryota > Viridiplantae > Streptophyta > Magnoliopsida > Solanales > Solanaceae > Capsicum > Capsicum annuum. Next base: position 172,021,275 of record NC_061116.1, read on the forward strand.
ATAAAAGGTTAGTCAACTAAGTCAAGAAGTTTCTAAACTGAAACTTGATCTTGAAAGAGCTAATAGATGGACACATTCTTCAGGACTTGTTCATAAGCTAGGTCAAAGAACTCACAATGAAAAGGTAGGGTTGGGCTTTTATAAAAGTTATAATTCTATTAAAGATCTGTGTTATATTTGTGGTAACTTGGGACATCCAACCACTGAATGTCCAATTGTAGCAAAAAGCAAATCAAAAAGCATAAGCCTAGAAAAAAATTTTGGTTCTATGTTAGCACAAGCTAACAAAAAAGTCAAAACTGGTCAGAGAAATAGGTCACATTACCTATTGCCTTGATAGGCTATAAGGAACCTCATATATTCTTTTTCTTATAAGAAAGGACCCAAGCTTGTATGGGTTCCTAAATTTAAACCCTAATTTGTTTTATAAGTGAGAGTGAAAGAAGGCAAGCAAAATTAGTACATGGATAAAGCTTGCTCAAGACATAAGATTGGAAGAAAATAAAATTTCTTTCACTCACCATATTTAAAGAGGAAATGGATCTTTTGGAGATGGTAAAAAGAGCACCATTACTAGAGTTGAAAAGATTGGGAGAACTAAAACAAAATCCTTTTTAAAGATGGTCAGATTTGGAGTGCTTGTATAAAGGGGAAGCAAGGGAGATCCTCTTTTAAAAAAAAGGATGACAGTGAAACTGATGAGCATGCACAGGAATAAATTGTACTACCTGGTCTAACTGTTGTACAGACTGAGGACATATTGACAGGGGGACAACAAATAAATAAATGCATCAATAAAACCAACACAAGTTGCTGGTAATTTTATTGGTAGTTCATAAGAATTAGTGCTGTCAAAAGAATCTTGAGATATCCCATGGGAATCAATGGCTTGAGACTATGGTATCTAAAGGAAAGCAATTTCACTCTTAAGGGCTATAAAAATATTGATGATGTGGGTTACTTAATTGACTGGAGAACCACCAAAGGAACTAAGTAAAGAGCATTTTGAAAGGAATAGGTTAGACTTGGGGATGATTAAAATTGCATGAACTCCCCTCAATGATTGACTAGAATAACCATTTTTTTCTTAATCTTATTAGCTAAAATATTATTCGATTCAGTCTTGTGCATTTAATTATGTGTTCCAATTCCAAATTTTTGACTCTTCTAACCTAATTTTATATTAGATTATGTAGAAAAATAGGTACAAGCAAGTAATTGTGACCACAAAGTTCTTCTTATCAGGTATGTTCTACACTGACATAAGTATAGGTTATCTAAGCTGAAACAGTTGAGCACACCTATTCAATTCCTCACACTTCATCCTCTCCTTGTCCTATAATATTGATGAATTAGTTGACCAAACTTTCTTTGATTCTCTCCAAATAGTTGTGCATAAATGTGTTAATTCTACACCAGAAATTCATTCTTCTCTATCAACCAAAATATCAATTTTTGTACCATGAATTTTCCAAACTTGATCATCAATCACATGCAGCATATATTTCTGAAGAATGAAAAAGGGACATGTTTTTCCTTTTAGTTCCTAACTGGTTATTTTTTAGGACTTCTCAGTCCTAGTTCAGGTTTGACTTATAAAACAACAATAGATGTTCTTGAACAGATGAATCATGTTGCTCTACCTGTTTCAATAAGGAGGGCTAACACTCATTTTAAAAAAAAAAAAAAATTAATTTAGCAAAAAAAAAATTAAACTAAAAGTTGCACAAGACAGTCATGAAGTGGAATAAGAGGTCCTTAAGGCTAGGATCATCACTTTAAATCTTGACCTTGATTTATAGAGGTATGAAAATGTTGAAATCATTCATCAATTGACACAGTTGATATTACCTGTTCCATCTTCCTCATCAGCTCCTTACTATTTATATCCTTAGCCATGTCCCACTTTTATACCATATTTTTTTATGCTTGGTTGTTTTGATTTATTCAGTTCTAGCTTAGGTTTAATGTGGAACACGTTCTGTCAGTTAAATGGAATGGTTATCTTTGCTAAACTGACTCATATTTTTGCTCTCTTTAATACATTACTATGTTGACTAAAGTCTTTGTCTGATTGTTTTGGTGATAGCCCCAGTGGCCATGAATAGCATAACAAATCACTTTAGCTAGTATATTATTGCATTGAAATAGTTTTTCGATAATTCCAAAAGGGGGAAGATAAGAGGGTTGTGCAATATTTATAATCCATTGACTAACTTGTTTCATTCTAGTGATTTATACTTTAGTGCCTACAGGTGAAGATGTTTGAATGTACAAAGACAAGAGGTTTTTCATCATCAAAAAGGAAGAATTTATTGGGTATAATGTAGTTTTGATGATTGACAAACTGACAAAGTGATATAAAACATGTAGCTGAAACTTGTAGCAAATCATCGATGATTAAAGACAAGGGTGGAAGAAATCAAGATCCAGATAAGTGGTTAATTCTGATAAACTTAAGGAAATAAACATGTACTAATTTGTAGAAGTTGAATTTGATTCAAACACTCGATGATAAGGGAAAGCAAAGTTGATTTGAAAAAGGAGTCCTGTGGAAAGAAGGAGTTTAATTTTTGAGCATATCCTGAAGAGTCCTATTTGTAGAAGGAGAAAGATTCTGTAGATTGAAAAAGTCTACACAAGATAGGAAACATACAAATTGAAGGACTCTTTGTTTTATCAATGAAGTTTCTGATGACTGATACATGAATGGACCATGTTACTTGAGCTGGTCCAAGAATAGAAAGACAAGTTTCAGGTTTCACTGATAGATGCAGACAAAGATTGCTTAAAGTTAGGAATGAATAAGCAAGCCTAATTCTAATATATTCAAGTTTCTGATCATGTGAGAAATTGAAGAATTTGTGGTTGAGTAAAATACTTGAAGATAAGTTGATTTAAAGAATTGAATTTTGACTACAACACTAAGGAGACAAGAGTTGGAATTGAAGAAGGAGTCTCACTTAAAGTAGAACTCTATGTAATGAGAGTTCTGATTAAAGGAGAAGTTTGAAATAAAGAATGACTCTTTGAAGAGTTGTGCTTAAATAGAAGATGCATCAGTCAGAATAACTTACGCACTTACAAAGCAGAAAAGTACAATCGACAGATTGAATTCACGAAGTTCTACTCAATCACTGAAGAAACACATTGAAGAACCTGGTCCTAAGTATAGAATCCATCTAAGAGTTTTAGCATTGATTTTTAGAGTTGTTCATAGAGTTTGAACTATTGATGTAATATTAGTTTCAGTGTGTTATAAACAGAAATAGGAGCTAGTCGTCGAGTTGGGAAAAACTCAGAGACTTTGGGAATGCATACCTTTAGAGGTGTGTGTGTAGTTAGGAATTAGAGTTTATAATTCTAGTCGTTGAGTTAAAGGAATTAGAGTTTATAATTCTTATTTGTTGGTTACAAGAGATTTGTAATCAGTCGTTGTTGAGGCTCAGAGTTATTTAGTGAAGTTAGGGTTAAATCCTGTAGAGGTGCAGGTCGTGGTTTTTTACACCTTTTGAGCCAGCTATTTTCCACGTAAAAATTATTGTGTTCTTTACTTTCTGATTTACTGATTCCTTGGAACACGTTAGGCAATCCGTTCTATCGATAGGCAACAGTTAGGCAAAAATAAGATAATCAGTAGGGCACGAATTCTTAATACATACTTTACTATATGTGTTGACTATTCAGTAGAGAATCAATATGTATTCAATATCTGTTGTTGTTCAATTAGATATACACTCGTTTAGTTTAGATAAGAACGTGGTGGATGGAAGAGGTATACAAACTGACACCATTAATTAAATATCATAATTCATACATACCAATTTATATATGTATTCATGCTCTAAAACAATTAATAACATATAAATTTTGATGAGCACTAGTGTCCAGACAAATTTCAGTCATTAATTATTATAGTCGTTGTTAAAATATTGTTCGAAAATGATATCCAAATTGATATGACATATATATTTTAAAAATATGGTGTGAAAAAGGTATAAAAACATAGTATTAAAAGAGTATAGAAACTAGTGTCCCGAATGGTTATTTAGTTACCTTCAAGAATCATCATGTGAAAAGGTATTAAATTTGTTGTCTCGTATTGGTATTGAATTAGCACCTAGAAACATGATATAAAAAGAGTATAGAAATTCATACCCCAAATGGTTATTTGTTTACCTCTTACAAATATGATATTAAATGGATATAAAAATTGATGTGTCAAATGGTGATTTAATTACCTTCTACAAATATCAAAAAGGTATAGAAATTGATGTCCTGTATGGTTATTTAATTAGCACCTAAAAACATGATATGAAAAGAATACACAAATTAGTGTCCCAATTAGTTATTTAATAATTTTTTAGAAATATTTTATGAAAAGAATATAGAAATATCTTCCTCCATGCATCATAAGTAGAGAATGCAAACTATAAGTTGTAAACTTAAAATTTTTTCTATAAGTTACATTTAACCATCTAAGGAAGATTATTTAACCTTTTTCTTTCTACTTTATACAAATAAAATGGTTTACAACCCTCCCTAAAAGTTTATTTTTAAAATAAAGATATATTAAGAATGTCAGCTAAACTAAGAAAGACAAAACACACAATCAGCTAAGATCTAAATGCAACCTTATGTAGAAGTTTGAGCTCCCTTTTTGCTGAGCTAAGTGCTTTGTTTATTTTTCAGGGGGGTCATTCTTCAATACATCAACATAAAATAAAAAATTAACTCTATATATACAATGTAGTTTTTCAATGAAGGGGATTCGGGTGAACCCCTGAGGTCTACCTAGGTCCGCGGCTAAACAACAGGGTATATTATACCTTACCAAAACAGTAATTAACTAGTTTAATTTTGAGATTACTTTTTGATGAAGTTGATTGTGTTGTCATTAGATCATCAGTAATAAGGGGAAGATAAAATAATTAATTTGTTATGTTTCTGTTCATTCTTGAGAAAAAAATTGTAATAGATATTCTAAAAATTAAAGGACTACAAATTGTGTAACAACCCGCACTTTCGGGATAAAGTTTGAACCATTTTTTCTACGCGTATAGACCCAAATTCAATAATTTTTTATTAATAAATGTGTGATGACCAATCATATAGTGTGTGAATACCTTTAAATATGAATTGAGGTCACAAAAATTTCCAAACTCAAAGACCAATTGAAAACTCTTCTATCAATTAAGTTTTGATGAACGTCTAAACTTGGGTCAACTTTCATCGATCATAAATCCTTGTATATAATGAGTTATAGGGTCTACTACATACCAAATTAAAAGTGTTCAAGTCTTCTGTCCAATCCAACTTGTTTCACCTTAATCCGATATGGGAGTAGAAAGTTGTGCCCATTTTACTTTGAAGTGTTTGTCTGCCAAAATGTGACGACAACGCTAACAACCTATCAACTAGGTGACGGCCCATCAGCCCTCCTAGTCATCAGCATAGGGAATAAAGTGGTAAAATCCATCCCAAAAGTGAAGACTTAGGTGACGGCCTATCACCTGAGTGACGGCCCATAAACCTTGGTCGTCAATTGATGAAGTTCTGCGATTTTTTTTTGTTTCCTTAAGGGTATTTTGGTATTTTCCTCACCCCTAAACTTCTACCACATAATTTAAATCGTCCAAAACATGTTATAATCCATTTTTTTCAGTTTCAAACACATATTAATTCTTTCTACTCTCAAGAACAAACGAAATTAGGGTTTTCCTTCAAGGTAAGAATTCAAGCCTTTTAAATCTAAGATTTTCAAGAAATAAATCAAGATTCGAGTTCTACTCTTTAAACTAAGTAATCTAAGGTACGCGGGGTCTTACTAAACTACATGAAAATGATAAAATTGTTTCAATAACATTTAAATGTTAAGAAATCATAGATTTATGAAAGGGTATTGAAATTTCAACCACAATTATGCATTGTGAATCTTTCTTGATAATAAAGTTTTGGTCTTGAGTCCTTTCCCCTTAAACTTGATTATTGTTCATATATATATATGTACACATATGGTTTGACATTTGAAACTTGAATTAAGAACATGAATAATTATAATCCCTCTCTTGTTATAAAGCCTCTTGAGTTCATACGTTATGAATTGTTCGATTTCATATTGAAAAGAATTTTGCGAACATCTTTACTATTGTTTAAGACTTGATTTTTATTATGAATTAAAGAGAGAGAGAGTTTATTTTTTTTATATAAATGAGAAGTGATGATTTTAAGGAGTTGTATGGTTTGTCAAAAAATACTTGACCACCACATATTTGTTGAAATATTTTGAAGTATGAATTCTCTTGAATTGTATAAATATTTTGGTAGTCTGGACACTGTTTGAATAAAAAGAGCTGAAATATGATAATGTGTGGCCTAGAGATATGACTTGCAAGTCTTGGTATGACGATACCAATCAGATTGAATGCCATAATAGAGTAAGATTTTTAGATTTTAATTTCAGAGAATACATGTCTTAAAGAGTTTAAAATGGGCTTAAAAAGAGTGCCCAAAGAAGGCTTGAGTTCAGATAACTCCTAGCCCAAAACCGTGTTTTACTGATACGGGTTTATTATATCCCCAAGAGGGGCCACACACTGGCCTAGTGCCTTTTGGCGTATTAGAGATAGAGACTCCAACCTTTGCGGCAAACTTGGGTTAGGGGCTTGGCTGTCGAGTTAAGGGAAGATTCCATATATCCCGTGGCATTGTAGAGTTGTAGGGTATACCACCTAGCTCAAAAGTAAGATAAAAAGTGAATTATGGATTTCAGATAATTGTTCAAAGTCTTTTAAATATACCCATGTGTTTTTCATATATCATATATAAAACTGTTTATATATTTCTCTCACTTATTTTATATAAAAATATATTATTTTGGATTGCTCTGTGTACTAGTATATCTGTATTGACCCCCTATATTTCAGGATTCTGAGACAAAGTCCTGGGGTCCCGTTAAGCAGTAGATTAACTTGTTAGAAGTTTGTAGCTGGTGGGCCTCTCTTACTTCGGAAGGCCTGAATTAGAACTTGTTATTGTTATTTTATTTTTATTCATGGTCCAACTGTGGTCCTGGTCCCAGATTTCAGACAGATGTCATTTTCAGTTGTTAGAGATTTTGCAGACTAAGGTTAGGTGTTTTGAATGTTTCATGAACTCATTTTTTTGTATTGTTCAGTTAAAGAAAAAGATAGTGACCATGTTTCCATCTTGTGTTGTTCTTTTGCTAATTTACTATATCGTATAAATGTTGTGCATGATTTCCAGATAGAGAAGTGGCATCGGGGCCTTCATAATTTGGGACACTCATTACGGCCAAGGCCCCAGCTCTGGTCATGACTATCTTGGTATCAAAGCACGGTTCATAGTCCTAGAGAGTCTGGAAAATTGTGTCTAGTAGAGTCTTTCTTATAGGTGTGTTGTTTCCCATACTTATAATCAGGAGGCTACCGGGCATTTAGGAGTTGTTTTTTATTCGTTCATACTCTAGTTCATGCTATAGCATCATCTAAAAAATAGTTATCAAAATTCCATCCTCGTTCTAATTTTATGGGTCATGCCTCATTGTCGAGAAGATACAAGTCTAAGATTCTAGCTCTCCCAGCGAGGTGGTTATCTCTGATAGAGTTATCTCTAAAAGTTATGAGATAGCACAAGGACTTAAGTGGATTCCATTAGTGATTCAAGGTGTATTGATTTGAGTGTATACCTTTATCTTGATGAAATTGTGCTTTTCAGCCTGAGGTACGAAGTGTATTCATTCTCTTTTTATAAAATTCTCATAGATGTCATGTATAAAGGTAATGATGTGTAGCAGAATGTTTGAACTGTATTTCCACCCTAGTAGTAGTATATGTAAAAGTGTCATGACCTATTGGTAGTGAGATGGTCCAAGAAGTTGGAGATATGAAGTCACAAGGTTAGAAGACAGAGTGAGGGTGACTTTTGTCTAAATAAAGAGTTTTAGTTGTATAACTATTGATTGAGGTATAGTTTTCCATTTTATAGTGATGGACTAATGTGGTAGCAATATTTGTAGATTGTATGGTAGTCTATGAAGGAAGTGTCGGGATATGATTATTATTTATGCAAAATAAGGAAGGATCTCAGAATGGATAGTTATGGTGATTGTAGAAATTATTCATAGGCTGTGAATAGAAAGGGGGTAGATTAGTCAATAAGTCATAGGTAGAAATTCATTGTTGTACATAAAATTTGAAGGTAGTGGTGATGTATGTGTAGGTTAGTAAATATGATGCGAGGGAGTGGAATAAGTAAATAAGACTGTAACGGGTTATAATATTATATTAAGATCAACTATCCCTATCATATGACCTTAGCCCCTTAATTGTCTTTTCTCTAGTAGTTGTAAATTAGTATTACATAAGAGGAGGTATGTAGAAGATTTTGAGGTGTAGTAATGATGTAGAGGAGAGAATGAACTTACGGGCCATAGTTAAATGAAATATGAGACTTAGGTTGGTATTTATATTCGACTGGTTCGTATAGTATATGGCATGCTCCATATGATTGGCATTGTTGAACAATAGGCTTGAACTTTAGAGGTAAAGTATGGTGATAAGAATAGTAGCTTAAGTCTAATGATGTGTATTTTGGGGGAACGAACTTGTAGGATTAATGTGAGGTGTACAATATCCTAGGTTGGAAATATGTAGAAAAAGGAGTGGACAATTATGATATATTCATATGCATGGAATTAGTGTTATAAAAATGAATACTAGTTGAGTTGTTAAGCGGATAAAAGTGTGGATATATAAGAATAAGTTGAAATCTCCCCTCTTCCCCCAGGTAGCGGGTTGTTAGATAAAGTTTTATGTGTATAAGTGTTTTGTGTACCTAGATTTAGTTCTTAAATTTTTTTAGTATGGAGAAGTCTGGGAAGTTTTTGTATGGTGTTCTTTAGAGTTGAATTGAGGAGATATAGGTAGGAAATGTGCGCCTTTTGTATAGTTTTATAGATATTGTTAAGCTGTAGGTTATGTGATTAGAGGTGTAATGATAGTATTCTAAGAAATTAAAGATGAAGTGTTAAGTGTTTAGAAGTGTGGGTGTCTATGCCCATGAAAATGTTAGTCGTATGTTGATGACTTTGGGAGTTAGAATAAATTACAATTAGTATCCCTGAAAGGGGATGTCCTAGAAAGAATTTAGTGTCTTTGTATTAGATATTACTGAGAGGATTTTGTGTTCATGTATATATTGATACCCCCCCCCCTCCTTGTAATGAGGAGTATGGATGCATGCACTCATAAGAGTGGGAGTTGTAGAGTGATGGCTATAGAGGCTAGCGAAAGTTAAGAGTAGCATTTTTGGAAAGCGAGGCCTTTAGGGTATAGTTCATCAAAGAGAGTTTATAGTTTGAGCATATGGTGATGTCTCTATTGTGTTGAGAGTTATGGCTATAAATTTTGATGTGAGGTTATGTCCGCAAGTCTAGGAGTGTGACTTTGATCTAAGGGGGAGATGATGGACTAAAGTAGTTCTCGAATTTTATTGTGGTGTCAAGTTTCAAGTAAGAATCATGATAAATCAATTTCTATTCAAACAAGATCCTACTACTTCGATTTGAATAGACATCTAACAATGTCTTTTGTACTCAAGTCTGGCCTATGTATAAGGTTGGATCACTCTATGTAACTCTTGTCATGTTCAGACCTCTAAACAAGAAGCAATAATGTCCCTCAATAATCCAATGTTGCAAGTATCCAAGCTCTATGTTATACTATACATGATCTATATAAAGTCCATGTCTCACATAATGTTTGGTTTGAAGAAACTATGCTTCCTATGTTTTACCGATCCATTTTATGTCAGGTGAAGCCCAAAGTGATAAAAAGCCCAAAGTGATAAATTTTATGCTAACCCTTGGAAAATGTCAGTTCTTTAAATGAGGATCAATCACATTAAGTGGCAATCCTTGTCTTAGTTGTTATCTATATAAATTTCGGCTTTATGCCATATAGCTTATGATATGTGCACCCATGTTTCTCATTGTGATATATCCTAAGAAACCATGTTCTTTTGTGTTTATGCCTGAATGACTCTCTATTTATGATCTATACATCTGGGGTATGAAGTAATTTGTGTCTATTGCATCACATCTTTATCTCATATTCCACATTGAGTAGTGTTACTCCCATTCATGATGCTTATGGTCGAGTCCCTTAATGACCCTCCGTATGTTAGTATGATGTTAGCTATGAAAGTTTAGTAGTGTGTTAGGTAGGGGAGTAGATGTTTTTGAGAATGAAAAAAAATTGATATGACTTCTTGAGTTAAGGTTATAGGAGAAGGGGAAGAAGGAGATGAACTTTCGTTATGTGAGATAGTTAAGTAGGAGTTATGTGGCAAAAATCTTAGTGAGAATGATTGAATTAGCTGATCTTAGTGGAGAGATCTATGAAGTGAGTGTAGAAATGATAGGCTTGGATGTTATGGTTGATGAAAATGTAAACCAATGGGTTATGTGGTTGGTGCTCCTTGATTTAAAAATTGAGTGTGTTTGATGGTAGTGATAAGGTGAAGTAATTGTCTTAATGGGATGTAGAGTATAGGGCCCTGTAGCTTAAGTTAGCACCTTGTTTTTTTCAAGTTAGGCTTCAACATAAAAGCACATTGCAGTGGGATAACTCTTGTGGTTAGATGGGTGATGGTAGAAATGTAAGATGGAAAGGGCGAAGTATATTAATGTTGGGTCATAGATGAGTAGTGTCTTTAAGTTTAAGTCTATTTGTTGTATCATGGAAGGTGGAGAATGCTTCTATCCTTATCTTCCATGAAATATTAATTCTTGATTAGTACCGATGGAAATCAGGCCTATGATCACTAAATAAGCTCATACCATATGTAGTGATGATCATGATCCCTAGAATTCATGTACAAAGTCATCCATATGTCAATTCTTATTATCTCACGCTTCGTGCTTACATGATTTACTAGGCGATTTCATAAATGTTTTTCTTGAGGTCTGTGTACATTTCCTTTGGAGAAAATTCTTAGATTAAGGTTACATCCTTTATTCCATATTTTTGGAGCTTTAACAAGTCCCTACCCATCATTCGTGGATGAATGATCCCAAGGGAGAGATAATGTAATACCCCGCACTTTTGGGCTAAAGTTTGAACCTTCTTTTCTATGCGTATAGACCCGAACCCAATTATTCTTTGTTAATAAATATGTGATGAACAATCCTATAGTGTGTGAATACCTTTGAATATGAATTGAGGTCACAAAAATCCCTAAACTCAAAGACGAGTTGAAAACTCTTCTATCGATTAAGTTTTGATGAACATCTAAACTTGGGTCAACTTCTTCTTGTATATAACGAGTTAGAGGGCCTACTTATTGTATATAATGAGTTAGAGGGCCTACTATATACCAAATGAAAGTTTTTTGAGTCTTATTTCCAATGCAACTTGTCTCACCTTAATCCGATATCGGAGTAGAAATTTGTGCTCATTTAACTTCGAAGTGTCTGTCTGCCAAAATGTGACGACGAGGCAGATGACCTATCAATTAGGTGACGTCCCATCAGCCCTAGTCGCCAGCCTAGGGCATAAAGTGTTAAAATTCATCCCAAAAGTGATGACCTAGGTGACGGCCTATCACTTGAGTGACGGCCCATCAACCTTGGTCGTCAACTGATGAATTTTTGTGATTTTTTTTTGTTTCCTTAGGGTTATTTTGGTATTTCCTCACCCCCAAACTTCTACAACACGATTTAAATCATCCAAAATATGTTATAATCCATTTTTGCAGTTTTAAACACATATTAATCCTTTTTACTCTCAAGAACAAATGAAATTAGGGTTTTCCTTCAAGGCAAGAATTCAAGCCTATCAATCTAAGATTTCCAAGAAACAAATCAAGATTCGAGTTCTACTCTTTAAACTAAGTAATCTAAGGTACGTGGGGTCTTACTAAACTACATGGGCATGATAAAATTATTTCAATAACATTTAAATGTTGAAAAATCATGGATTTACGAAAGGGTATTGAAATTTCAACTACAATTATGCATTGTGAATCTTTCCTGATAATAAAGCTTTGATCTTGAGGCCTTCCCCCTTAAACTTGATTATTGTTCATATATATATATGTACGCATATGGTTTGACGTTTGAAACTTGAATTGAGAGCATGAATAATTATAATCCCTCTCTTGTTGTAAAGCCCCTTGTGTTCATACATTATGAATTGTTCGATTTCATATTGAAAAGCATGTTGCAAACATCTTTACTATTGTTTAAGACTTGATTTTGATTATGAATTGAAGAGAGGGATTTTTTATTTTTTATATAAAAGAGAAGTGATGATTTTAAAGAGTTGTATGGTTTGTCACAAAATACTTGACCACCACATGTTTGTTGAAATATTGAAAAGAAAGAGTTTTTGCATAATTTGACATATGTTTCGAAATATGAATTCTCTTGAACTGTATGAATGTTTTGGTGGTCTGGACACTGTTTTGAATAAAGAGAGATGAAATAGGATAATGTGTGGCCTAGAGATATGATTTGCAAGTCTTGGTATGATGATACTAATCAGATTGAATGCCATAATAGAGTAAGATTTTCAGATTTTGATTTCAGAGAATGCATGTCTTAAAAAGTTAAAAATGGGCTTAAAGAGAGTTAGGTGGTTGCCCAAAGAAGGCTTGAGTTCAGATAACTCCTAGCCCAAAATTGTGTTTTGCCGATACGGATTTATTATGTCCCCAAGAAGGACCATACGCTGGCCTAGTGCGCTTTGACGTATTAGAGATAGAGACTCCAACCCTTGCGGTAAACTTGGGTTGGGGGCTTGGCTACCGAGTTAAGGGAAGATTCCATATAACCCGTGGGATTGTAGAGTTGTAGGGTATACCACCTAGCTCAGAAGTAAGATAAAGAGCGAGTCATGAATTTCAGATAATTGTTCAAAGTCTTTTAACTATGCACATGTGTTTTTCATATATCATATATAAAACTATTTATATATTGCTCTCACTTATGTTATATAAAAATACATTATTTTGGATTGCTCTGTGTACCAGTATATCTGTATTGACCCCCTATATTTCAGAATTCTGAGACACAGTCCTGGGGTCCCGTTAAGCCGTAGATTAACTTGTCAGTAGTTTGCAGCTGGTGAGCCTCTCTTACTTTGGAAGGCCTGGATTAGAACTTGTTATTGTTATTTTATTTTTATTCATGGTCCGACTAGGGACCTTGTCCCAGATTTTAGATAGATGTCATTTTCAGTTGTTAGAGATTTCGCAGACGAGTGTTAGGTGTTTTGAATGTTTCATGAATTCTTTTTTTTATCGTTCAGTTAAAGAAAAAGATAGTGACCATGTTTCCGTCTTGTGTTGTTCTTCCGCTAATTTACTATTCCCTCCGTCCCATTTTATGTGTCGCCATTTGACCGGACATGGAGTTTAAGAAATAAGGGAAGTCTTGGTAATATTTACTAAATTATCCTTTATTAAAAAATGTGCTCCTATCATTTTTTTTAATTAAGTGGGACCAATAAGGGTAGAAGTATAATTGTATCTTTTAATAGTTACCAAATAAGGAAAGATGACATTAGTTTTGAGACGGATAAAAAAGAAAATGATGACACATAAAATGGGACGGAGGGAGTATATTGTATGAATATTGTGCATGATTTCCAAATAGAGAAGGGGCGCCCGAACCTTCATGTTTCGAGATGCTCATTACGGCGAGGGCCCTTGCTCAGGTCGTGACACATTGATACATGTGATAGGAGGATTTGAAATCTTCCATTCGTAGTTAGAGATTTTAAATTCATGTTTCAAAATTAGAAAATTTTTTAATTTAGAGTGCTTGACTTACTTTTCTTTTATGTCTATTTGAATGAGTCAAGAAAAAAATAAATATCCAACCAAAGGAAACCAAATGTCATACGTAAATATATAGAAGGTAGAATTTTTCAGCACAAATCAAAATAGCAGGATAAACCTAAAAATCAAAGAAAATCAAAAGGGAAAGAAAATCAGAGAATACATATAGCTGAACATTCGCATGACCCACTTGGCTATAGAAAGCATATTCTTACAAATGTTATTGACATGAGCAAAATTGTTTGGTGGACAATTTTGTGACTTGATCAGCCATCAGGAAAAGCAAATACAACGGCTATCCTGAGATGAAAAGAAGTATTTTTCTAGAAAAATATATTTGAAAATAGAAAATGAAGACAAAACACTGCAAAGTATAGCCATCCGGAGTAAATCAATTTAGATTAAATCTACGGTATACAAAATTTAGAATAAATTCTAACAAACCTCTCTCCTTGATCTGAATTTTCTGATAAATCAATCTTGATCTTTTTGTTCACATAATCTTCATATATCATATATTGTTTATCATGATTAAAAGTGATATAGGCTAAAAATTGGAGTCTTATGCATTAAAAATAAAAAATAAAATTATATTATTGGAGTCCTATTTTATAAGTGAACAGGTTTGAATGTGGAGTAATGTGCATTGAAAATGAGCACCGATTAAAAAGTGGAGTTCATGCGTTAAAAAATACATATGCATGAGTTGAAAGGAGCTCAAGCATAAAAATTAGCAAGGATTAAAAGTTAAAGCTCATGCCTTAAAGCAAGTATGGATTGAAAATTAATTTTGATTTTAAAGAAGAATTAGTTACCGAATTGTGTTATGCCAGAAAGAGGTAAATGCGAAAATAAAGAAAGTAAAGAACACCAAGTTTAACGTAGAAAAATCTTTCAAGTCAAAGATAACAACCACGGGATCATAGAGATTCAAATTACTCCACTATAATAATAAAAGGGTTACAAATATTCTTCGAATGGCCACACAACAAGATCCAAACATGAAGATGCAATAGCTACACCAACAAAAGTAAATCAAGAAAAATCACCCAAAATTCAATCTGATTGGGACTAAAAAACAGACGTTACGAACCTAAAAATTCAATCTCCACTGCTCAAAGAAAACACCAAGATATTAAAAATACTCGGTCACAATTTCAATCAGATCCAATAGTGAATGAGCCGAAAAATGCGATTTGAAATTGGCTTGTCGGAGAAGAAAAACTGTAGCAACTAAACTCTCTCTCTTATCTTTCTTTGGTGAAAGCTCCCTCAAAAACCTCTCTTATGTACTAATGTCTCTCAAATACAAATGTCAATAATCATAAATAATTCTCTCTAAAATAGTCTTATTTATAGATGATGGGTGATTCTTTTACTAAAGCTAAACCAATTCAAAATAGAAATAGAAATCCGAATCTTTTTCCAAATAGAATTAAAAATAAAAAGAGAAGAAGATTAGGTCATGGGCCTTTGGCTGGAACATGGGCCACGACCCAAGAGATTGTGGAAAATTTGTTTGAAAATTTTTCTCCACATATAATATCTTGATCCTTTTTTTTACAAAAACGTCATTATCGTCGAGTTGGTTGCAACTTTGATCTCAACATGTGCTCAATCTGAACCAGCGGACCAAAACTTATAGTTGCTAAGGCGATACTTTAGATGACAAAGAAAAATTATATTAAAAACATAATATCATTGATATGATTCGACCAATTGGCCTACATATTTAAAACTAAATCAAAAATATAAAATCTATTGGGAGAAAAACTTTCCTAAAATACCTTTTTAAGGACTACTTTAAAACTTACCGTTCTAATGGATACATCCACCTAGTTTGAACTGGAACGCCTAGCCGAGCTTCGTGCACAAGGTGAATGGAGAGATGTTTCATTACATCGAAGAAAGTTGGCGGAAAAATCTTTTCCAGCTTGTTGGTGATAACAACAATATTACTTTTCATTCACGTCAGATTTTCTTCTTTTAATGTGGTGGCACATAAGTCTTTAAAGAACAAACTATCTCTGTTATTGGTTTTCATATGTTTTCATGTAAACCAATAAAAGCAATTGAAAGTAATTGTTCTATGAAAATATGACAATCATGATTTTTCATTCCATGGAAGATTCCTTGTGCCATATCAACCCCAAAATTTCAGGCATATCCATTAGGCATCTTTAAACTTTAGACCCACTCACATAATTGACGTTTTCGGTCCAACTTGAATGTAAAACTAGTATTGGGCTTAAGAAAATTGTCATTGAGCCCCTCCTGTAAGTGTAATTCTCTGCGTTTGCAATATTATAGTAAGTCAAGTCTGGCCTTAGGATTATCCTTTGTTTTGCCGGTGACATCCATAACTGTGTTGAACAAGTTGTCTCAGTATGCATGAAATCAACAGTATTTCTAAGTAAATATTCTAGCCAATATTCTAACTCCCAAAATATACTTTTCTTAGTCCAGTTATGAGAAATGCCATATCCATCAAGCTTGTACAATGGTTCCTCGCTGGCTTTAGGCAAATCCTAAACTATCTCCCAGATGTCATGACCAGACAGCCTTGGAGGTGGACCATCATGTTCCCTTCTATTCCTTTTGAATGCATTCTTGAGTCTCCTAAATTCATGATTAGGTGGCAAGAAACAACGATGACAATCAAACCATGATTTTTTCTGCCATGTTTCAATGTGAAAGATTTTGTTTTTTTCATCCAGTATGGACAAGCCAACTTTTCAGTAGTCATCCACCCAGACAACATTCCATAAGCAGGAAAATCATTAACATTCCATATTAGATATGCACGCAGATTGAAATTCTGTTTAAGTGAGATGTCTCAAGTTTCAACCCCCTCATGCCATAAAATTTTAAGTTCATCGATCAAAGGTTGCAAGTAGACATCTATTTTGCTTTTTAGATTACGCGGTCCAGGAATAACACAATTCAGAAATAGTTAGGGACTAGTCATCAACATTTCAGGAAAAAAATTATAAGGGGTGATAAATACAGGACAACATGAATATGGCACAGCACCGACTAAAAAAGGAGAGAACCCATCCGCACATAATCCCAAATGAATATTTCGTGGCTCAGCAACAAAATCTGGATAAGTTGCATCAAAATGCTTCCAAGCCTCTCCATCAAAAGGATGACACATAACACCAGTGGGCCTTCTATTTTCATTGTGCCATCTCATATGAAGAGTTGAGTTGTTTGAAGCATGCAACCTCTTCAAACTTGGTATTAGAGGTAAATAATGCCTCGCCTTAATAGCAATTTGATTTCGACTAGAACCATGCTTATATCGAGGATACTGACAAAATTTACAGGACTCTAGGTTAGAATCTTCCTTAAAGTATAGCATGCAGCCATTTTCACAACAATCAATTCTAACCGAGGAAAGACCTAACTTTGACACCAATCATTTTGCCTTATAGAAAGAATCAAGAACCTCCAAGCCAGGGTCAACTAAATCTTTAATAAGTTCTATCATTAAGTCCATTTCTCCTTCAGCAATATTTCAGTCAGATTTAATACTTAATAATCTAACAGCAACAGACAAACAAGAATGCGAACACCTGTCAAACAAAGGATGACTAGTAGTATGCAATTGTTCATAGAATTAACCCGCTTTGCTATTAGGAACATCTTCGACATTTTACCTAAAGTCGCCCCCGTGTTGCATCCCAAAAGTATCGTGCACCATTTCTATCATCCTAGTATCTTGATATTCATTATGCCCTGCAGACCTACTACTTTCTCCAACAACAAAGTTATTTTGCGTAACATCACCATGAATACCACACAATCTTAAAAGGTACTCATGAAACCCCCTTCTATATAGATGTTCCTTTACATCTTTTTCATTTAAAATATTTATACCATCACATCTAACATAAGGACAACGAATAGCCCGAAAATATGTTCAAACATCAAGTGTCTTAGCATATTCGACAAATCGTTTGACACCTTCAACAAATTACTCCCTAATACCCATTCTATTATCATTGTTCCGTTGATATATCCAGCTATAATCAGGTTCTATCTACGCAATCAATCAGATTCAACTAATTAGATCAAGTCACAAAAATTCAACTATCAAGTAACCAAACATAACCACTTTCAAAACAAAAAATCACCTTTAAAGTTCCTACACGTAATCATTTTGAACCTACCAAGTCACCAAACATAACCACATTCAAAAAAAAAATCACCTTTAAAGTCCCTACACTTAATCATTTTCAACTTACTAAGTCACCAAACATAACCACATTCAAAACAAAAAATCACCTTTAAAGTCCCTACACTTAATCATTTTCAACCTACCAAGTCAACAAACATAACCACATTTAAAACCAAAAAACACCTTCAAAGTCCCTACACTTAATCATTTTGAACCTACCAAGTCAACAAACATAACCACATTCAAAACAAAAAAATACCTTTAAAGACCCTACACTTAATCATTTTCAACCTACCGAGTCACCAAACATAACCACTTTCAACCTACAAAGTCACCTTTAAATTCCCTACACTTAATCATTTTCAACCTGCCAAGTCACCAAACATAACCACATTCAAAACAAAAAAATCACCTTTAAAGTTCCTACACTTAATCATTTTCAACCTACCAAGTCACCAATCATAACCAGATTCAAAATAAAAAATCACCTTTAAAGTCTCTACACTTAATCATTTTGAACCTACCAAGTCACCAAACATAACCACATTCAAAACAAAAGATCACCTTTAAAGTCCCCACACTTAATCATTTTTAACCTATCAAGTTATCTTTAAAGTCCCTACACTTAATCATTTTCAACCTACCAAGTCACCAAACAAAACCACTTTCAACCTACCAAGTCACCTTTAAAGTCCATACACTTAATCATTTTCAACCTACCAAGTCACCAAACATAACCACATTCAAAATAAAAAATTACCTTTAAAGTCCCTACACTTAATTATTTTCAACCTACCAAGTCACCAAACATAACCACATTCAAAATAAAAAATTACCTTTAAAGTTCCTACACTTAATCATTTTCAACCTACCAAGTCAACAAACATAACCACATTCAAAACAAAAAAAAACATCTTTAAAGTCCCTACACATTCACAACCAAGCCTTGAGCTTTCATACCAAATGATACAAGATCAAGTTCACAATACAAGAAACTAGCAACAACAAGACCAACAAGATGTCAACAACAATGCTAGTGAATCGAACAAGGCCACACACGGCTTCACTAGACTTTAATATGAACAATAACAAGAAGATAACAACAATGCTAGTGAATCGAACAAGGCCACACACAGTTTCACTAGACTTCAATATGAATAATAACAAGACTTCATCATAAGAAAACAAAGAGAAATCAACTTAGCTTTGCTTGGCCTAAATTAAAGTGAAAGAGATAAGCGGTCACCAAAAAAATAGTAAAGCAATCCTTTTCCTGAATTCGAATTTTGTCAAACGGTAACATCAAATTCCAAGCAACCCATTAGGCAAGTAGAATTAAAAAATCTTGAAAATTAGGCAAAATAACAAAAATCTTGGCATCCTTATTTTCTCGTATTCTTAGCTTAAAATCACCATAAAAAACCACCAAAATACTAAAACTAGAATGAAGTATCAACAAAAGTAAACCCTAATTTACTTGCAAAACACATAAAGAGGGGATCTTGATAAGTTTCACTTGACAAAATACACACATAGAGTGTCAAAATGAAGAAACAAATGAAATCTTGATAAACCCCCAAGTGACCAAAAATTCAAACAAATGCATAAAATATCAAAATGAAGAAACAAATTGAATCTTGAACTAACTAAAAGACAATTTTCATTACTCTTTTTACTTTGAACTAACTAAAATTATGTAATGAAGCATAATAACTAGAACAAATGTTTTAGAACAAATACTTTTTTTGCTTTGAACTAACTAAAATTAGTATCAAAGCATAATAATCTTAACCCTTTAGCTAGTATCTAACAACAAAGACTTGATATTTTTTGCATTAACCGGAGCTTGGGGTCGGCGACAAATAGCAGCAGACTGCGGCAATGGTGGCAAATTTGGGAATTTTGTGTGTGGGTTGGATTTGAGGATTTTTTTTATGTGTATGTATGTTTGATTTGGGTTTTTTTTATGTTTTAGTGTTAAAAAAATGATTGGGTCGGGTCAGGTTGGCTTTATTTTATTAAAATATATTTTTTTACTAATTTATAAAAATTGACCACTTGTGATCGATTTTTAAAAAAAATCCACAAAACCGACCACAAGTGGTTGGTTTTCTATAAATTAGTTAAAAAATATTTTAATAAATTAATTAATTAATTAAAATTTTACAAAATTGTCACAAAGTAAAGTATAAGTGTTCGATTTAGTTTTAAAATAGTTATTATAGGAAAACGATCACGTGTGCTCAATTTTAATAAAAAGATTAAATCATATAATTAGTTATTTTATGGGATAATACCCACGAATATACCTGAACTTTAACCAAATTTCTAGTGGAGCATATTGAACTTTGCGGGGGTCCTATTAGCCCCCTATACTTTTTTAATTGGAATTAATTCCCCTCCGAACTTTTTAAAAGTGGAATTAACCCCCCCCCCCCCCCCAAAATGTATACCCAGTTTTTTAGGTTGGAAGTGTGGTACACGCGTTTTGTCTTCTCCATTTTATCACTTTTCAATATTTTTTCACCATTACAACCATATTGAAGATTCCATAACTCAAATTCATCCTATAAATCAAATTCCAAATAATTTCATTGAGTCAATTTTAAATTCCAAGTCCATTCTTATCACACAAGTTTCCAAATTCAATTTCTAGTTTCAAACTTTGAATTCCATTGAGTTTAATCAAAAATTTTCTTGCACATTGAATTTATATGAATTCACTTGAATTCCAGTTTATGTATAAAAAAACATACATTGAATTTCATTTCTTCCATTTCCAAATTCCATTTCCAAACATACATAATTTTCTTCATCCGGGTCCCCAAAAGTTTTCAAATTCCATTTCCAAATTACGCCAACTCCATTGAATCTTCCATTGAGATTCAAATTTCAAGTTCATTCCAACTCAAATTTCTTGAAAACTTTCTTCAACAAACTTTTAAAACTTTCTTCAACAAACTTTCTTAAACTCAAAACTCCAAACTTTCTTCCATTGAGTTTTCAATTTTGGTGACGGAATCTTTAAGAATGGAAACTGAAACGGAACGAAATGGACTGCAACAAAGAGGAAGAAGAAACTGAAACTCAAGAATCAAGAAGAAAGAAGAAAGAAGAAAGAAAGAAAAACTTTAAATAAATAAAAATATAAAACTTCTAATAATTATAAAATTAAGGGGTTGTTTGGCAAAAAAAAAAGTTTAAAACGTTTTTAGCACTGTTCACACGCTTAATGCGCGTGACTAACACGCAATGTGCTAAGTGGCAGATATATGCCATTAAAATACGAAAAAAAAAAAAAGTCTGGGGGCGTAATAGGACCCCCGCAAAGTTCAGTATGTTCAACTAGTAATCCGGTCAAACTTCAGGTATTTTTATGAGTATTCTCCCTTATTTTATCATCATATTAACGCAATGCGTATATGTACAAATCAGATAGTTGGTTATTTTATAAACACATTAAGAGGAGTAGTATATTTCTTCAATCGTATAATAATATCAATGAATTTTGCGAATTACGATAGATTTTTGGCTAACTCACTTTTAAATACGATATATATATATATATATATACATATATATATACCTCGTAATACTTGTCTTACGTTATTTCAACTTCAACAACATACTCGTGTCTATACATTGATACAAATAATATATCTATTTCCTCAATAGTATGATATATATCAATGTATCATTCAAAATATTTTGATATATAGATTTAGTTATCTAACTTTCGATTACTGCATACGTCAGTACTACACGAGATATACATATAATACTGACATATGTAGTAACCGAATGGTAAGTATATGTCAGTTTCAGGATATAAATTTTTGTCTCTCTCCCCTACTACCTTCATCTCTCCCCCCATATATACCTCATAAAACTTGTCTTACATTATTACAACTTCAACAACATATGCGCGTCTACATTGACACAAAATATATATCTATTTTCTCAATAGTGTGATATATATCAACGTATATCATTCAAAATATTTTGATATATAGATTCAGTAGTTATCTAGATTTCGATTACTACATACGTCACTACATGAGATATACGTATATATACATGCATATATTCAATTGTCTATCAGCTTTCAAATACGTACTATAAGCATCACATACACGATTTTAGTACCCTATAATAAAATAAAACGTATTTCACATATACTCAAATGAATTATCCGTTAATTTATCTTATGTCATTAATATACCTTCACTATATAATATGTATATACGTATATATATATATATATATATATATACACACATATACACACTATATATCGACTATATCAAGTTCTAAATACGTATTATATACATCACATACGTACATGAGTATGTTATCCAATAATATAATGCAACTTATATCATATACATACTCTGATAAGTGATAATTTGATTAGCTTACATTAATATAACTTCAACGTGCAGTATATATTATTACTTCTGTCGTTTCAAATCAAGAGATTCAATATGTTTGCATAGATTCTACTAGGTTTTGACTACATCGTTCATCAATCAATCACTACATCATATATATATATATATATATATATATGAACTCTTGAATGCGTACTATATACATCACATCCACAAATATATTACCTTACAATAGAACACGTTCATTATGTTTTGATAAATTATCGGTTATATATTACATTATTATGAGTGCAATAGTAGTATAATATCATTATCCCAATGGTATGATATATATATACACATATTCATTATACAAAGATTATGCATGTTTAACGCCATTTAACGTATATACAAAGAAAAATATTTATTTTATAAATTGAAACATAAGTACAGATATAAAGATTATGTTTAACGTAATTTATTTATTTTATTTGATATATTTTTTAGTGTAATTTTTTCACAAAATCTAAGATTGAATGGGTTTTATTATTATTATATTGATTATTGACTACGTGTGATTAGTGCAATTTCGAAAAATAATATATTAGATTATATATATAATTATTTACTTTTTTAAAATTCCTAATAGTTACTTTTTAATTTTTTTTATTATATTGGTAATTTTTTAAAATTAATTTTTTTATTATAATTAAAAATTTACCACGAGTGGTCGGTTTTTTAAAATTATCTTATTTTTAATTTTTAAAAAAAAGAAAATAATTTTAAGAAACCGGTCACTAGTAGTTGATTTTTTAAAATTACATTTTTTTTATTATTTAAAAACTGTCCATTTGTGGTCGGTTTTGATGGTCGGAAAATTGTCTTTTTTTAGTAGTGCTTTAGTGTCGTATAAATTGAGATGGAGAGAGTGAGAGATTTACTGCACTACCAGTGTAGAAGAAGAAGATAAATAAACGTGCAATGGAAATTGAAGATCAACCATAGACGTACGGTAATGGGATCTCTGCAAAAATGCTGCACATACATCCACCATAATATTCAATTGAGACGGAAAAAAATACAAGTGTTCACACTAAAATAAGATTTTCAATTTATTATTAATAAAAAATTGATAGATACTTTGTCTAATAGTATAAATTCGATTAAAAGAAAATTAGAGTTGACTCGGTAGATACAATTGATATATATTTTTCTAAGTCGGGGTCTTTCTTCTTCTAATTAAAGCATCTACCTATTTCGATATTGACCAGAGTTACACGGAGGTTGCTGCTCTTGCTCCATATGATTAATAATAATAGCAACTTCCCTTTTTCTATTATTTCTTGTTGGGAATTATGTCTGTCGTTTAAATTTACCGTGGTGGTCATATTCTAGGGTCAAATTTACCCTTATTGTTAAAAACCTTTGGGAAAAAGACATGGGCATTTTAAAAAGAAATGGCCAGCCCATGTAAAAATTGGACAATTGGAGCCAGTCGGCCTAATTTAATTTTGGTTTTTAACCATTTGACCCGTCGGTCGCATGCAGTCTCTATACTCAATTAATGCACTTTTATACCATATTGATACATCTTTATACTGCATTGATACGCTTTTATACCGCATTGATACACTTTTATACAATTATTGTATAAAATATGTATTTGTATTTGGTATCAAAGATTCATGTATTTGATTGATAAAAAAGAAGAGCAACAATTACAATGTTATAAAATCGTATTTGATTGTTAGAAAAACTATACCAATTAGAAGTGTGGGGTTAACACAAAATTCATTACTTTTCTGAGTTTATTGTGTTAAAAAAAATTCAAATGTTCTGTCTAAAGTTATTGTCTAGCATTAATTTTCTTTTTTCCAAAAATATATTATTGTATTGATGCGTTTATATTTTACATGCATTTCACTATTTTTATTCTCCCTCCATAAAGTCAAAAATTGTGTGCTGGCTAAGAGGTTCGTTGGACGAAATCAATGTATACTCTGAATCAGAAAAGGGCTTATACTATTTATTTAGCATTTAAAGGGAAAAGGATGAAGATAGTAGCAAAAAGAGGCCTAAATGGCTATATTTTGAAATTTAAAAATCAATGGTCATTCGGCCGGAATTATTTTAGCCGAGTGGCTATTCCTGTTCTTTCCCCAAAAACTTTTCACATTACTTTAACGTAAAACCCAAATCAACATTAGACGCACATCTTTTAAAAATAAAGCATACCTTAATCTAACCCGTCCACCCCATCTGCCTCAAAAAAAAAAAAGGCAAACAAATATACCCTCCCTCTGTTTTGTTGCGAAAATTTGACCAACAATACAGAGGGAGATGTCTTTTTTGTGGGTCAGGTGGGAGTACGTTAGGATGTGTTTTATTTTAAAAAAATGAAAGGTAAAACTATATCAGCTTTGTCTATTTTGTATGTCCAAAAAATGAACTTTCTTTGCAGTTGAAGTGTACACAAAATTAGTTACTAAATGAATGAAAATCTGAAAGATGATTCAAACAAAACTGGGAGAAGAGAAGCTCAAAATTAATGTACAACTTATGTGTGCATCTTTCTCTTTTTTTCTATACATCACTCTTAAGGCTATTTGAATTTCATCTGAGCTTGAAGAATGCGAGTCACTATTAGACGAATTAGTTGGAGTAACTTTTGCATGCTGCTGAAGGGATTTTATTATTTCTTCGGCTTCATCAAGAAGATGAATAGCATGTTGGACATTTTCTTCCCTCTTCTCAATAGCACACTGGCAGAGCATTTTTTAGTAATAGCATAAGGCATATCAATAAAACAAGGACCAAGAATACCTGCAATCATAACAGATATATAATCAAAAAAAGTATACTTCTGTTTGATCATCGATTTTTTCACTGTCATGTAGTATGATTTGGCTCATTTGGTACATACAGTTTGCTGCTACAACTTTTGTATTTTCATCCTTCAATTGCGCAACATAGTTTTGCGCTATGTTTGCAAAATTCTGAAGAATCTCTTTGGTTGTTTTTCCTTGAAGAGCCATTTTTTGTAGGTCTTGATCGAGCCATCTATGATATAGGTATAGCTCCAACCATGCTACATCTGCTGCTCGTTTACCCTTCTCCGAATTTTCATTGGTCCCAAGGACGTCTTCAATGAAGCTAACATAGTTGAGACCTTGGCTGACACTAAGCAAGAGACTGTCCACAATTTTGTGATCAACGTTAGGAATCGTAGTGGCATAGTTGTTAAAGTTACTATAGGCATTTTCTGTAGGAAAAGAGAGGTTGTTCAACTAGAAAAGTAAGAGTTGCGCAAAGAAGATGAAGGAAATATCTTTTTGAAGAGCATTCATTTATTAACTGGAAATCTCTGCCTTTTATAGGCTTACAAACTCTAAAAGATCCAAGACTCTACTTGACTAAAAACTAGGAACCATATCAGAAAAAGTAGCAACTGAATCCAAAAATATAGCAACCTAACAAAGACTCTTTCAACTCTAGTGAAAGACTTATTCAACTAACAGTAAAACGTATCCTATGCAGTAACTTAACAAAACAGGCTTTGAATCAATTCTCAACATTTTCCAACCAATAGGTGGCTCTTGAAATTGGTCGATGTCAAACTTACCAACTCCTCTAAAATCAGTCAGTTTCTGCAAAAGCTCCATGAGATGTTTTGGCTGTTGTTTTCTACCAATTTTCATCATCCAAGGGGTGCCATCCCTTTTGTTTACCATCACTTGAGTCAGTTCCTCGTCACTTTCCATATGTAAAACATACCGACGAATGTGTTCCTCCAGATTCTCTGTTGATTCTGAGTTGATTGCGTTGTTGCACCATGACGAAGAACAAAACCACAAACGTAGCAAACTTGGGAGGAGAATTGGGAATAGTTGCACTATCTTGCTGGCTACCACAATTACAATCTGTACCCTTATACAATCTTCCAAGATTAAATTTTGTATCTGCTGGAATCACTTTCGGCCTTTTGGATTTTTGATTTGCAGGACGAAGGGATTATCTTTCCAATCTATCAGTGTCTCAAGCCAATGCTTTTCTACTTTAATGTTTATACATTTGTTTGAAGATTTAATACGAGAAATGGCAAACCATCTGATAAGTGAGGACACTGTGCCTACTGCCACTCCACAGGATTGAATCCTGGAAATGCAATATGTCGATTTCTGTAATCGGACATGGACTTCACATGCGCACCAAATAAGTTGTCACGGAGTGAAACTTCCGGTAACTGCAGACCATTCAGACAACAGAGTGCGCAACAAGCAGAACAAGTAACAGAACGCGCCATCACAAACTGAGGACTTCCTGTTTCTGCCATGATAAAAAATTTCCTCAAAGTTTCTTTCAGTTCCACTTCAACTGGTTTTTCACCTTCCACTAAATCTTCCACTGAAATCATTTGGCATCTTTCTCTGTATTTCAGTTCCAAATGACTTTTAATCATTGGAACTGTCAGCGTTGAGAAGCACATGATCCCAAATAGAAAAACGAGAGACAGCATAACCACAATATGCTCTACTTTCTCCGAGTATATTACACCGGTGCCCAATTCAATGCAAACATTTACAACCAGGGTCATGACAAGAATACCCAACACTGCCATGTCCATGAAGATATCTTTGTTATCCATCAGCGCGAGCGAAGGCATAAAGTTAGCCATTGCTGTAGACATAAAGACAACACTGCTAAGTTTTGCCATCTGATCAATTTCCCCTGGCATGGGGTTGTTTAGATCAAGCGGCAACTTAACTACAACACCTAACAGTGTCAATGAAGCAGTTTTAAGAGTGAAAAATCTGCATGGAAGCCAAAGTTTTCGCCTTCTAATTCCTTGTACTGCATTTGCTAACATTGCAAGTATGCAAATTAGAGATGCTGCTACAATATACCTACCAATCCATGGCATTGGTGCACTAAAATTGTTATGTCATTAGAAATTTGTGATGAAACCTTTTATTGGCAGAAAATGTGGACAATAAATGGCCACAAACACACATAACTCTTACTTATAGAGAAAACATTGCTTGAAAATCAACTTTATTCCTATAGCCTTGACATTCTTTTGAGTCTTGACTCTTGAGCGTGCAACGTGGCCTTAGTTGAAGAAATTGGTATGTATGTTCATACCGGATTACAAGTCAACTAACAATTAGTTAGGCCAATTAAAAATGGAAATTATTCCTTCTGCAATAGAAAAATTCAAGTCTTTTTGGAGATTATACCAATAAAGTGAGAGCAATGGTTTTGAAAAGGGGAATATTAGGTAAAAGTTGTCTAGTTTATTGGCCGAGGTATACACTACCTATAAATTTTAGTTATAAATTTGTGTAAGATATATATTTTAAATGCATAATATTAATATGTATATTAGTATAAAATATATATTACTTATATATTGTGTACATATTCTATAAACTAGATGGTCTATTAGCGACTGTAATTTTTCCTTTGAAAGATTTGAAGATTATTGGAGAAAGTCTTTTCAATGCTTTCTTTGATGATATCGACCTTATTTTTGACCATATAGTACTGAAGTGAAATTTCCATGCAAAAAACATCTTTTGATTTATATTTCTACTATGCAGTTTCACTACTTCATTGCAGTGGAAATTTACTATCATATTTAGAGAATCAAAACATTAAAAAGGGGGAAAAACAGACTCTCACTAATTTACATGTCTTTCTATGTCCCTTCTAAACATTGTTTTAGATGACTGCTTAGTTGATAAATCCAACTATATTTTCAAATCATTAGGCACAATAAGTTGCAACTTAACAAAGTTAAAAGAGCGTTCACAAATCATGATCGTATAACTTTAACATGAGCTAATTAATATAGTCAATGTGGGCGAACCTTACATATATTTTTGGTACTCCGACATTCATTAAATTCAATGCGGACTAATTGTGATTTTAATGCGGACTAGGTATAATTATATTTAAAAAGTATAAAGATTGGTGTAACCTTCAAAAAAGCACCCGGGAAACTAAGAAGATAGTTGGGTACTTTGGTTTTCAAGCGGAACCTTAAACCTTTGGGCATCAATATGTGTGTTTGAACCTCACGAACATCCACGATCCCTAAATCCTGGATCCGTCACTGCTCTCATGTCTTCAATTAAATAAAAATTATAAGTGGATTTCATAATATTATTAAGTTAAAAATGTGAAGTCGTTCAAACAACTGGAGACAGTTGTTGGACAACTGTATTAGTTGTCTCAATAATTATCAAAATTGTCCAACAATTTGGCACAGTTGTCGAACAACTTTGCACAATTGTTGAACAACGTTGATAATAGTTGGAACAACTTCTATAATTGTTAAGATAACTTTTATAGTTGTTAGGACGAAAATGTTAAAATAAAAAAATGAATAAAATTTGTCACGTTTTACTAATTTTTAAAATTTTAAAAACCTCACTTAATTGATAATTTTTTTATCACTTTTAATTCAAAATCAGTTGTATCTGCCCTGGTATTTGTCTAGTTATGAAGTGTTGCATGATGTTTCTTAGTAAACTAGAGAAGCATTGCCCGTGTCAGTACGGGCCCAAAATTAAGATATTTATTTGTCTTTTCAATTTTGACATATTTAAATAAAATTTTTAATAAAAGAATTGCATATGTTTTCTAGGATTCATCCGAAATCTAGCATGAATTCAACATATATTATTTTAATAAGTATTTAGATAATTTAAGTTGTTAATTATTTTAATTTATAATATTTTTTATGTAATTTCAAATTAATATACATTACTTTTCTTGTCCAAATTATTGTGACATTGATAGTCAGTTATATTTTAAAAATAATTTAAGTTTTTAATTATTGTGATTTATAATACTTTTCTTCTATTCCAATTTCAGTGACACTAATATAATTTCAAAAGTCTATCAAATATTTTATATATTTTAAATTTTTTAAGTTGTTAATTATTGTGATTTCTAGTATTTTTCACGTAATTTTTTGAAATATATAACATATTAAATCATTTTTAGATATTTTAAGTTGTTAACAATTGTAATTTATAATACTTTTTATGTAATTTTTGAATAATATATGCTACTCTCCTTGTCCAGAATTCTGTGTCGATGACAGCCAATTATATTTTTTAAATAATTTAAATTTTTTATCATTGTGATTATAATATTTTTTTCTATCTTAACTTATGAGGCACAATGCTTAAATGACCATAATAATTAATTAGGGGTGATATAGTAAAATCATGACTGAAGCAGCTGAAGTAGAAATCAGTCAATTTTTTTTTAAAAAAAATGGTAATTATTGTTATTTACAGTACTTTTTATTTCATTTTCAAATAATATATGTTGTTTTATATCTTCTTCTGTCCCGTCCCAATTTTTGTGGCACTAATATAATTTTGATTGTCAATCAAATATTTTATGTTGACATATCATTTTGCTATTCTTATTTTTCTAATACATAAATGACTTATAATAAGGAGTGATATAGTAAAATCATCGTTCGAAAGATGAAAATTTAATTTAAAACATTAAAAGTTAATTTTGTGTTTTATGTCTATTTTATTTGTTATTAAATATTATTTATTTTCTTAATACCGAGATGACTCATAATAATTAATTAAGACTGATTAATTATGTTATTACTATAAAAATTAATGTAATTTTATCATATACAAAAGTAATCATCAATAATTCACCGGAATAGTATATTAATTAAATACGGGATGCTATATTTTCATATGCAAAATATGATACTATTAAACATTATTGGATAGTGCATTATATTTATCTTTCACAATAATAAAATTTTACTATATATTTTTCTTTATTTCTTTTTAACTTGATACATATTGACCCAACACAAATTCTAAGAAAATATTCATTAGAAATTTATTTTATTAAATTAAATTTATTAATTTTGTAATTTAAAAATTTTAAGTTAAGTTTAAATATTAGTATTTCTATATAAGGAAAAAATAATTTTAAAATTTAAATTTACTAAAATAAATAAATAAAAAGATTATTTTTTATATAAAAGTCAATTAAAATAATAAATTTGATTTACTTTAAATATTTAGTTGCAATTAATAAAGATAATTTTTTATTTTGTCATAATTTATGTTGCACTGATAAAATTTTGAGAGTTGAATAGAACTTTTATCTATTTTTAAAAAAGTATTTTAACTTGTTAATTATTGTGATTTATAATAATTTTTACGTAATTATCAAATAATATATTTACTCCTTGTGTTCCAATTTATGGGGCTTCAATACAATTTCGAGAGTCAACTAAAATTTTTATATATCTTTTAAATATTTTAAGTTGTTAATTATTATAATTTGCAGTACTTTTTCTTTTATCTCAATTTATGTGGCATTGCTAAAATAATGAGAGTCAATAAAATTTTTATATGTCTTTTAAATATTCTAAGTTATTAATTATTGTGATTTGCGGTACCTAATTAGTTTTGAACATAATAGCCAATTAAATAAATAAATAAAATTTACTTTCAATATGTAGTTATAGTTAATTAATATAAATTAATAGAATATATTAAATATTTAAATCATTATAATGAAACAATGAAATTATTATATATTGGGGCATGGTATGTAATTAAGTGGGAGTAGAGGGGTTTTTTGGCAAGAGCCAATAAAATTTCTATATGTCTTTTAAATATTTTAAGTTATTAATTATTGTGATTTGTGGCAACAAATTAATTTTGAACATGATACACAATTAAATAAAAAAAAATTTACTTTCAATATGTAGTTATAATTAATTAACATAAACTAATAAAATATATTAAATATTTAAATTATTATGATAAAATAATAAAATTATTATATATTGGGGCACAGTATATAATTATATGGAAGTAATTGGGCTTTTTGGTAACAGAAAGAGGTGGTCGAAACCACCTCTTCTATATAATAGAAAAGAAATAAACACATAGTTGAAACACTTGTCACCATCCACGACCCCACCAACTAGGGCCGGCCCAACAGTAAAGCGGCCCAAGCAGTTGCTTTAGGCCTCACTATTACTGAGGCCCCATAATTTTCTATAGGTTACATGTGATTTTTTTGGGGGATTATCCTTTATAGTATTATTAGATCTAAAATAATAAATTTTAGCAACACTTTTAGATAATTACAACAATAGCAAATTACTTACAAGTTATAATAACTTATTAAAACAGATAACTTTTTAAATTATATTTTTAAAAATCATTTTTAATTATTAAATGTAAAATTAGTTCTTTATTTTAAGGATTGTAATCAATATTTTTCTTAAATTGTGTATTGATAATTATGGTAAATATTTGTTAATTATTTTTTATTTAAAATATTACACACTCTTACTTATCAGATAAATTTATTATTGGAAGAAGATAAATATATTGAAAGATTGCGTGTTCCAATATATTGAAAGAAGACATACGTGTTCTCTTTCTCCATTCTCTATTATAACACTCAATGTCACCTTTTCCTTTCTCCATTATAACACTCAACCCTTTAAAAACTTTCTTGAAACTTGTGTCTTCATAAAATATGCATATTTTCTTCTTGAAAATACAAGATTGTAAAAAGGGATTTCATATTGGCGATATTATACTCATCTTTTTAGTTGAAAATTCTGGGTTTCATAGTTAACATTCATCTTCTATTCCAAAAAATATGAAACTGATATATTTGTTTTCTGCATTCTCTATTGTGCATTATGTCTAAACCAAAATTTAATTCTACTCCTTTGCGTAGAAGTCCTAGAATAATTGAAAATAGTAGCCCCATTCAACTTTTGAGACCTTCGTTTGATTTAAGTTGTTTCACTCCTTCTCCTCTATCGAAGTGTAAAAAAAAGTTATTGAAAGTGGGTCTTACAACAAAAATCAAAATCAGTGTTTACCCAATAAAATTGAAGTCTCCTTAGTTCATGAAGCATCGAAGAAGCTAAATTTGAGCAAAAAAGTTGAGATTCCTCAAGATAAGAGGAATTATAAGAGAAAGAATTTGGATAGAGAACAAGTGTCGGACTCCGATTTTGAGGATGAGATTCCATTACTCAAACCAAAAAAATCAAGTGTGGAGGAGAAGCACCTTCTCGAGTAACAAGGGCTAGGGCTAAAGGAAAAAATGCAAAGAATGTGTCCAACGAAAATCCTCGAAAAGTTTGCAAGGTATGATTTTTATTCTGTATAAGTTATTTTTTACAAAAAAAAAATGTATATTTTGTTCTTATCATCTTGATTTCTGATTTTAAAAAGGCCATATGATTTTCATGTTGTTTTTATAGAATATTTATACAATTTTTATTTCATAATAATAATTAGTTAATTCTTGTGTATTAAAAAATGTTTGATTGTTGCTTTATTTAGTTCAAAATTTGTATAAATTATTGATACATTATGTTATTACTTAAAATATATGGTTGTTCCACCAATTAAAAGTTCATCTTCCAACTGTCAAAGGTTAAATATTGTTGTATTTTTATGTTATAATTTTTGTATTTGTAAATGTATGTAGGAGAAAAAAACATACAGTCATTGGGCATCGTATATCAAGGTTGATGTTTTCGATGATCTTATGTTAAGATGAAAAAAGGAGCACTTTGAAAGGTTTGAAAATTCTCCCTGCGGGCACTTTTTGAAGATTCAACAACTTAAAGTCCAGCCCCAACTTCTTCAAAATTTGTTGCAAGCTGAGACGGAGAATAACATAGATGATTTGTTCATCTTTAGGTTGAATGGCAATTTGTTGCATTTTGGTAAGAGGGAATTTTGTGTTGTAACTGGTTTAAGGTTTGACAAAAAAAAGTAATTTTTATTCAGATTTCAAAGCTTCGAACAAGCTTATGTCTAAGTATTATCCTGGTATTGAAAAGGTGAGGAGAAGTGATTTCTATACTGATTTTGTTGCGAATAAGAATTTTTTTAAAGAAGATGATCTGTATGAAATTGGTATGGTTTATTTCATAATTAGGTTCTTAGTTTCTGATTTGTCAAGGAATTACATACCAAAATTTTATTTTGATCTAGTTAAATCCGGTGAGTACTTGAATTATGATTGGGGCAATGAGTGCTTTAGAATGTTGTATAAATATAATAGTCATGGTTTGAAGACGAATCCCTCATCATTTACCTTTGGTGGATTTCATTTGGCTCTTCAAATATGGTTTTATGAATGTTGTTTGAACTTGGACAAAGCTGTTGCGATTCAAAGTGAATCGGTTATGAGTCCTCGAATTCGAAATTGGAGGTCATCGAAGGATCTCATTTTTAATGAGTATTTAAAGACAACAATGTTTAAGCATTATAGCAACGAGGTAATCTCAACTACACTTCAATACATTAACTTTAAATCTAAATCAATATCTATTTCGTTCTCATTTTATACTTGTTATCTATTCAAACTAACTCATTTTTTTATACTAGTATCAATTCAAAGATATTGCCTTTACCGATGAGAAAATGGTAAAGTACAATCTTCTTGCAATACATCAAGATAATTTCGTTCATCAAGAGCAAAACAACTTTGTTCATTCATATGTCGATGATAAAAAAAAATTCATCATCAAATATGAAAGACGAACAAATCTTTGATATGAAGAACGAATTGACAAATGTAAAACATAAATATTATAATTACTTATTCAATTAATATTTTTAAATTTTGATTATGAATTTACTAACTATATATACTATATATATATACTATATATATATATATATATATATATATATATATCATGTATGTTCTAGGTTCGAGCTGAAATGTTGAAATTTCATAAAAAGGTATGTTTTCTTTTGGTATTATATTTATATGAGTATGAACGTACAGGTCATACACATGTTGTTATTAAATTTATATATTTATGTATGTACAGATTCTTGATGAAATATCTAATAATCAAAAAAAGGTCAATAGTAAAGTTTAATTAGTTTAATTGATTTTAACTTATACAAAATATATTATTTTACATGAAATTATTACATCCATTATTGTATAATGTGTAGGTTGATAAGCAGTTTACAGAGGTAAAACAATATGTTGTTGAGTTTGAATGAACTAAGGTCTGCAGGAATCAAGTCTGATAAATTCAATGAAGATCGGGTATGCATTGTAAAGTTTTTTATAGTTTTATTTGGATTTATTTTCAAAAGTTAATTTTATTTTTTATGATTATTAGAAGAATGATTCACGGTCTGCGGATGATTTATTGCAAACACCAAATGAAAGCAAGACATGTGAACAAATTCCTAATGAACCTATCAAAGTGAAGGATGAATTGTCTCGTGATATGGCTTTTGAAATGGATGGTAATGTTACATTAACTTGATAAGAATTTTTTAATCCCTAATACATAGAGTTCTATATTATAAATGTAACAAACTGATCTCTATATGACTTTTTAGAAAGTATTTATATGTATAGTGTATGGTGACATTAGTGGTGCAAAATCAAGCGATTATCTTTCTCCTTTGAAAAAATTATCATTTTTTACTGAGTCATAGCACCAAAATTCGAATCTCAAATTTTATCACCAGCCATCTTTGATAAATCTCCACTGATAATGCACCAACATTATGGTTCTACCCATGAAAAATACATCATTTACTTCAACAAAAAACATCCATTTGAAGACTATGTTGGATTTGAGGTTTCAGATATACTGGTTGACCAATTTACAGATTGGAGTTATGCGAAGAAAGTGCGTGAAAGGTAACGATTTATTTTTTACCTTAATGTACTAATTCATACATTCAACAGTTTAATATATAATATCATAAATAAATATTATGCTTTATTTAATAATCATAGGAATACAAAAATCAATGCTCAAGATGTCATCATAAATTCTGAATTTGAGCTTGGTGGATTGAAAATTGATAAGAAGGGTTGGTTTCTTACAATAATTCACACTGGTCGTCTATGGAACGATGAAGTATCTTTCAAATCTAATTTAATACAAACTCCATATAGTATATATTGTGTTTGTGTATGGCTAACATCTAGATGGAAAAAAAATTGTATAATTATCTTAATGTTTTGTAAGTGTCATTATAAAGTGTATGTCTGTTTGTGTATAATATGATATATGGAAGAGAAATTAATTTTGAAGGCATTTTCTATCATAGTTTGTATATGCAGTGGATTCAAATGTTACAAAAAGTCAATGATTGCTGTAATATTTAATGAATAATGAAAGTAGACTAGCATATTATAGTATAGATGAACAACTCATTATTTAATGAAATAACATGGCAATATCATCATGCAAGAAAACTTTGGTTGTATCCTATGAATGATACTTATATTCATTCACAAAACTTTGGTTGTATGTGCATGCTCTTTTCAACTGTTTTATAATTATTTGTCACAAATATGTATTCTTTAAAATGGATTTCTGCTCATCTCTATTTTCTCTCTCTTTAAAACAGCATGTAGATGTTATCATGTACTATTTGCAAAAAAAAAAGCAAAGTATAGTATGATGAAGCCGATAACATATACCACAACTGATGTTTGGTTCATTAAGTGGGTTTGTGCAATTGAGCAACAGTGGTTGAGTGCGAAGAAGGATATGAGATACATCTCTCCTAAACACTATGTTGGTCAGTA
The DNA here is from genome assembly GCF_002878395.1 of Capsicum annuum. NCBI lineage: Eukaryota > Viridiplantae > Streptophyta > Magnoliopsida > Solanales > Solanaceae > Capsicum > Capsicum annuum. Next base: position 172,057,311 of record NC_061116.1, read on the forward strand.
TATTAGGGGGTTTAAGATGCTTGCGAATGTATCTTGGGATATTGTGTACAACATCATTATTCCAGTTAATGTTAGTGAATCATTCCATTGGATTATGATTTTGTTTCGCATTAGACACAGGTGTCTATATGTGTATGATTCATTTATTGGAGGTGCTCTGAACACCAAGAATGTTCATCGACATGTCCAATCACTTGCTACCATCATACCGTTATTTTTGTTTGCCACTGACTTCTATCGTAAACGAGCTGATATTTGTTAGGATAGAGAGCCTGCATATATTGACAAGTCCATGACCGATCCACTTAAGTATGTTATTGTAAGGAACATTCCTCAACAGGCTCTACAATCTAAGTACGTATATTTATATTATTTGGATTACAATTTTATAATTATACATTGTAATGTACTAACTTTTTTTTATTATTATTTTTACAATGATTGTGGTATGTATGTGTGTGCATTTGCTGAGTTTATTAGTCATGAATTGTTTGATATTTCAACCAAAATATTTAATGCTACCAATCATCGTATGAGATATGGTATGTTACTTTGGGATTATGCCAGAAAAAAGCAAAACGATGGTGCTATAAGCGAAAGCGAGGTGACAGGCAATGTTACAAGCAGACTAGGGGATCCAAAAATATTGAGAGATGTTGTTAGTCCAGTTGTCACTATAAAAACCAGAAATAGATAGGCATTTCATATTTAATGTTGCTTGGAGATTGTTAGTGTGGTCTTTTTTAACTTGTTGGTATGAACAAAGTTTAGTTTTGATTTTTATGTATGATGTTTTGGTACTGTTAACAGTTATTTCATATTTGAACTCGTTCAATGAAATCAATATCATTTTGTTTTATTTCATCATATGTGATTTCATCATACATCGATATCATTTTGTATTGATTTTTATATATGATATTTTGATACTTTTAACAGTTATTTCGTATTTAAACTCGCTCAATGAAATCGATATCATTTTATTAAATTTCATCATATAGGATTCCCGCTAATACACATATACATTAATTTTTTAGTTCTTAACTATTTTTGATGATCTTTACTGTTATATGAATTACCATTGTTGGCATTCAACTTGTTTTGTTTTTATTTTTAAGCACTTCATTTATACAATTATATACTGTCAGTATAGCTTTACACTGATTTGAATTTTTGATGCTCGTTACTGTTGTATTATTATAATACTATAATAGCTAGTATAAAAAAAATCTTCTCCTTTTAATCAATATATTTTTACACTTATATAATTATGATACTTTAACACTTCTTTTATATTTCACCTCATTCAACATATTTGATATCAACTCGTTTTATTTTTTTATTCACAACATATATATGTTTATAAAACACCAATATAAAGTTGAAAATGAGAACCAAAATATTATACATAAAGATAAGTTGCATTGTTTATTGAAAATATCCAAAAAAACAAAATAAAATCATACTTGAAAAATACTCTAAAAAAAAATTCTTAAACGGGAGGATCATATTTATGGCATATTTTCCTGTTGTGTCCTTCTCTATGGCAGTTACTACATGTAACATTGGCTCTTTTGCACTTATCTTCATTTGATGCTTTCTACCTCTCATAACATAGACGTCCGGGCGGTCTTTTAGAATCAGGCGGTAATACAATTTCATCCAAGACTTCTTGAGGTATATTTCACGTACTCTCACAAGGAAGAGGCTCAACTGGTATAGCATAAGCATCCTTAAAATTTTTATTGTTGTAGTATGCAGAACAATAGTCTTCTCCATGTTGGTTATGATATGTAATAACCGCCATTGCATGTGATCAAGGTATCTCATCTAATTGAAATCGACCACAACTACATTTTCTACTTCGGAAGCATACAACAAACCTTTTAACTCCAGCAGTAACAGTATGCAAAAATTCATTTGAACCTCTTACCTACAATAAATGTTATTAGTTAGAACATGTTTGCAGTTCAAAACATTATCAGTAAAATAAAATAAACAAATCAAAGAACAACAAAGTCTTTTAAGAAATTTATTCAAGATTGTAATATAATTAAAATTTAAACATACCATCAAATTATGCGATTCTTGCTTGTTATCATTGAGAATATCATTATATATTTTTGTTAGCACTGTCAATGTATTTTTTTCTTCCTCTTTATTTTTTGCATTCCACGATTCAACAATTAGCCTCATGAAATCCAACACAGAAACAACAGGTAACCTTCTGGCTTTCCTGTTTGTATTGTTTATGAATTCAACAATATTTGATGTTAGAGTCCAAGTACGCTTTACTGTAGAATGAACCCTTGTCCATTTATGATAGTCAATTTTGTACAAATATACCCTTACTATTCTGTTAATTTGATCGACTCTCCCCATTAACTCTTTAAATTTTTGAAGTGTATATGCCTTCGCCATTGCAAAAAACAACTTATGCAGTTCATCAACTTTCTTACGAAAATTCATCTTAATATCCCCCCATAGATGTCAAATACAAGCATGGTGCGACAGATTTAGATAGACTGTCGATGTTGCTTTCCAGATGCTGCCATTTCTGTCTGACACGATACACATGTTATTTCTTTCTCCAAAAGCTTCTCTAAATTTCTCGAAAAATCATGTCCAAGATGCTATATTTTTAGAATCAACCAATACATAAGCAAGGGATAATATATGACCTGCATACAAAATCATTATCAACACCTATATTAATTGAATTTATTTCATATTGTAAAATCATTCAGAATATTATTAAATTACCGATATCATACTATAAAAAAAAATTAACACATTATTTCTAAAAAATAAATTATGCCTGAAAATTAATAAGTAAAATAGTACTTTGTTACCTCCTGGATCTAATGTTCTTGCAATTAGAATTGTCCCACCATAAAGCGATTTTAGCCCAGCACCATCAACAACAACTATAGGTCTATAATACTCCCATCCACGTATTGAAGCATCCAGCGCCACAAAAGCATACAAGAAACGATTTTCTTCTATTTTTTCCCAACTAATAACTGATTCAGGATATTGTTTTCCCAAATTGTACAAATAACCTATTAGTTTTTTATATGATTCGGTTGGATCCCCACTCAACATCTTAACTGCTAGTTTCTTTGCACGTCATGCGTGAGTATAGCTTAAGGACACACCATATTGTCTTAACATATCAGCAGCAACATCATTTGTTGTGTATATTCTATTAGTGTTTATCAAATTACGCAACACCAAACCAGTAATAACCTTTGTCATTCCTTGGCATCTTGCATAAATTTGATCTCGTGCCGAACATGTATGTATTTCACAGTACTTTCTTATTATGAAAATCTTTGTATTATTTGTACTTGAAGCTTTTAGAAACCATGTACATTCTTCCACATGAAAAACTAGGTAGTAGCTATTTAAAATGTTCAGAATCAAACAAGGAAATATAGAACATACAAAAAAAATACCAAAGAAATATACTCTTTTAAGAACTTAAGTTGTAAGCTGGAATAGTTCGTACCTTTTTGCATTAGACCTCTCAGTTCTAAATGTAAACTGATGCAATAAAGCATGCAAATTCATAACTTGTGAAAGTGTTATTTTATTGATGTAACGCTGGTTTACTTCAATTACCGAATTGGTAACTTCTTTGATTATTTCAAATCTATCTTCATCCATGATTTCATCATCTGCAGTTAATCCAATCAACCGAACTGAATTTCTAGAGTATAAATTCTGTCGATCCAGATTTGATTCGGTATTCATGTTGTTACCAACACAAATATCAAACTGTTCAGAATTTTCATTAACAACAATTGATATATTAGTTGTTGTCACATACAATGAATAACTAGCAAAAAAATCCTCATTACTTTTTTTTTTATCTAGATACATCATTACTCCAATGTCATTATGTATGAGCATAGGTGGACATCTATCATTTATTAAAAACTTAATCTCAATTTTTGTAGAATTAATATCAATCTTCAATTATTTTGTTATTGCAACAACCAATCCTTTATACTTTGTATCTGCATCATACATTTTCCCATCTATAGCAAAGTCTCTAGGTCTACCTATAAGTACAATATAAATTTCATTATTAATAATCAATTAACATATTTTTAACAATAATTTCATAATTTCAACATTCCAAATAAATACACAAACTTCAACATGTTCAACATAAACACCAAATGTTGCATACGTTATCATAATAATTTTGAAAGCACAATCTTATCTCTGAAACATGAGCAGCATAACAAATCATAACAAAACGATTTTGCTTAAACTTTCAGAACAACATCATACCATCAACATTTTAAAAAAATTCACAAACCACTATCTGTAACTGCCATAAAAGGTTCACAATTACTCTTTTACAAAGTTCATAGATTACAACAAAATACTATCAAACATTCAACGTGTATATACAAAAAAAATCACCAACCAATTACAATGATTAATCGACGCCAATCAGATTGTTAACATTCGGTGAATGAATAAAATGTCATTCAAAGCATCAACCAAATGCACCATACGACATCACAATCAGATTGAAACCGCTATCTTATTTCTGCAAAACGAGCAACACAACTAATCATAATAAACTACTGGATCAAATAACAATTAACATATCGTTAACATTCCATCTTCCTCCATACATAACAAGAAGCGAATGTACCCTTTCACCTTCCATTAATTTGATCACTTTCAAACATAAAACTGAAAATGTGTAACAAGAATAAACGAAGGATTACAAGAAACTGAAAATTTCAAATTTTGAGAAGAGAATCCTTTGAATTATATGTTTAAGATCTTTATTAATTATACGAAAACTGTTTAATGAGATATTTAAGGTGATGTAGATATCTGACAATAACTGACATCCTTAATTGGGGTAGAAGAATATTTTTTTCCATATATATAATTGACATTTTTTTAATTTATTAAAAGAGAAAAATATTTTTTTAAAATTTTTTTAATAAGATTTGCTATAACTTGATAAAAAGAAAGTTTTGCTATAAGTTGTGATTTCCTATCTAAGAAATGCTATATACGTTTTTTTTCACTTTTTTTTTAGAAAAGAGAGAGAGATAGAAAGGAAGAAAAAAATTCTGAGATTCGTCGAAATAAATTGAAAAGTCAAAGGTGTAATATTTTTGGGAATAGTGGGAATAGCGCTCTTTCATTATTTATATGCAATCATCATTATTATAGCCACATAATTTTTTCCTTTAATTTTGTTTTTCTGTTTGTACTTTCCCTTTTTTTTTTTTAACTGTTACATATCCTTATATTTTATTTAAGCTTTTCTCAATTCTCTAAATTCTTCATTAGATAAAATTCAATTCCCAATTTCTTATCTTTTTTTTTCAGTTCTAACATTGTATCGAGAATACGCAAATAATAAAAATAATAACAAATTTTCTATATTTTGAATTAGATTAGATTGATTTATATTTTGTTATTTTGCATTGAAGATTTGTTATTTTATATTTTTTATTCATATCTCGTTATTTTTTTAGAGTTTAAATAGGCCAATTATAAAGTAGATTTATTTTAAAATGCAAGTGTTAAGAGAAATTGTCCCTATTAAGTTTTTCAAAAGTGAAATTAATAAAATATTATGTAAGATCAATAATGTATCAAGGAGATTAATATGAATTAACTATATTGTCAATCAAAAGAGTTATCTTTTGGGAGCACTGTCACCTTAATGGGCCTTGCAACGCTCGATTCGAATTAGTCAGGGCTCCAATGTGGGAGCCGGACAACGGTTGAAAAAACAAAAAAAAAGAGTTATTAAAAAAAATAAATTATTAATAATTTTGCATCTAAAAGAGCTAGAAACAAATAATTTAAAATAAAATTATGATAATTCTTTTCCTTAATATAAAACTTAGGCCTCTTGTTGAAGTTTCGCTTTAGGCCACCAGTATTGTTGAGCCGCCCCTGCCACCAACTCCCCCTCCCCCTTTCCCGACCCGGGGGTCAGATTTCCAACTTCTAAGGAGGTTTTTTGTACTTCTTTTTGTTTCATGTAACACTCCAAAATTAACAAAGACTAAGAACTAGAAAGCTGTTAAATTCTTATTTAATGAACAAAGAAAAATCAAAGTAAAGTAAGTAAATTTTAAATTTTAAAAATGAAAAAGGATCGAAAATACCCTTGAACTATTTGAAATGGATCAAAAATACCCTTTATTTATTTTTTGGCTCAAAAATACCTTTCTGTTTGTTTTTTTCTTGCTCAAAAATACCCCTCCATTATTTTTTTGGCTCAAAAATACCCTTCTCTCTAACAGAATGCCACCAAACACGCCATGTGAATAAAAAAGTCACTTGATCAGTTCACATCAACATACACAAATGAAAAATCACTCCATTTAATTCATCTAACCATCAACCCATTTTTCTAATTTTAAAGACCCAATCCCACTCATATTAAAAAAAATCCGACCCAAGAGAAAAAAAAAATTAAGAATTTGATAGCTTATTTTCCATGTGATGGGTTCAGATATTTTGGATTGATCAAGGTGAAAGATGCAGAAATAATTAGGTCCTAAATTATTGATCCGAAAGAATCAAATTTTAATCAGGTCAACCCTAAATAATTGGATCCTCAAATAATTGACCCAATTTCCAAGAGTTCGGATTGCTACGGGATGTTTTATCTGAATTTGTCTAATGAGGAACCTGATTGTAGTGAGAGAAATGATAATTCAGAGACGAAATTGAAATTTTGAGAGTGAAAGTTTAGTGGCAATGTAGGACACCACAAGTTAATGAGGTCAAGAATTGCTCGAGTGAATCTCGTAACTTTGAAAATGTAAAATAATGAACTATAAGGTAGTGAAAGGGATGATATGAGGAAAAAAATTGAAGAATTGAATTTTACCTCTTAGTTCGGGTTTTTTTTTTTAATATGGATCGGATTTTTAAATAGAATAAAATGGGTTGATTGTTAAGTGAATTTAATGGAGTGATTTTCCACGTGTATGCTAACTTGGACTGATTAAGTGACTTATTTTTATCTACGTGGTGTGTTTGGTGTCATTCCATTAGAGAGAAGGGTATTTTTTTAGCCAAAAAATTAACAGAGGGGTATATTTGAGTTAAAAAATTAAGGGGGGGTATTTTTAAACCAAAAAACAAATAAAAGGGTTTTTTTAAGCCAAAAAAATAATTGAAGGATATTTTTTATCCATTTTGAATAGTTCGGGGGTATTTTTGACACTTTTTCCTTTTAAAAAAAACCTTATATTGACTAGCTGAATCTTATAAAATAAAAGTATCATAATTCCTAAAAAAACAAGGCATATTACATAAATAAATACTCAAATTAAATATAGCTTCAATTGACAAATAAGAACTTTAATTTTGAGATTGACATCTAGACACCTCAACTTGATCTTAATTGACAACTAAATACTTTAGCTTATCTCTACTTTGCCTCGTGGACACCCAATTATGATGTGACACATAAATTTTGGAGGTGTCTAGATAATCACTTTATAAGTTGAAGTATTCAACTAACACAATGAAAAAGAGTTAAAGTGTCTAGATGTGCATACTCAAAATCTGAGATCAAGTTTGAATATATATTTATGTATAATGCCAATAATCAATGATACACTCACGGCAAGGTATATGGTACTTCACTCAAATAGTAATTATCTAGTTTAATTTTGGGATTACTTTGTGATGAAGTTGTATAACAACTCGAACTTTCCACTAAAATTTGAATCATAATTTTTTGTATATGTATAGGTTCCAAACTTGATGATTTCTAATTAAATATATGTGTTAAGATCAATTCCATCCTGTGGTGAGTACTTTTGATATGAATCATGATCATAAGAAATATTCAGTGTAAAATTGAAGTGAGAGTATTTTGATCAATTGAGCTTTAGTATACATTCATACATGGTTCAACTTCAAACAAACATTTCTCTTAAATATGAAGAGTTACGTAGCTCATTATCTAAATTGAAGGTCTTTGAGTCTTCTTTCTAACATTATTGACCCTTCATCAATGTGAGTTCAGAGCGAAAAGTTATGGGCTTTCCAGTGAGGGTCCATGATGGTAGCATGGCATAAAGCTTGGCCTCCGTGATAGGAGCACGACACGGAGGCTAGCCTCCGCAATAAAGGCATGTCACGGAGGTGTTGTCCAGTGACAACCTCTTTTATTTTGTTATGCGTTTTTAAGGACATTTTGTTCTTGTCCTCATTCAAAAAAACCCCCCCCCCCCCCCCCCCCCACTTATACAGAACATTCCCAAATTCAAATTCCTAAGTTATGAATCTCTCAACTAAAATACGTTACTCTAATCTGAGGTTATCTCATAAGTGTTCCTAGTAAATTCTTCATCAAAAAGGTATATAGAATAACTCTTCTTCAACATAATTCTAAAAGTATGTTTTCTTAATCTCTATTTATGCGAAATCATGAATTTAAGCTAAGTTTGAGAGTTATTCCATAATTGATGAAAATATTGACTTTTTATGAATGCTTCATCCATTAAATTATTTTTCATTATTTACGTTAATGGATTTAGAGAGTATTACTTGGATAATGAATTTGCTCTTGTTTCAAATATAAACTTATGATTGTTTGGGAGAGTTGTTTACATTCTAATGTTTTAGAGAAATCTCGAACAACATATTTTGCCCAAATCTTTGAGTATATTTTAAAGAGAGTTTTTACATGATCCTTAAATGATTCTTTACATTCAATCTTTATTATGGTGGGGCTAAAGAGCTATAAATGCTTATGATGATTAACGAGATGGCATTTTTGGCTTGCAAGTCTTGGTATGACGATAACAATTAAACGAATGCACCTAAGGTTATGAAATGCTTTCCAAAGAATGTTTTATGATTTGAAAAGGTTAAAAGATGGGTTTAAAGAGAATTAGATGCTTAACCGAAAAGGTATGAGTCTGCAAGACTCATTATCCCAAATCGTGCATTGCCAATGTGGAAACGATTCTGTTCTAAAACATGGATAACCACACTGTATGCTTTCTTCACAAAGTCGTATACAAGAGAGAATAGAAATAGATATGATGTGCCTTAGTTTATGCCACAAATATGGATTGAGGGCTCAGCCGATCGAGCAATGATCGGACCCACATAGCTTATGGTTCAGAGAGAAGTTGGTGATACCATCTAGTTTAAAATTAAAGAAAAGAAATGTTTTATGGATTTATTTTTGAAGTTTCTATATATATGCTTATTATGCCTTGATTTTTAATCATATGGTTAATTTTTATAAATCATGTCTTATCATTTTTCTATTCTGCATATCAATATATTTTATGCATTGATCGTCTTCGGCGCTACATCATTTTATGATGTAGGTTCGAAGACACATTTTCATTATTCTTTGTAGCATTAGAAGTCATTCGGGACAGCTTCAGTAGTTGTATGCCCTCCATTCTTCAGAAGGCCTATGTATCGCCCCAAAGATACCTCCTAGACGCCACACAGTGCTTAATACTACTAGTAGTCCCAAACTAATCCATAATATCTACACTAAATTTTATTAAATATAAAATTAGTACATGAGCTCAAACTGGCGAAATCTTATAAACTGGGATCAATTAGATTAACAATCTTAATAAAATATTGTAACTCAGTAATATTCAAATCTCTGGGAAACTGAAAGAATATTTCGTCTGACTAGTCTTGATAATCCTCCAACTAAAGATTGAAGAGCCACTGGGATAGACTTCAGCTGACCCGAACTGAAAGCATAATTACTGAAATAGTAACAATAAAAATCTGAAATCAATCAAAGCTTGGTCCTCGAACTATGAGGACTCACCAACTGAGTGGATGTAGAAAGTGGTGCTCGCGGTTAGTCGTGCTTTTGGGGACGAACAACCGGACCTACATTATAAAAGAATGTAGTCACACAGACATATATGTGGTCGGTACTTCTTGAATGTAATGAGTATGTGGGGGTGAATGCAATAAGTAAAACTAAAGTTAGACATACTTACAAATCATGCATGTTATGTGTAAAAAGACTCACACTGATCATAAATATGACTGAAAACTAAAATCTCATAAAAAACATAAATTATAAGACAATATCTGAACAACACTTGTGAGTCATTACACTTAGTCTCTGAAATCCTCTTTTTCTTTGGGAGATTCGCGTAACCGACATAAATCATGCGAGTAACATGGAGTCCGATGTATAAAACCCACATCAAAAGGGCCCTATATACTTTGCCAGGGTATATAGGCTAACAGTGGTGATCACCTAAACATGTCCAATTGGACAAGCAGAATGATAAATGACATGTCTGGTAGGGAAAGCTATAAGCCCATTTGGACAAGCTGACTAATAACCTATGGTGGCATATAGTTTTTGAAAAATAGGATGCGCTAACCCCACGTTCCCTCTCGGTGCTAGATACTACTCCCAAAAAAATCATACTATTAATCGTACTATATTTATGAAGTTTACCTTAAAATAAGCGTAGGAGATGATAAGTCTGAAAACACAATATGCTATTGTTTCTCTATCAATTTTTTGGTTTCTTATGTGAACTTCATAGTTTGTCTGAAATCTTATACCAAAACTAAAACCGTAATCATGCATCAATTCTTTTGAGTCTCAAACTAGTAAACTTGAATTTCTTGTAAACTGAGTACTAAATGCTCAAATTGAAATCTTTTATCAGCTCATGAAAACTCCATATCAAAATTTCATAACTCAAAGTTTGAGATCACTTTCATAAATAAAACTTGCATAAGAATGAAAATATATACAAAATAATCACTACAAAAAAACAGCATTTAGCGATGAAATTCAATGACAGAACAGTTTTTGTCACTGATTAGCGACGGATCAGCAACGGAATAACATTTTTGTTGCGAATATAGAAAGTCTCTTTTTAATTTATGATATAGCAACGAATCTGCGATGAATTTCTTTTTTCGTCGTCAAATATTGGCGCAAAAATTTTGCGCCTTAATTTTGTGACGGATTTAGCCACAAATATGTGTCATTATTTTAATTAATTGGTTGTAACGGATTTAGCAATGGAAGATTTCGTCACTAACCATTGTAAATTTTTTATTTATTATTAGCGACGGATAATTTCAATGCAATATTTTATAATTTTAATAAGTTATTTTTTAGGATTTCTTCTCATTATAGCGACTTTTATTTTTCTCTCTAAATACGCGGCTCCCGCTTCTCTCTACAAAAATTCTTTGAATCAGTAACAAAAGTGTGCAAATATTTTCGTTTTGAACTTTGAATCAGGTAAGAAATATATTCTATCTCTCTAAAATATCTTGAATTTGAACTATTTGAAGAAAAAATTTGTATTCTTTCTCTCTTTTGTTGTTGTTGACACCTAATTTTGACTGTCCGATACTCCTTTTAGGCTGTTATTTTTTCAACAACAACAACAACAACAAACCCAGTGTATTCCCACCTAGTGGGGTCTGGGGGGGTAAGATGTACGCATTCCATACCTCTACCTCTAAAGAAGTAGAAGGGCTGCTTCCGATAGACCCCCGGCTCAAGTCACGAGATACCACACTAGGCTGTTATTTTTTCAAAATTATTAATTTTAAATATTAATATTTTTTTACACATTATTCTTGTATCAAATAGATATTGACGTGTCACTTTCATAATTAAAAAATATAAATTATTTTAATACTCTTTATTATTATTTTTTTACAATTTATTAATTTAAATATAATATTTTATATAATTTTGTTAATGTTTATTAAATTATTTCTCGTAAATATGCACACTCACAATTTACAAATACATTATCTAGTTATTATTATTATTATTATTATTATTAATTTATTTTAAATTCTACTACCGACGATTTAATATAACACTTTTTACGTAACATTACTTTTACATGGACAATTTATTCTTAATAGCCACATCTTATTATTTTTATTATTATATTTATTAAAATATAGCCCAAAATCAATTCGATTTTCTTAATTTATTTAATTATTATCCAATTTTGTACCCAGTTTATGACAATCCTAACATAAATCAATTTCAAAATTGACCCAAAATTAAAAATCCCCAATTCAAATTATTTGAATTTGAGCAATCTCTGCAGTTTTAATCAAGACCGTTGATCATATAACGATCAACGGTCAAGATTACATCAATTTGTTTTCCTTTTCAATAACAGCAAAAACTAAACCCTAATCCTATTCTCCAAGACAATAATAGCCGCTCCTTCTCCCTCTACACCAAAAGCCACCATCACCGTCTGGCCCTTTTTCCTTTCTGTCATTGCCTCGCCTCTCTAAAACCTCCGACGAACCGACGCCACAACACTCAACTGCCGCCGCCGCCTCATCCTCTTCTCCATCTCAAGCCGCGATCAACAACAGTACCGTAACGCCGCTCTACTGTCGACTGGTGTCCAGCTAAACCAGGTCACCGACGAGCCACTAATCGTCGCCTTCCTCCCCATCGTTGCCTCCCAATAGTTAAACCAGCGGCGCAACCACCAACGGCCATCTAACAGCTGCCATGCAGCTGTTCACCAACCCTCGTCGCCGTAGCGATAGCCAAACCAATGCCGCCTCATTTGTCGGAAAATGATGGGTTCTTGGGAATCCATCCCAGGTTTGATTTGTGTTTAATTTGTATGTGTAATTTTAGTTATCTTCTACCCCTTCTTTTCTTTTTCTTTGGATATATTCTATTGTGTAAAATTGACGGAGGTTGATTTGAGGTTTTTGGTTTAATTTCTGGTGATTTGTGCTTGTTAACTTGCCTAGCCTATCATATAATAAACTTCTCAATTTTGTGAACTTTGATTAATCCTAATTTGTCACTAAGACGTTGATTTTGGTCAATCATAAATTTCCTAGTCTTTTACACACGAATGAGAACCTGTTGAATATTGCTTTATGGAGCTCTATTGTGGAATTCCTATTTTGACGCTTAATTATGGGCTAGTATGTCGTGGGATCTCTATGATTAATGTGGTGGTCATGATTTGCCTCAATCCTTTGACATAATCAAGTCTTTTCTTTCTAAATTAGATTTTTAACAATCTCGTGTGTAATTACGGTAGTGATTTGAGATTTTTTTTGCTCTGTGTAAGTTATTTGGTGGTGTGACAGCTTATTTTTATGCATGCAGTTTCTATTTTGCATGCAGGTTTTGTGTTCTGGATATGATGTAACTTGATTCTTCAATCTATGTGTTATTATCTAATACATTTGCTGGTTTGCAAAACTGAGATGGTATTGGAACTATGAGGGAAATGATGCATAGCAGGGATGTCAAGAAAGTTTCTGAATCCAGTTGGTTTTAAATATCAAGAAGGCTTTAAATGTCAAGAAAAAGAATCCTATGGTGTAATTTGGATTCTTCTATTTTGTATGTAGTTTTTGTGTGTGCAATTTATTTGATTATAATGTTTTGTCTCGCAAGAATTGCATGAGCTGTATTTGGCCTTTTTGTTTTTGAATTTTTTCTATTGGTACTATTCTCGGCTCGTGATTGTAAATAAATCATCTCAAATTTAAGTGACACACTGTCCCGTAAATAATTTTTACACCATTAGATTATTTTATTTGTACTAAAAATAGAGAAGAAATATTATTTCACTTGCTTTAATTTACTTTAGATCCTTAATAACATAAAAATTGCAGATTTTGTATGCAGTTTCCTACATTCTGGTTATGTATGCAGATTTTGTCCATTCAACTGCAATTTGGTGTTTGGATATTGTACATTCTGGTACATTTTGATTGTGTATGCAGTTTCTATGCAATTTGATCATGGCAACTAAGATCAAAATTTGTGTATGTAGTTTCTATTTTGTGAATTACTGGGTGTCTGGATATACATTCAGGTTGTGTATGCAGTTTCTATACAAATTAGAGTGAATAATGATATTTCTTTAAAATGTATTTCAGAAGAATTCTTATTGGAATGCTTCCGTTAGTGAAACTGTGGTGAAGCAATAATGGTTAGAGAAGGCTGCACTATGCTACAGAAATTTCATTTCTAATTTAAAGAAACACAGAGTTACAGTTTAACCGGATTAAGCGTGTTGATGGTATTAGGGCACAAGAAGGGGCCGTGCTTGATCCTCCTACTAATGATGATAACGTTGATTCATAGCTTCATAGTATTCGTAGTTCTTCATCGTTGCATTATTTTTGATAGACTATTATGTGTGGAAGTACAAAATAGTTGTGTAGTAACAAATACTAATTTTGATGAATGTGGGTTTGACATTAGTTTATTTTGATAAAATATTTGAACTTGTGGATGTTTGGACATAGTTATTGTACATTTTGCTATCTATATGAATGTTGGTTATTTTAATTATTCAATAATTTATGCTTTTCAATAATTTACTTACATAATTATTAGAGACAAAATAATAGTGACTAACTTCTGTCGTTGCTAGTGAAAAACTTTAGAGATGGATAAATTTGGTCGATAAAGACAGCAGCTTAGTCGACCAAACTATGTTGCAACGGATCAGCGATAAATTATTCCGTCGTAAATTTAGCCACGATAAAAGTCAATATTGGAAATAGCAACGGTATAGCAATGCAATATTTCGTTGGTAACATCAACAACCGATAAATTTCGTCGCTAATCGATCACAAGTTTTGTGGCAGAAAATTTTTTTTTGTCGCTAAGAGGTTAGCAACGAGCAATATAGCGACAGATACATATCAGTTGTTATTTAGTCGCTATTTCTAATTAGCGATAGATTTACATAGAATAGTGACCAAATATAATTGTCGTTAAATATTGTTTTATT
>NC_061116.1:172075108-172076683 GCF_002878395.1 Capsicum annuum
CTCATGATGAAACATCATAAACTCAAACACAAGTAAAATGTATATGAACCGTAGTTATAAAATTCTTAAATTCATGATAAAAAATTAAATTTTGGTCACAAGGATGAATGGTTATCCTTGTTTAAACCTACATACCTGGACTTAGTAAATTTCTTGAGAAAAATTTGAATTGGGACCTTGCAAGCTTGAATTCTGGTGAAAGCTTTTCTTTTGTGTTTTTGACGATTTTGGAAGAAGAGAGATCATTTAATTTGAGTTAGCAGGGTAGAATTTGTGTTATTTATGATTGAAAAGTCGTTTAATAGGTAAAAGATCAAAAAGCTCTCGAACTAAACTAAAAAAATAAAATTGGCGTTTCTACGCCCTTAGGCATGGCATGCCCTTATCGCGCCACTACAAGGGCGTGGCAACCCTAATCGCATCACTCCAAGGGCGTCAGCACGCTCAGGGCGTGAAACGCTCCTAGACACGCTTAGGGTGTGGCACGCTCCTATCGTTGCACGCTAAAGGCATTTCATGCTCCTATCGCGGCATGCCCAAAGCGTGTCACTCTCTTATCATGGACCCTCACTGATTTAAGGTCTCGAAAGATCTCAAATACGTTTTAAAAACTCCAAAACACTTTCTAATAGTCCTGCTCCGAAATTACTATTAAACATGAAGGAGATACCAAAATAAAATAGTAGAAATTTTGGGGTCTAACAACCTAGTTGTTTCCTGTGTCAAACTTTGTATCAGTATTTTATGATATTTTGTCGGAGTCATCTCCTTGATTAGATGTTTTTTTTTTTTTGTATTTCTGATGCTAGGCTTCGTAGACCTATGTTACATCTTTTCAAGTGTTTCAGATCCTACTTAGTTGTTTTAAAATTCTCCTAAATTATTGTACAAAGACCTCCATACTTATAAATGAATTTTGTTTCCGCACTTATTGAATGAATGCTCATGATATAAGCTAAGTGGTTATCTCGGACCTGTGATGATTCGAATGCCTGTTGTGTTCAGGACCTAATCTTAATCTTGACAAGTTGATTGTGTTCCTATTGGCTCATTAGTAATGAGGGAAAGATCGAATAATTAATTTATTATTGTTTCCGTTCAGTGTTGAGAAAAAACTTAATCGTGATATTCTAAAAATTAAAGGACCTTATATTGATACTTGTGATAGGAGGACCTGAAATCCTTCACTCTTAGTTTGAGATTTTGAATTTATGATTTGAAAATGACGAATTTTATGACTGAATAGTGCAAAACTTGCTTTTTTTTATGTCTATTTGAATGAGTTAACAAAGAAGCAAATTCTTCAGTTAAAGAAGACTAAGGAGTTAATTCCTCAAAATGTCATTGAACTTGTGTAAACATCTCACTAAAGTAACTTTTGTTTCTTTTAAGATAATATTATCACTGAACTATGTACTTCTTTTCATTATAAGATAAACTAAGAAATTGTTAAGGATATGTTTGGGGAACCACAAAGAAAGTGAAATTAGATGTAATTACATAGTCCAATTCTCAATTAGGAATAGAGAATTAGGTGCAATTACGTGATGTAATTACAAAGTTACATTTTATTTT
>NC_061116.1:172076783-172140593 GCF_002878395.1 Capsicum annuum
CAACTTTACTTCTTATGATTCAATATAATTACTCATATTTTTTTTCTTTATTTAGCGCATTATTGAATTTTTATTCTAGTGTTTGAATTAAAGTAGTATTTTATTATTGAATGAGATTATAGACACATGTGTTTTTCGTTCTTCTGAATTATATTTACTCGTCAGAATTTTATACAAGAGTATTATGTTTTTCTCTTGGATTTTGAATTTATGTTTCGGTTTATTTGTTTTAGTATTATAGACATGCTATTTCATATTGCATGCCACTGCAAATTGTCTAATAATATATAATTTTAATTTTTGGCTTTCCAAATATGTCCTTAACTATTTTTTAGTTTCACCTTATTTTGAAAAGATGTACATAGTTTAATGACAATATTTTCCTAAAAGAAATTAACAAAAGTTACTTTAGTAGGATGTTTGCACAATTCAATGACAATTTGGAAAATTAACTCGACAATTTGAAGTGACATGCAATATAAAATAACAAGTCTATAGTATTAAAACAAATAAATTGAAATATAAAATAAAACACAAATTGAAAATTCAAGAAAAAAACACAATACTCTTATATTATATTCCAACGAGTAAATAATTCAAAATAAAGGAAAAATACATAAGTCATCTCATTCAATAATGAAATACTACTTTAATTCAAACACTAGAATAAAAATGCAATAAAGCACTAAATGAAGAAAAAAATATGAGTAATTATATTGAATCATAATAAGTAAAGGTTGAAAAATGAGAAGAAAAGAGATGAAAGATAAATAATGTAAAATGAAAAAAATAAAAATAAAAAAGAACTTAAAATAATAAAAATAAAAAATAAAATTAAAAGAAAAAAATTAAAATTAAAAAAAGAAATAAAATGTAACTTTGTAATTACATCACGTAATTGCACCTAATTCTCTATTCCTACTTGAGAATTGGACTATGTAATTACATCTAATTTCACTTTCCTTGTGGTTCTCTAAACATATCCTAAACAATTTCTTAATTTTACCTTATAATGAAAAGAAGTGCATAATTCAGTGACAATATTGTCCTAAAAGAAACAAAAATTACTTTAGTGGAATATTTACATAAGTTCAATGACATTTTGAGGAATTAACTCAAGATTAAACTTTATACGTACTTGGATATAGAAAATAGAAATATTTGGCACAAATCAAAATTAGCAGGAGGTACCTAAAATGAATATTGAACATCAAATAAAAAAAATCAGATTGAAAATAGATATAGCTCAACATTCTTGAATTAATAACTCAAATGGACATTCAAGAATTTTACCTCAAAAAGTTATTCAACTTTATTTTTAATGAGATAGCTTAGTTAAAAGAGAAAGAAAATGACTAGGAGAGGAAAAATGAAGGGTTGGGTTTGGCCGGATCAAGTGTGTTGGTCATTAAATGGTTTAGATGGACGCCTTTTTATTTTTTAAAATTTTTTATTTAAATAAAAATTTGGTAAAAGCAATTTTTAATGAAAATATAATTAAATAATTTGAGTGTCTTTCTAAGGGTTCATTTAGTCATGCGAGATGAAATCATGATTTGAAATTATGAGATGAAGTTGAAGTTCTATTTCGACATGCAATTTGGACTTTTTTATGTCGTATGTTTTCTCATGAACATAAAAACCTCATAAGTTGTGAAAACTATCAAAATTGCCTCAATTCATTATACAATCTTACCAAATAAGCAAAGTTTATAACAAAGTATAATGCAATATCACAAAGTTATCATTAATAAATACAACATTCATTGTTTAAACTTTAGCTCAATAAAAAAGTAAAATTGCACATGAGTTGTGGTGTAGTACTCTTTAATATAATTCTCTCCGGTAAAGTGGAAGTTGATTTGAAGTATAATAAATTTTATGTTGGTGAAAGTAATAGTTATATGAGATATGAATGGGTTAAAGAGTAATAATATGAACTATAAATTTTGTTCACGTGTGAAATAACTGATTGTTAGATATAAATGGTGATTTTTTTTTATAAAATATAAACCTGTGGGTCTTTAGTATTTTAAAAAATCTAAGTTAATAACTCCAAGATTCTTATGACCCATTTGGCTATATAAAACTTATCTATAATCCATATCTATAATCTATAATTTATATCTATATCTATCTATAATCTATAATATATTAAAAGTGTGAAGGGCCTTAGAAATGTTGCTTGAACTTTTTACCCTTCATTAAAAGTCTTTGTGTTAGATAAAATCGTCTTTTCACTATTTTTTTCTAATATTTAAGAGTTAAAAAATTATTAAATATATTTATGGTAAAATATTTTTTTATTAGAAGTCATCAGAATTTCACTATTTTTTCCTAATTTAAGATTGAAAATTAATTAAATATATTTATGGTGAAACCTTTCCTTATTAGAAGTCATCAAAATTAATGACAACTAATACTTTTTCTATTAGTTTAAAATATTCAAATCAACTATATTTGATTTTAAGAAGATTTGAAAAACCTAGAAATAAATATAAAATTATTAGAATAGAAAAGTTTTAGAAGTACCAGATTTTAAAAAGTTTAAGTACGCAATAAAAATGTAATCAACGATTTTGCGAAAAATTGACTTTAAAAATAATAAGGAAAGATTTTAAGTATAAATAAAAAGAAAAATAACCGTAGCACAAATATGATTCAAATTGATGTGTCTCTCTTAGTATCTGGCAACAAGGGAATGAGGTATTATATGGCCAACGCAAAAGTGATGTTCCATCAACCACTTGAATCTTCTAGTGGTAAAATATATATGTATATATGTTTATATTTACATTATTATATTAAAGTGTAAAGATTTTTGAAAAGTGATTTGAACTTTTACACTTTATTAAAAATCTCTGCAATAGATAAAATTATTTAATTTTAAATAATTAAATGTTACAAGTGCGAGGCACGTGCGGTTAGACTAGTATAATAGTAAAAGTGTGAAGGGCCTTAAAAATATCGTTTGAACTTCTTGTCTTTCATTGAAAGTCTTTACTTTACATAAAATTGTCTTTTCACTATTTCTTCCTAATATTTAAGAGTTGAAAATTAATTAATATATTTATGTTAAAACCTTTTCTATTAAAAGTCATTATAATTAATGACAACTAATACTTTTTTCATTAGTTTAAGAATTCTAAATCAACTAAATTTGATTTTAAGAAGATTTGAAAAATCTAAAAATAAATATAAAAGTGTTAGAATAAAAAAAATATAAGAAATACCAAATTTTCATGTTTATATGTGCTTAAGAAGTACCAAATATATATGTGCTTGCACTAAAATATATGGTTGTATTTACATTATTATATTAAAGTGTGAAAATTTTTTGAAAAGTGATTGAAAGTTTTACACTTTATTAAAAATCTTTACAATAAACAAAATTATTCAATTTTAAATAATCAATTATTACACATGGGATTAAACTAGTTCTTACAAATATTATTGACATGACCAAAATTATTTGGTGCGGAAGATAACTATTTTTCTAGAAGAAGAGCTTTGAAAATATGGAAAATAAAGATTACACTGCAAAGTTTAGCCATGTGGAGTAAGTCAATTGTCAATTATTTTATGGGAATTAATTATTCCTTTTGCAAACGAATAATCCATTTCTTTTGGATATTATACTAATAAAGTTGGACCAAGGGTTTTGAAAAAATTGATGATTATAGGAAAAGTTTCTTCGGTGTGCTTTAATTTTTTTGACGATACCAGCCTTGAAATCTTTTGACCTTTTTATAGCGTTAACTAAAGTGAAATTACCATGCAGCAGACTTCTTTTTTTTTCTACTATGCAGATTCTAGTGCTTCATTTCAGTGGAAACTTCATTACTATTAAAAAAAAAAAAAAAAAAAAGAATTATTACACATTAATTAATTTACATACCTTTCCAGTATTTTCCCTTCGGACGGGACCCTTCCTAAACATTGCTTAGCTTAGCTTCAGATATATGTTTAGTTGATTTAAAAAAAAAAGAAAAAAAAAATGGGGGTAGGGGATTACAATGTGGGGAATGATAAGGTGAGAGTTCAGGTAACTAACCAACTAAGCTACTAAAATTCCCATATGTTTAGTTGGTTAATATAGTTGAATACTTGAATTACATTCCCCCATCTTTTGCCACAATTAGTTGCAACTTAACTTAGTTAACTTGAGATATAACAAGATTTCAATTGTAACTTGTATTCGTAGCTCCACAGAAGGATTTAAATAAATTTGATAAGGATTCAATATCCCCATTTTTTATATTAACCAATGTGGTCCGTTCCTTCACTGAACTGCATATAGCAGATACAATAATGAACCGGGCAGTGTTTAAGGGATTTAATGTCTTAGGTCTAACTAGCTCAAGATAAATTTGAGAACATCGACACTAGACTTTGTCTGTCTATGGTGCGTAGGACCTTATATTGTTTCATAGTTACGTCACTAAAAAAATGGACAATTTGTAGTGATTTATTTGTGGAAGTTTTAAGAAATTTCATTAATAATTCATTTTGTGCCGTTTTATTCTAACTCCCACAATATAAATTTTTTTGTGACAATATAAATTATGGCGATTAATGGCTACTATGAATTTATTAAAATTTGTTACTTTTAGAAATTATATTCTTTTTGTATTTTTTTTATTATATTCAAATTATATGATATATAATAACTAACATTAATAGTTAACTCATTATATATAAACACAAATGCACACCCTTCTGCTTCTTCATTTTAATAGGATTGTAATATTTTTATCTTTTATTTTTCTTACCTATTAAGATACTCTCTGCATATATATTTTTTACTTTGTATATCCAATTTCATTTCAATCTTTTATTTTATACTTTACTACTTTGTATTAGATATTTATGTAAATTGGTGATTTTGATTGCCCCATCACATAATAATTTAAATTTTATAACTATTAAAGTTAAGACAAATATTGTATGATCAATTTTAGCTCAAATGCATTATATATATTTATTATATGCTCTTTAAAATAAAAATTAGATTCCAAATCAATAATAATATTTATTATATTTATTTTATATGCATTTTAACTTTATTTATGCTCATATAATAATTATTTTTTAAGATAAAAAATTTTAATTAATAATTACTAATAAATTTTTTGAAAAAAAAATATAGTTTATGCACCAAAATAAAAATTTTCTCATTCTACATTTGAACCCAAAACCAACCAAAATCCTAATGTCTTTCCCCCCTTTAAAAGAAAAATAAAGAAATTTAAAACTATTAAAGATTAAAATTTCCCCAAAAATCTAAAAATCAATCTAATTAATAACCCACTCCTCCCACGTACAAGCACCCTGATCCCACCTCTTTTCCCCTCATTCCTCCCTTCATCCTCTCATTTTGCCTCATCTCTGTTTATTTTTTTCCTTTAGGTGCGTAAACATGGAGGATGAGTGATACTCATCCTCACCTCATCTATTTGTTCAATTTAATTTTGTATGTGATTTTTGATAATTATTTTATCTTTTGCAGGTTCAATAAGGCGGGATGAATGTTAAATAATTTTGTTAACATAAAGGTAATTCTTTGTTATTTGGGTTTGAGAATTCACACTAGAATTTGAAATTTATAATTTTATTCTTTTTATTATTTAATCTATAGGCATACTTTGCAAGTTGTTAAACTTAACTCATTATACTTTTACATATTTTAGAATTTTTTTGAGTTCTTACAACAACATAAAATCATTCATACTCGGTTATTAACTGAGTTTAGGTAATATGTACATCAATATATGTTTATCTTATCATTTATAAATTTTTCATTGTTTCAGTCGAATGCAGATATTGAGCTCACTTTATCATAAAGTCATAAACAAAGGGTTAAGTGACTACAAGTCTACAACTGAAATCACCAACGAAATGCTTAGATTTTAATGTTTATTTGATGTGGAATTATGTAGATTCTTAAGAATTTAAAATTGTAATATTTAGGTTATTATACACAAGTTCGTATTACATCAATTCAACATGAATTTAGACTTGTGAAGCTTATTAATATGACTTCGTTTGATGAAATTTGATTTATGTTAAATGTATTGTTAGTAAAATTATTAATTCCTATTATTTTGAAAATTTGATGTAAATCAAATTTCATATTTTTTTTATTTTAAAAAGTGATGTTTAATGGCAATCAGAAGCCTTCATAAATTAGAAGTACACAAATATTAATCTCATATCACGACAGCTATAAACTCACACAAACCTATTTTTTAAAATATTTAGATCATATTGAGAAGGTTCTAAATCGTCACAAATTGATATTAAAAACCTCCACAAATTTAAAAGTCATATTGTGGCGAGTGGCGGGGAGGTTTAATAGAACCACCACAAATATGCTCATGGCAAGGATACCTGTGGCATTTTTGTAAAATCGCCGCAATTCAATTTGTGGGGGTCATAAATCGCTGCAAATTGACAAAATAACCCCCATAAATTGAGGCTTTTTTGTAGTGCATAGTATCAATGGTTGTCACCATTCACTCGAACACCAACAACGAAATACTATTATTTTTGGGTACACAAAATCTGTATTTTGGCAACAACAACTTCAACACAAGTTTAAGTATAAGACAAGAACACTTATGAAGTTATGCAACGCCTTCAACACAAGATCAAAATGACCTTTCAAAGAAGTGTGTTTTCAGAAAATTAGATGAAACCGAAAAAGGCCAAGTCCTCCGAATTCACAGAGTGTCTTTAAAGTAAATAATTTTCCTCAAGTATCCGAGGTTGCGAAATTTTCCTTTCAGGATAAAATGACCTAACAATCCGAGTGTAGTGATACCTCAAACTATTGGATTCTTTTCGAACTCACTCAACGATTAGATGATCATACAGAGTATTTAAAAAAAAAAGTGTTTTAATGCATAAAAATTTTTGTATCTAAACATGTGAAAAATGCAGGTTTATATAGCCATTAGGTGCCCCTTCCGAAAGGTGGCAATGGTTCACCAAAAAGGTGTATCCTTTCTGAACAGTCATGTCTGTTCATCGAATTATTGTGTCTTTTTCTGGACAGTCACAACTATCCAAATAGACATTTTCTTTCCTGAATCAGTGTGTCATTTCGTCGAAGGGTTGCATTTCTTTCAAAGTAGCATTTTGCATTCTGCAATTGTTTCTGCACTGCATGCATGCACATTAATGGAGGAACAGTTTACTGTTATGTTTTTCTTTTTTGGATTTTTGGACTGTTTCAAATAAATTTTATCTAAAAGATTGATCTCATCGATCGATCATTTTTCGAATCCGAAGCCGAAGCTGAGCAAGCGGCGACGACGGCGCGAGGCACCTCTTGGTTCTTGCCTCACTTACCATGTGGAGTAAGTATTCGTTAATATAAACACTTAAAATTTTCCTTCTCCCACCAATGTGGAAGAATTAGTAGACTTTCTATTTTTTTAGTACACTTTCCATTTTTTGAGTGTTATCTCAATTTTTTCCTCCACTTGGTTCCCTTATTTTTCATTTACACTTTTAATTTTGAACCCAAAAAATACTTCCTCCATTCATTTTTACCTGTCCACTAATGACATGACACATTCAGAAAACAATAAAGGATAGGTGATCTTAAGCATATTCATGCACCTAAGAGTCATTATCTACGTGTGTTTAGCATAGTTTTGAGGATAACTTAGTGTGATTAATGAAGTATAAAATGTTCTTTGTGTATTTTTATGCTAAGTTGCATGTTTAGAGTGATTAAGATGCATTTGAAACAATTCAAGAGTCAAAAGGATCAAATCAAAGTTTAAATGAGAAAACTTGTTAGGCTAGCATACGCTATGCTTGTTCTAGTGTACTTTGAGGAGCTTTATTGTGTTGTGTGGACTATTTTTTATTATGAGTTGTTATAAAAGACCATTGGACCAGCTACGGAACCTAAATAAAGCCTACACACCACAAGAAATGGTGAAACAAGGAACAAGTAGATGAGAAGAAGAGTACAAAGATTGGAAGAAACCTCACTTTGTGGACGCAGCTATGCGCCTCCGACCCCCCTCCCCCCATAGTATGGGAGGGGACATGTGTTGTGCCCCTAGGGTAACGTTAAACTGCCTTGGCCATGATATAGGCCTGCGCCACATCCCCCAGCCTGCTATAGGTCATGCAGTACAACCTCCCACCCCCACCCATCACGATCCAAACCTAGGCCTGTCCGTGACAGGCATCCCAATCCTATCAGGGTCTAAAATAACCCCTCCCCCCTCTTTAGTTGTACCTCATGAGCACAATAATAAGAATAATAGATAGTGGAACCCAACCAAGATATCAAAAGTACATATATAAGTAAAGAGGAAGTCTGTAATTTAAAACATAACAATTATAACAACCCAATACTGTGCACAAAAGCCTCTAGTACAAGAACACCAATTAAGTCGGGATGTGCCCCCGATTATGACAAAAATAATCCATAAGTACTATAAATATAAAGAGAACTGAGGAAATGACTAGGCCTTCATAAGGTTGGAGGCTCACCACTTCACAACTGATCAACAAGAGAACCAGACTACCTAATATTGCACAGAATCACCAGAAAAGCCTTCGGATCCTACATCATGAAATAATGTAGAGTTCAGGGATGGTCACTACAACGAGTACTAGAATGCAATCTAAGAAAAGAGATAAAATAATGCATTTACTAAGAATCCAGTCATAAACCACATACATAATGATACAGGTGCAAAGAGTACAATACCTTTTCACAAGGAGCCAAGCTCGAGACTTAGAAAATTTTCAAGACATATTTATGAAGATGGACTTCAGAACATATTGAAGTGTGAAGAGGGGCTTTAGAACACTCCAAAACTGCCCTTTAGTTACACTCCAAGAACGTCTTTTTCATTAAGGGTAGTTTAGTCCTTTTTATGTCATTTTGTAATAGCTATAAATAGACTTTTTAGGGTTATTTTCAGATTAGTTGATTATTTTTATTGAAGTTGTAACACTTGAAACATTTCTATCTTGAGAGATTAGTTCCATCCATAACTAGGGTAGCACATAGTGTGGAATCACTTGTGTTGCATTTTTGGCTAGAAACGTGAGTTCTTAAAGTGAGTTGAGTTCCTCTTGGATTCACGTAAGAGTTTAGTGTTGTTATCGCAATATTTATGGGTCTTAGAGTTTGAAACACTCTTAGGTTTTTGTGATAATCTATGTTAAACTATCTTTATCATATTGTATTTATTGTCTTGTTTCCATTATTGTGTGTTGTTGTTGCTTCCATTGTTGTTGTTGTGTTTTGTTCTCGATTTTTCCTATTGTTCTTGGTTTTTTTGTATGTTCGTAGTTGATCTGTATCAGTATCAGCGCAAGACTTGATTTTGTTCCAACAAAATCAAGCTTGGGATTGATACTTTGAAAAATCTCACAAAAAAATAATAGTTGTTCTTGTTTTGTACCTTGGCCAAAAATAGTGTTCTTGTTTTTATGTCTTGGCTGAAGGTTTGAGTCTAGATTTAGGATATTTTTGTGTGTTTTGGTTGTTTCTAGTGTTAGCTCCTTTCTCACTAAAACTTCTAGAGTCTAAATCTAAATTTTTCAGATATTTTCAAGTTATTGTTGAAGATTGTGGAAGACTATTGTTGTTGTTGTTCTTGATGTTTTGCACGTTGTGTTGAAGAAGAAGCTTCAAAGAATGTTGTTTGATCTTAAAACAAGGGAAAGAGAGTGTGACTCCTTGTTTGTCTTGAAAACACTTCCAAGACACCAAAGTAGTAAAAAGACAAAAGGCTTCCAAAAAGCCTTGTTACCAAAAAGGAGCTAGGGCACTTTTCAAGATTGACTAAAAAAAGAAAAGGAGACAAGACTTGCAAAAAGGTTGTCTTGCCAAAAGAGTGCAAGAAGGTCAAAGCTCAATGAATTTTAAAAAGGAATCCTAAAGTCTTGTTTGTCTACCTACCATAGTCTAAATTTCTCTCTTCCAATTAAAGATTGAACAACTCAATTTTGAAACAAAAAAATTTCAAATTTCAACAATATTTCATCGGCCAATAGGTGGATGCCATGTCATCATAGGCTCGAAAAATTTGGAATTCTTAGTTTCTTTTCCTTGTTTTAATTGGTTTCAATTTTGTTAATTCTAGTACTAATGGGCAAACTAGTAATCATCTACTAGGTTGTAAATTAGTTTTGAGTATGTTTCTTCATGTTAGAGTTATTTTTGTGTCTTTGTCATTTGTAAATCTTTGTAATTCTTGGCTCAAGCCCGAACAAGGTTTCTTTGAGTCTTCAAATGAAAATCCATTCCGGGCAAGAGTAAACTCACCCCTCAACTTCTCACGGGTTGCTAGCCGACTTACAACACTTGTGAAACCAAGTGTGAGGTAATTGTGGTGAGGATATTTTAAGCTATCTTGTTTGTTATTTTTGTAAGTGTCTTTTAGGTACAATAGAGACCGACGGAACAACCTCCCAAACCGTGGACAACAATGATACTAATACCATTTTGGCTCACCTTAAGACCTTTACCAGTAGCATGGACAAGATGCAAATGAATCTGTCTTCATTAACGGGGGATGTGTCCACTATTAGTGGGAAGTTAGAACGGGTAGAAAGTTAAAGAAGTTCCCAATCTTCTACTCTTTAACACTATCATGTGTCGTTAAGTGGGCATGATCAAAATACTTCAGCAACCATTACCCCCAAAACTTTGCATAAATGTTCAATCCATCAACACAACCACCAAATGTCACACATCAAACCACTATTTATTCCCAAAGCCGAGACCATAATAGACCAATCCACCCTTCACTTCACCAAGTCCAAAAAGAAGGTCTTAGAACCTAAATACCACCTCTAAACCCGAACCCTCCATTTCAAGATCCTCCAAACCAAAAGGCCTTCACCCCCACCAAATCCCACTCCTCTATATCAAGTTTCACTTGTCCAAAATCCACCCATCCATATAGAGGGATATGGTAGAGAGGATCAACAAGAGGGCTATGAAGTTTATGATGAACCCTATATGATGGAAGAAGGGATAAGAGAAAAGCGGATGGAAAAAGGGGATTCCATGATCATGATGCTAGATTTACGCACGGGAATCATCAAGGCAATAGATGTAGAGATGTAGTCATAAACTCTATCAAAGTGGGTCTTCCAATCTTCAAAGGTGAGAGTGATCCTGAAGAGTTTCTTGCATGGGAGTCCGCATATGAGAGAATTTTCCAAGTTAATGATCTTATTGAGGAAAAAAAAAGTTGTTATACAATAGCTCACTTTGAAGGTTATGCCGCTATGTAGTGGGAGTATGTCAAGCGATTTGGAAATGTATTGATTGATGGACAACCCCCTCCTTGGTTTAGATTGAGGTACCTTATGAGGCAAAGGTAATTACCCAAAAGCTATCAAAATAAGCTCCTTACCAAGTTGTACAATTTGAGGCAAGGTAATAAGTGTCGTGGCTTACTATGATGAGTTCCAACAACTCATTTTGAAACTTGATCACCGAAGGGAGCAAGTGAGTCAAGACATCATACGCTTCAAAGTCGGGTTGAACAAGGACATCTCTACATATATGACCCTTCACAAGTTTGATACTATAGATGACATCTTCCAAGCGACATTAGAGATTGAAATGGAGAACAAGGAGAGGTTGACTTACAGATAAAAAGCTTAATCTCCCTTGGGTTGGCACAAGGACACAAATCACTCATTCAATGATAAATAACCCGAGGCTAAGGCTGCCTAAAAGTGTCCTCAAAGAAATAAAGGTAAACCTAACCCTCGTTCTCATTCTAAGGGTTTTCAATGTTCAAAATATCAAGGGTGGGGACACAAGGCTAGTGAATGTCCAAATTAGAGAAATACGATCCTTAGGGAGGGTAAATTATATTATATTGGAGAAGAGGTTGGAATTAAATAGGATAAGAATGATGATGACTCTCAAGATAGAGAGAGAAAAGAAGTCGAAAAATAAAGTGAGGGTGGTGGGGAGGATACTTGGCCACAAGGTGGAGAACTTGAAGTACTTAATTTTGTGGTGAAGAGAGTCATGATTAGTAAGGCATTGGATGGTCCAAGCTAAAGGGAGAATCTTTTTCATACCAAGTGTCTTATTAAGGGAGGTATGTGTTCCTTGATTGTTGATAGTGAGAGTTATGCCAATGTTGCTAGTGCCGCCATGGTGGACTATTTGAAGTTTCCTACTAATCCACATGCAAGTTAGTATAATCTCCAATGGTTGAAACGAGTATGGAGAATTGAAGGTAACCCGGCAAGTAGTGATTCGATTTAAGGTGGGAAACTATGAAAATGAGGTGCTTTATGATATCATCCCAATGCAAGCTTGTCACTTATTATTAGGTCGGCCATGGTAATATGATAGGTTTACCAAGCATGATGGTAGAACCACCCGGTACTCTCTTGAATTCAAGGGTTGAAATTCACACTTCATCCTCTTTTACCCTCATAAGTGAATGAAGTCCATCAATGAGAGAAGGAGTTGTAGGATAAAGGAAAGAGTGAGAGAAAAGAGAAATTCGAGAGTAGTATAGGTGAAAAAGGGGATGGAACAATGTAACTAAAGGGAAAAAAGTCCTTAATTGTGGGAATTGTCCACAAGGTTCCCTTGTTACTCACTAACCTAGATACTAGCGTTTTGCGTAGTATCCAATCTTCTTATTTGCAGGTTGAAAAATATGTACTTGTAAAGGAGAAGGTGGGATTTACCGACACACACCAAGGTGAAGACTGTTGTGTGCTACAAGGAGTGAATTTGAGGTCAAATTCCTTTCAAGATGGAGAGGATGATATGGGTGCAAAGAGTACAAGACCTTTTCATAAAGATCCAAGCTTGGGACTTACAAAGCCTTCAAGACATATTTATGAATATGGAATGTAGAACATATTGAAGTGTGAAGAGGGGCTTTAGAACACTCTAAACTCGCCCCTTAGTTACTCTCCATGGGCGCCCTTTTCATTAAGGGTAGTTTAGTCCTTTTTATGTCATTATGTAATAGTTATAAATAGACTTTTTTAGGGTTATTTTCAGCTTAGTTGATTATTGTTATTGAAGTTTTAACACTTGAAACATTTCTCTCTTGAGAGAGTAGTTCCATCCGTAACTAGGGTAGCACATAGTGTGGAATCACTTGTATTGCGTTTTTTGCTAGAAACGTGAGTTCTTGAGGTGAGCTGAGTTCCTCTTGGGTTCACGTAAGAGTTTAGCGTTGTTATCACAAGATTTAGGTGTCTTAGAGTTTGAAATACTCTTAGGTTCTTAGTTTTTTATGATAATCCATGTTAAACTATCTTTATCTTATTGCATTTGTTGTCTTTTTTCCATTATCATGTGTTGTTGTTGCTGCCATTGTTGTTGTTTTATCTTGTTCTCGATTTTCCTTGTTGTTCTTGGCTGTTTTTGTGTGTTCGTTGTCGATTTGTATCACACAACAATTATATCTATATATAAGATGCCGAAATAGGGACGAGGGTTATGAAACTTGATAGTTTAAAATATTAGCTTGAACGATGTAGGTTGTGCCAACATTCCACGCACCCAGGTTATATGGGTCCGACTCCCCCTGCGGGAAGGGCCCTAGTCCATGTAAGCCGCAAGTGCTGAGGAATGGCTAAGGACACCAAGGCAATAGCCGTCCAAAAATATAATGTGTACATCAGACACAATGGTCACATGACCCCAACATCGGTAAACGTGGTTTTCAGTTTTGGTCTCCCCTAGAACTACACCTTCTCGGTGAGATACATAATTTTTTTTACGCCCTAATTAAAATAATTTGCACATAAACCAATCATTAACCATGGAGTCTTTCATTAAGGCATTTTCCAACTTGGTATCTTCATACCAATATGCTTGCAAGCTATTCCATTTATGCCAATCCAATCCAATTAACCAAATTAACTCCAATTACCAGTTTAAAAATCCAAACCATAGCCACCAAGGGCATCCAATTTTTTTTTACCCATTTATCCCTTATTACAATGCAATGTTTTCAAAAGATAAATAAATCATGTTTAATCCTTATTCAAAGACAAATAACAATATGGGTTGAGGTTAATGCCATTACCATGCCAACATTCATCTATATTGTGAAAACCCGAATCACCAAATTCACCATGATAACAATACTTGAAATTCAGTTTTGAAATCAATTAATTAATGCATAAAAACCCATTAAAACAATGAAAATACCATGCAAGTATTAACAAAAAAAAACTCAACCCAAGTCCAAACCCATCATTCAAAACACATAATTATTGAATAAATTGATGCAATAGAATAAAATACAAGTTAAGAAGTGTACAACATGCCTGGAAATTAGAAGAATTTGAGATGAAATTAAAGTTTAGAGCCCGGAGAATGAAAATCCTTGATAAAATCTTGAATTTCTTAACTTGGGGAATTTGAAAGGAGAAGGGCAAAGCTAAGAGTTGATAATTGATGCTTATGGGGAATATAAAAGGACTTTATGTTGTTTAATGGGGCAAAGGACCAAAAAGCCCTTGCCCCAAGTGAAAAAAAATAAAACTAGGCAAATTTTACATAGTAGTGTGGCATGCCGCTATCGCGGTTCTTAGCCAGCATGCCACGCTCTTATCTGGAGGCTAAGTGTTGTGGCATGCTACTATCGCAGATCCTTACTACCTTGGGATCCGAAATGACCACGAACTCTTTTGAAAATTTTGAAACTTCCCAAAACATCCCTTTAATATCCCTTATCATAATTAAATTTAAAATTCTCATTACACACGCGAGAGGATAAAAAATAAATTAATCTCAAATTTTTGGGGTCTTACATAATCTCCCTTTAGATCATTCGTCCCCGAATGAGAGATTAGGATATTTTAGCACGATAGTAGAAAGAATACAGTGGAATTTAGGGACAAATTCAAAATGCGACAAGAGGAAATAAAACTCATACCTTGAGCAGCTTCATCCAACATGGAAAACAAAAATGGGTACTCGGCTTTCATATCCTCTTCTGACTTCCATGTAGCCTCTTCTACCTTTTGATTTCTCCAAAGAACCTTCACCGAAACTATGTCCTTAGTCCTCAATTTCCAAACTTGCCTATCCAATATTTTGAACGGAGTTTCTTCATAGGACAACGAATACGCAAAACCAATATCCCCAATGGGAACTATCAAAGAAGGGCCACCCACACACTTTTTAAGCATGGACAGTGGAAAATGGGATGAATCGATGCCAAATTCACTGGTAACTCCAATTCATAATCAATATTTTCAGTCCTTCTTAAAATCTGATACATACCAATATAGCGGGGATCGAGCTTCTGCTTCTTCCCAAATCTCATAACTCTTTTCATTGGAAAAACCTTTAAGAATACCCAATTGCTCACTTCAAACTCCAACTCTCTCCACCTCACATCTGCATAAGACTTTTGGCAATTTTGAGTAGTATTAAATATTTCTCGAATTACATTTACCTTCTCCATCATTTGGTGAACCAAGTCAGGGTCAAACAACCTAGTCTCACCCACCCTAAACCATTCAATAGGGGACCTGGACCTTCTATCATAAAGAGCCTAAAAAAAATCCATTTGGATGCTGCAATGATAACTGTTATTATAAGAAAACACAATAAGAGGCAAATGTTCAACCCAATTACCCTTAAAATCAATCGTACGTTATGCTTGTTCATCCGTTTAATGGTGGAAAGCGGTGTTAAGGTTCACTTGATTACCCAACTCTTTCTGAAAAAACATAAGAAGTAGTGTAAAACTGCGTACCTCATTCAGAGATAATAGACACTGGCGCTCTATGCAACTTAACTATCTCCTAAATAAATAACTTGGCATAATCCTCTCCTGAGTAGTTAGTCCTCACTGACAGAAAGTGAACGGACTTGGTCATTTTATCCACAATCGCCCAAATAGAATAATACCGATTTTAAGACCGTACAATACCCATAACAAAATCCATATTAATCATCTCCCACCTCCATATAGGCAATTCTATCTCTTTCAAAGTGCCACCTAGCCTAAAATGTTCAACTTTGACTTATTGACAAACCATACACTTAGCAACAAAATTTGTCACATCCCTCTTCATATTATTTCACCAATATATTTCCTCAAGTCATGATACATCTTCATTAAACCTGGATGAATTGTATATCTGGACTCATGAGTTTTGGTCAAAATCCTTTTCCGCAACCCATCTACATTAGGAACACATAGCCTTACTTGATATCTCAAGATTTCATCTCCCCTAATCTCGAAAGCCATAACCTTTTGCTGACCCACATCATGTTTGATTTGCACGAGTATAGGATCCAAAACTTGTTTATCCTTGACCTCAGTACTAAGAGACGATTTAACCATATTTTGAACGACTACCCCTCCACCCTTAAAGTACAAAAAACAACTCCTAAATTAGCCAGCCGGTGAATATCCTTCACCATTCCTCTTTTCTCTTATGTAACTTTCAAGTTCCCCATGGACAACCTGCTAAGAGCATCATCAACAACATTAGTTTTACCTAGATGGTAATGCAAACCTATGTTGTAATTTTAAAGCAATTCAAGCCACCACCTTTGCCTGAGATTCAATTTCTTATGCGTGAACACATACAGTAAGATCTTATGGTCTGAATAAATATCCACATGCACCTATAAATAATGGCTCAAAATTTATAAAGCAAAGACCACATCTGTCAACTCTAGATCGTGAATCGAGTAATTCCTCTCATGAACCATAAGTTTCCTGAAAGCGTAGGATTTAACCTTGCCATGTTGTATTAAAACACAACTCAGTCCCACATGGTAGGCATCACAATACACAATGAACCCCTCAGTACCTATAGGTAGAGTCAAAACAGAAGCAGAAGTCAACTTCTCTGTTAACTTCTCAAAACTTCCTTCATAAGCATCGGATAACAAAACTTAAACTTTTTCTGAGTTAACTTCGTCAGCGGAGCAGCAATAGATGAGAAACTCTCCAGAAAACTTCTATAGTACCTTACCAAGCCCAAGAAGCTCCTAATACCGGTTAGAGTAGTGGGTCTGAGCCATTTACTAACCGCCTCAACTTTTTGTGGATCTACCTTGATCCCTTCACTAGAAAAAACATGCCAAAGAAAAGTCATATCACTTAGCCAAAATTCACATTTAGAAAATTTTGCATACAATTTTCGGTCTTTAAGAGTTTGTAACACAATTCGGAGGTGATTGGCATGATTCACCTCACTTTTGGAGTACACCAAGATGTTTACAATAAAGACTAGAATAAACAAATCCATAAATTACCCGAACACCCAATTTATAAGATCCATGAAAGCAGTTGGAGAGTTAGTCAACTTAAATAACATAAATCATATCCAAAAAGCAGTCTTGGGAACCTCTATAATTTTCCATTAGTGATAGACTGAACGGAGATCATTTTTCAAGAAACACTTAGCACCCTAAAAATGATCAAAGAGGTCATCAATCCTTGGGAGAGGGTACTTATTTTTACTATAACTTTATTTAACTGACGATAGTCTATACACATCCGAAGAGACCCATCTTTCTTTTGCACGAAAAGCACAGGAGCACCCCATGGAGAAATACTAGAACGGATGGAACACTTATCAAAAGAATCCTTCAATTGCTCATTTAGTTCCTTTAGTTCAGCCGGAGCCATCCTATAAGGGGGAATAAAAATAGGATAGGTGTCCGATAGAAGGCCAATCCCAAATCTTTCCCTATCAGGAGGAATTCCAGAAAGATCATTAGAAAAAACTTCAAGAAATTCATTAACTACAGGGACAGATTGAAAATAGGGACTCTCAGAGTTAGAATCTTTAACCCAAATAAATGATACAAACAACCTTTGGAAATCAATTTTTGAGCTTTAAGATAAGAGATAAACCTTAGAGTTAGAATCTTTAACCCAAACTAAATGATACAAACATCCCCAAGATTACATTAAAATCCACCATATCAAGTTCTATTAAATCCACCAATGTTTCTCTCTTTGAAGAATGGACACCACACAACCCCTACAGATTTTTCTAGCAATAATAGACTTACCCACAGTAGTTGAAATAAAGAAGGGTTTGAAAATATTTTTGGGACCAAAACCAAAGTGCACAACCATATAAGGGGTCACATGAGATAGGGTAGAACTTTGATCAAGCAAATAATAAACATCACGAGAGAAGAGCTATAATATACCATTGACAACATATCGAGATGCCTCAGATTCTTGATGAGTAGGCAGTAGCAAGTACATAAAGGTGATTCTAGCCATTATCGATCCCTAACGTGGCACCTTGGTGCAGGAGCTGAAAAAGTGGTAACCGAAACCTTATTATCTCTAGTAGAAACCTTAACTATAGTATAATTCCACCACAGATGACCAAGGTAATCACAGATAAAGCATAAATTCCTTCCCTCCTCACAATATCCACGATGAAGCTATCCACAAAATCGACAAAGAGGATAGGGTGGGGCTAACTAAGCTTCAATGGCCTAAGACTGGCACCCTGTACCTTAGGACCACTACTAGACTAAAAATGACGATCACCCAAAGACTTGGGATAAAGAGCACTAGCAGACATATAAGAATTTCCCTAGTTCTTATTCTTAGTCCATTATACCATCTGTTCTACTGTTCTAATGCTTTGCATTCTTCTTTGCAAACCTAAATTTCTTGCTCTGCCTTTCTCCCATTTTTACCTACTTCCTTGTCTCATCTTCCACCTGTTGCATATACACCACTAGCCTGGATATATCTATATTATTTTTAGCATAGCAGCCTTATATTCTAACACCTAATCACGGGATAAACCAGAAGCAAATTTCCTCATTCTGGACCTCATATTAGACACCAACTCTAAAGTATAACAAAATAGTTGTTCGAACTTCAGTGTATACTCCTTAACATTCATCTTACCCTATTTCAAGTTCACAAACTCTTCGGGCATAGCCTCTTTCAACACCTGAAGAAAGAAGTAATCAATAAAGATACCCACAAACTCTTCCCACATAACCGGCTCAGCATTCGCACCCCTCAGCTCTTCCTACTCGTCATACCACTGGTAAGCCATATCTTTTAATTGATAAGCAGCAAACTCAATACCTTCTGAATCAATAGAATGTATAACCTTGAAGATCTTATTTATCTCATCAATAAACCCCTGAGGATCCTCCTCAACCTTAGATCCTGTGAAAGTTGGGGGATTCAAACTCATAAATTTGCCAACTCGGGTGACCTTAGATGAACTGGAAATGGGAACAACATGATCATATCGATGAGACTGTGATACACAATCCGATCACTAGCCCAGTAAGCCAGAGGAGGACTCGTACGGACCGGTGGAATCCCAGGTAAAGTGGTACAGTCAGGACAGGGACCCTAGATTAAGTCTACACTCTATGAATAAGGGGAATTTCCTTTGCATTTTTCTCAGGTGGGACAGAGGTTCCAATTAAGTTCCTACAACCATCAGATCTTCGGGGAGACATGATCTGAAATACAAATAGGCCAAGAGTTAGAGAAGTTTATGATAACTAGACACTCTTTGCACGAAATAGAACACAAGAAAAGAAAACATTCATAAATATCTCGTAGCCTCTTCCTTGTGAGTGTGGCATGCTATGCATTCATAAAAGAGACTCTACTCAATACAACTTTGTGGACACTTAGCGACCCTGAACCGTGCTCTGATACCAAGATTGTCACGATCCAAACCTGGGCTTGACTGTGATGGACATCCTAAGCCTATTCCCTCTTTTAGTTATACCTCATGAGCTCAATAATAAGAATAATACATAGAGGAATCCAACCAAGATATCCAAAGTAAATAAATAAGTAAAGAGAAAGTTTATAAGTCAAACATAACAACCATAACATCCCAATACTGTCTACAAAAACCTCTAGCCCAAGAATACCAACTAAGTTGGGACATGCCCCCGACTATGACAAAAAAAAATCCATAAGTACTAGAAATATGAAAGGAACTAAGGAAATAACTAGGCCTTTCGAATGATGAAAGCTCACCACTTTACAGCTGATCAACATCAGAACTAGACCACCTAACACTGCACAGGATCGCCAGAAAATCCCTCAAACCTTTCACCATGAAATAACGTAGCTTCCAGGGATGGTCAGTACGGCGAATACTGGCATGCAACCCAAGAAAAGGTATAAAATAATGTATTTACTGAAAATTCAGCCATAAATCACATGCACAATAATTATACATATATAGAGGATGTTGGGATAGGGACGAAAGTCATGAGACATGATAGTTTAAAATATTAGCCTAAACTATGTAGCACGTACCAAAATTCCAGGCACCTACGAGTTGTATATGTTCGGTTCACTCTGCCTAAAAGGCCTCAGTCCATGATAGCCACATGTACCAAGGAATGATAATGACACCAAGGATAGCAGTCAAAAATATAGAGAAAAGACATCTTGTCCCCCCCCAAGCTTTTCCTCTCAACTCACTTTAGCACTTAAACTAAACTTTCATTTATTTACCCCCCTCAATATCTTTAAAGTGATTTGGAATTTAAAAAAAAGGTACATTTTTATTTAAAAATTGATATGGTCCCACTTTTTATTTTAATATATATTAAAAAAAAAAGACACCCTTCTTCTTCAATGCCCCCCCCACGCCAACCCACACCCCCACACTCTTTTCTTCTCCAATTGATCAAGAACAACAATACCCATTTTCTTTAAACTATCAATTCCTCCATCAATAACCTCATCCATTTTCTTCAACCATTGATTTCTCCATTAACAACCTCACCCATTTTCTTCAACCATCAATTCCTCCATTAACAACCTCACCTATTTTCTTCAACCATTACTTTTCGATCCCCATTTTCTTTCATGATGTACTCTCTCATCCAATTTGCAAGTACACTAAACTTTTTTGGTTCCACCACTCCAGTCTCATGGTTGACATATGTCTTGTTAATTCGAGAATAAAATCGGACACTTGGAGGCTTCTCTGGATAATCTTTGTGGCAGAATAGCTTTAACTGATAAATACGCCCTTCATGAACATAATTATATGAACAAATAATGGTGCCAGTCCAGGAACGCATGTAGATATCATCTCCATCATCCATCCCATAGCTCACCGTACCATCTTAATACCCTTTTCACCACGTTTGAGTTCCTCAAGTAATCTGAAATTTTGAGGGGCCACAAAACTGGATCCTCCTTCTAAACCGAGTGTTATAGCTGATTGATTATTTCCAAAAAGGGTTTTCTTAGGATTTGTGTAGAGATCGATTATTTCTAAATGAGTTTACCGAATTTGTGGTTGATGTTCAAATTGATTATTGGAGTTTTCTGATGATGATATGAAGTTGTACTTGAATTTTGAGTTTGATTGGTATGAAATTTGCTAGTTTAATTTTGTACCTGCCACTGTTGAAGCTTGAAAAAGCTTGAAAATGATAAAAAATGAGTTCGTTGAATTCATGATTGATGTCTAAATTGATTATTGGAGTTTTATGATGATGTTGTAAAGTTGTGCCTAAAATTTGAGTTTCTTGAATTGGTGGTTTGATGAAGGAAAAATTAGTGTTTCTTGAATTGGTGTTTCTTGAATTGGTTGTTTCTTGAATTGGTAATATGCTTTAAGTTTGAAGAAAATAGACAATGGAGATGAGGAGAGAGGTGAAGTGGTTTGAAGAAGATAGAAAGGGGGGAAGGGGGCTGCGTTATAGGGTAGGAGGTGGAGTAGGCGGGGTAGGTGGAGGTGTGAAGAAGAAAGAAAATGGGGGTGGGGGTGCGTTTTTTATTTAATATATATATATATAATAGTAAATATATATTTTTTATTTTAAAAAAATATATATATAAAAATAAAGTGTGAGGGATTAATTTTTTTTAGAAAAGTTGAACTTCTTACGTGGCAATGACATGGCTCCGATGTGGCGTTGACGTAGCGTTGATGTGTAAGCGAGTGTAACACACTCTCCATTGTAAGAGTGGTATTCATTCTTGAAGGGTGAAAATAATCCACTTTAAAGATGTTAAGAGGGGTAAATAAACGGAAGTTAAGTTTAAGTGCTAAAGTGAGTTTGGAGGACAAGTTCAGGGGGGAAAAGATATCTTTATATAGACCCCCAACATCGGCAAACATGGTTTTCAATGTTGGTCTCCCCATAACTACACATTCTCGATGATCTACATAATTTCCTTTTAAGTCTAAATTAAAGTAATTTGCACAAAAATGAATCATTAACCATGGAGTCTTTCATTAAGGAATTTTCCAACTTGGTATCTTCATACCAACAAGCTTGCAAACTATTACATTTATGCCAAACCAATCTATTTAATCAATTGACTCCAATTACCGAATTAAAAATCCTAACCATAGCCACCAAGGACATCCAAAAACTTTTTATCCATTTATCCCTTAATATAATGCAATATTTTCAAAAGATAATAAATCATGCATAATCCTTATTCAAATTCAATTTAACAATGTGGATTGAGGTTAATGTCATTACCAAGCCAACATTCGTTCATCTTTTGAAAACACAAATCACCAAATTCACCATGATAACAGTGCTTGAAATTCAGTTCTGAAATCCATTAATTAAAGCATAAGAAACCCATTAAAACAAGCGAAAATATCATGCACGTATTAACAAGCAAAAACCTTTAACCCAAGTTCAAACCCATTATTTAAAACACATAATTATTAAATAAATTTATGCAATAATATAAAATACAAGTTGGTTAGTGTACAACATGCCTGAAAATTAGAAGAATTTGAGGTGGAATTGAAGTTTAGAGCCCAGAGAATGAAAATCCTTGAGAAAACCTTGAATTTCTTGACTTGGGGATATTGAGAGGAGAAGGGCAAAGCTAATAGTTGATAACTGATGGTTATGGGGAATAAAAAGGGACTTTATGTCGTTTAGTAGGGCAAAGGACCAAAAAACCCTTGCCCCTAAGTGAAAAAAGTAAAATTAGGAAAAATTTACATAACAGTATGGAACATCGTTATTAAGGTGTTTATCCAGCATGCCATGATATTATCGAAGAGGCTAAGTGGTGTGGCACACCACTATCTCGGACTCTTATTGCCTCGGGGTCCTAAAATGACCCCAAACCCCTTTCAAAAATTCTGAAACTTTTGCAATACACCCCCTTTAACATCCTTTAATTTATCATAATTCATGGCAAAAATTATCATTACACACATGGGAGGATTAAAAATAAATTAATAGCAAATTTTTGAGGCCTTACCCCCCTCCCCCCCCCCCCCCCTCCCTCCCCCAAAAAAATTTCTAGAATTGATTTTTCTACTTGGTTTAAGTTGAGGGCAAAGTGTTAATGCATATATTTTGTGTGGGACAACTTATTGATGACTTTTAGGGTTACATAAAGATCACTAAGCCACAATTACAAGGCATCTAGAGATCACACACGAATTGGGGGGCAAACAAGACATCAAGGAGCTCAAACTAGGATTCTTTGTTCTTTTACTTTTCTTTCTTGCAGTTTTATTTTATGAACTCATCTATGGTGATTCTTCATAAATTTATAAGTGTATAAACACTCTCTTTTCAGGGTTGAGACTACAACATGATTTCTTAATTATTGTTTTTTTGGTTTATATGTTTATCATGTCTGTATTCTTGATTTTCTATCTAAAGAGTTGCAAACTTTAGGAAAAATTGATAGTCTTTAGGTGAACTGACCACAAAATTCAATAGATGGAACAAAGAGCGTAAGGAATGTGGATCCTATATTTAGTTTGTCAAGGGAAGATTTGCGGTTAGGATAAGATTTACCTAAATGCCCCACTTGATTAATAAATAGAAAGATAACTTAGTGCATTTGAATTAAAGACTCATATCCCCGCTCAATGATGTACTTATGAGACTAATTAGGATAGACGACTTATGACCATCTCCAAGTTATACTATCAACCTCGTACATCAACAATCTCGATGAACACTAATACTGACTAAAAATTATAGTTATGCATGATTGTCAGTATGTATTGACCCTAGAATTCTCTCTGGTATTATTCAACTTCAAGTTTATCATCATTAGAATAGTTTAGTATTTAATTTTATCTTTAAAACTTAATGAATCTTTGGTCATATTGCTTGAATAAATAATAAGAATTGATTTAATTTATGTGAATAGCTAAATGATAAGTCTTTATGGATTCGGTATCCATCTCATAAAATCCACTATATTACTTGTAAAACTAGTACACTTATCTATGCCAAAATCGCAATAAATTTTTGGCATTGTTGCTAGGACTTTCGCGTTATTTGTTTATTTAGAGTAAACTTTTTTCTTTTTATTTGTTTGAGTTGTATATAGTTTGTTTTTGTACAAAGTTTTCTTTTCCTTTTCTATCACTCTTTTTGATACGTCAGATTGGGATGGATATTTGTTGGATGTCGGATTTCCTTATTCATATTGTAGAGGACTCCACTTGGATAAAAGTTGTATTTGTATTCAAAGAATCGAATTGTACACTAAATCTATTTTTTGAATTGAATGTATACAATATATGTGGTGGTCAGGATGGCCATTGGAAGGATTGTCCCAACTTTTATCCCCCTCATCTGAACTCCTATTATGATCAGTATATTATTTGTCATATTGATATAAAAAAATGAAGATTGGCTTATGAAATGAGAGCAATAAATTAAATAATATAAGTTCCTTCGAAATGGTCTCATAATCATGGCAACCCAACTACAGGAGGAAGAGATGAGCTCATACAAGTGATAGAGCAATTTAACCTAGATATTTATTTCTTGAATGACCAATTGACTAAACAGATTGTGACGTCTGATGTTCAATGCACTTTTCTACATTATGCTTATATGATTACATGCCTTTGGAGTCATCTGAAATGATGGAAGAGTGTGATGATGAGGTATAAAATCCTACATTCGTAAATTTGCACCAAACAAGCAACACAATTACAAGCCTCACTTCAGAGCCAAGCGGTTTAATATGCACTATTCATTACTTGACTCCTTCACTTTTTACCACCACCGTAAGAGCAAATCAAAAGGATAAATGTGATGTTGGGGTTGAAATGTATATCCTCAAGGTGGAGGAAAAAGTTGATGAGTTGTGGCATGGTGTTAAATCGGGTGCTTGTTGGGATGCAACCTAATATGTAGTAAGTAATTTTTAATTTTTATTTTTATGTTTCTTTTAGTGTCGCATTTGTTTTTGTTGTTTTTTATTTTACAGGTTTGAAAAAGTTTGAGTATAAACAATTTAAGCTAAGGAGCATGTCAAAAACTAAGTACGGAATCCCCTGAACCCCATGATGAAAATATGAGAAAGTGACATGTTACTAGCTAGGCCTAGAGGCCTCAGAAAGTATTTCTAATCCTTGTTCTTGATTTGA
This sequence comes from Capsicum annuum, assembly GCF_002878395.1. Classification (NCBI taxonomy): domain Eukaryota; kingdom Viridiplantae; phylum Streptophyta; class Magnoliopsida; order Solanales; family Solanaceae; genus Capsicum; species Capsicum annuum. The sequence continues at coordinate 172,102,158 of NC_061116.1, forward strand.
TTTATACTTTAAGGACAAAGTATGATTTTAAGTATGGGGCGTAAAATCTTTTGATTTGTTTGAGTGAAGTGTGCTATAGAATGCCTATTTTTATTTATTCACAAGTTTTTGACTAAATTTTAAAAATTACAAAAAAAAATTATCTTTGTTTATTTTCAGTTTGTGTTGTTTGGTTCGTTTAGTAGAAGCACACTTTACCTATCTCTCGATTTTTCTTTTTGATTCTTTTTCGAGGAGAGCCCTTTGAACCCAGTATTCTTTTTTATTTTAGGAGTAATGTTAAAATTTTTGTCATTTGGAATAAATAGAGATGCTCTAACTAAGTGCTACACATGATTACTTATTGCAAGTGGTGTTGAATTCTAAGGCATGATGTGAAAATTAAATGACTTTTGTAAGACACCTAGGCTCTTTTATCTGACTCTTGTGTGACATTGGCTCAAATTTGAATTCTTGCAATTTCTTGGTTGAGAGTCTATAGTGCTCCATCTTGATTTAAACATATGTCATGTGTGTGAGGTGTTTGTTATATTTCATATTTGCATATTGATGTTTAGAACTTACCCAATGTATTTACGAAGAGAAATAAAGAATGTTGAGTTTAGGAGATGATATAGACATTTCATTGACAACCATGTTTTATACTTGTTTTATCTATCCTTTTTGGATGATTTTAGTTAACCTCGTTGAACCTTTAGACTATTGTTTGGCATCCTCATATGTAGCCTATTCATTTTCTTTCAATTGATAGTAATTTGATCCAAAACTCCTAAGTGTTTTAGCTGAAAAAATAAAATGTTGAGTGTAAAATTTAAGAAGGAAAAAGTGAAGTTGAAGCCCCAAAGTAATAACTATGGGTGTGTTTAAGAAATTTATGTGTTTTTGGTCGGGAGTAGTGTAATAAAAAAAAGTTGATCAAAAGAAGTGAATCATGTATTTATAGAAAATACTCTCTACTAAAGATGTGTAAGCTAGCTTCAAGAGATGGGGCAAAACAAAAGAGAGTTGAGAAGATAAAAGTGGTGAAAAATAGGTTAGTTGAAGATGGGCCTAATAAAAGTGTGGTGTATTAAAGTGCTTGATAAAGTTAGTCACAATTACTGGCCAGAATAGTTCCTACCTGTCCCTTAACCTACATTACAACTTTTAAAGTCGTATTTGATCTTGAGATTTTATATTCTTATATTAGTGGAATACTACTCTAGGGGAAAACTTATGGTTCATCTTATGTGACATGTGAATTCTTTGAGAGAGTGAGCAGAATTTAATGCACCCATGGCGTGGGTGGAACATGTTTGATAAGGATGGGTAACTTATTTTATTCCTTAATTGAATAATTTCATGAGCTTGTTGATATTATAGAGTCAACTCTTTAGGCTAGGAAGTCTTGAAGTAGTATATATATGTTCAATTAAAATACGACATGTATAATGTAGTACTTCCTAGTCATGTAGTCATTATAGTTCTAGATTGAGTGTCCTAGTTCAAATAGTGATGTAGATTTTTCCTTGATTTTGCTTCGTGTAAAGAGTTGATTGAGGATTAATAAAAATTTAAGTGCGAGTGGTGATCTTAGACGTATTTATACACCTAAGTGTCATTATATCATTCATTTAGCTTGGTTTTGAGTATAACTTGGTGTGCTTAATAAAATATAAAATATTCTTTCTGTACTAATTTGCATGTCTAGAGTGTTTAAGATGCATTTGAAATAAGTCAAGAGTCAAAAAGATCAAATAGGGTTTAAACGGAAAAACTAGTTAGGCTAGCCCACGCCACACTTGTTCTAGTGTACTTTGAGGAGCTTTATTGTGTTGTATGGACTAATATTTTTATGAGTTGTTATTGGATACCACTAGGAAAGTTATGGAAGCTAAATGAAGCTTACACACAAGCCATAAGGAGTGGGGAAACAAGAAACAAGTAGATGAGAATAAGAGAACAAAGATTGAACGAAACCTCACCTTATGGTGTCAGGCATGTGTCGCACCCTCCTTGGCCATGAGGTTCAACCTCCCTCCCGCGCCCTCCCTCATTCCCTCTCAAATGTCTAAAATTGATTTTTCTACTTGATTTAAGTATCGGGTAAAGTGGTCCATGCATATATTTCGTGTGGTACAACTTATGAACAACTTTTAAAAGGTTATATAAAGAGCATTTATCTGTAATTACAAGACATCTAGAGATCACACACGAATTGGGGAACAAACAAGACATCAAGGAGCTCAAACAAGGGTTCTTTGTTCTTTTACTTTTCTTTCTTGTAGTTTTATGTTATGAACTCGACTATGGTGACTCTTTGTAAATTTATGAGTGGTTAAACTCTCTCTTTCCATGACTGACACTATAACATGATTGCTTGATTATAGTTTATTAGTTAATTTATATATTTATCATGTCATGTGATTATTTTTGTGGTCTTGCTTTACTATTCTAAAGCGTAAATCTATAGTCTTTAGGTGAACTGACCACGGAATCCAAGAGATGGAACAAAGAGTGTAAGAAGTGTGGATCTTATATTTACTTTATTAAGAGAATATTTTCAGTTAGGATTGAGATATACCTAAATGTTCCACTTGATTAATAAAACGGGAAGATAACTTAGTCCATCCAAATTAGAAATCACTCACATCCTCGCTCAACAATGTAGTTGTGAGACTAATTAGGATAGACGACTTAGAGAGTGGTCATCTCCAAGATATACTATCAACCTCGTAGATCAACAATCACGATAAACACCAACACTGGCTAGAAATCATAGTTATACATGATTGTGAGTATGTCTTGACTCTGGAATCCTCCGTGATACTGTTTCAACCCCAAGTTTATCATCTTTAGTTTAGTTTAGCGTTTAGTTTTGCCTTTTAAACTTCATGAATCTTTGATTACATTGTTTGAATAAATAATAAGAATTGGTTTGATGTGCATGAATAGTTAAACAACAAGTCCTTGTGGGTCGACATCCCGCTCGCAAGAGTCACTATATTACTTGTAAGACTGCGTACACTTGTGTGTGCCACACTCGCAACAACAAGGGTAATTTTACTATATCATCCTTTAAATATAATAAATTTAATTCTTTGGAATATATATTGGGTAATGAATAAAATTTAAAAGCAAGGATAAAATAAATACAATATTGGTAAATTATTTGTTGGGTTTTTAAACTAAACATGTATTGCTCGTGATATCTCTATTTTTAGTATATTAGACAAGTAAAGATAGAAAACTAAGTAACGGAGTGTTCCTAGAGCTTGGAGTTGAGGCAGTTCAAAATCCAATATGCTGAAGTTGGAATAGATTGATAAAGGTTCAAACTCACGGAATTTGTTAAGTTGGTTTGTAATACAGTTGAAGTGAAATAATAATTTTCTAGACAGCATGACTGAAATAATATACAAGAATGGTTTGTTAGATACCAAATACCATCACTGAAATAATATTAAAAATTATTTCACTCATGATATCTCGTGAAGAAAATGTGTACCGTATAAGTTTTGAAATATTTCATTTTACATCCTTAATCTTGATATAAGTTTTTTAGGTATTATCAATTATGAGTGAAATAGGGTGACTATTCACTTATTATACCTCTTCAAACTCAATGACATGTTATCGGAGTTTCAATAATATTATGAAGTTCAAATAAATCTTGCTATTATGATTTTTTAGAGTTTTAATTTTGAACTATACATTTTGAACTTCAATTTTAATATTTAGATTTCAAACCTATTATGTTGGAGTTTTTCTTCTGGCCATAGGTAGTCCAATTTTTACTTTTTGCATTAAAAATAACTGAAATTTAAATTGTTTTAAAATGTAGCTAAAGCTTAATTGGCAGTCCAAAAAAATGGTTGATTAGCTTTCTGGATTAATTGAGACCAGAAAGCAATTAAATTCTTATAAAATGAAATTAAGAAAATAGGAGACGCACAAACAAAAAATTAACTAAATGACAACCAATTGACTAGCCTAATCTTAAGAAACAAAGTACATACCATATTTGCTGCTCCCTTGGTCGTGTTTAGTTGTCATAGTTTTCATTTTAAATTCATACTGATATGAGAAGAAGAATACAATTTATAGTACTTTTTTATAGTTATGAATATTTAAATTTTAATTTTAAAATATTAAATTAATTTTAATATTTTAAAAATTAATTAAATTAACTTTTGAAAAACGAAACGTGACAACTAAAAATTAACGAAACGTGACAACTAAAAATTAACGAAGGAATAGTTGTTTCACAAGTAATTAATCAACCATGATGACAACGGGTACTATTCCACTATATAAAAGTTTGTGATTGGAAGTGATTATGTTCCCATTAATATGAGGGAAAGATTAATCTTTTGGTGACTCTATGTGTTTAATTTAATTTTATGATATGGAAAGCAGAGAAAAAGAGGGCAAAAGAGGATATAAGACAAAACTACATGATACTTTGTATATGCATGTATGACGAAGTCTTTGGTCTCAAGTCTATTTTACAAAATCTTATTTTAATCTTCGGACCCATCTTTTTGACCTCCTGATTTTGCTACTTGGGACTTATGTCTATCTGAATTTTGAAGGAGTCATCCACGAAAAAAAACTTCCAAAGATAAAAGGATTGCTAAGATGATAATGTTATGAATGTATTTACATTATAGTGAATGTCTATAAAGAATATAGATAAGATCTATCAAGATCTAATTGATATCTATCAAGATTTAAAGTATCTGTCTTTTAGTCAGAAACTAAGAGTAAATTTTTCCTATAAATAGAAGGTTTCCTTCATTGTAAATCATCTTTAAGAATGAGAAATAACAATTACTCTCTATTCTTCTTCTCTATTCTTTATTGTTTTATAACACGTTATCAGCACGAGACTCTGCCCCGTTATCAGCACGATTCTCTAATCAAAATCAATTGAGATCTCATCAAGAGTTAATGTAGGAATGTTTTTACGATGAATTGCAGAAGTTTAAATATTTGAATCTATATTATAATGACTAGTCTGTAAAAAAATTTTCATACTGTCAGCTTTTGGAGTTATGAATCATATTGTCAAGGTGGCATACTACGTTAATATTAATTTTTCTCTCTGTTGGTTTGCTTTTCCTTATTCATTATCATGATACCATAAGCAACAGTTTGTTAAGTGACCCGAATATTAAAGATAAATATGAATAAATTTCACCACTTGGCACGTTGCACAATTTTGAATTTTTTGAATAAGATTTTTAACATATAATCAAGTGACAATCTGTTTATAGATATTCAAGTTAAAACTTTCTTTATGCTTTACCTATTATGTGCGAGGGAAAAATGATGGATTCAAGTACTATCTCATCAAAAGAGTAAGACATCAATACAATATTGGGTTTAAGTCTCAATTTATGTCTAAGACGTCTTTATTTGGATAAGACGTTGAGTTTCAATCTCAATACACCATATTGATGATATTATGATGGTTAAGACAAAATAATGGATATTTGGTGAACATGTTCCATTAAATATGCTCCATTCTTTGAATTGAATGTGGTAGTAATAAATTATATGTATGTCTCAATTTGCTTTTGTAGTAGCTATCATAATTTGATACGCTTATGGCATGATTATATTCCATTCCAGGGGAATAGAAGCTTATTAATGCAAACGTACACTTGATTGTGATAGTATCACAACTCACCTCCGAAAGAGGCTGAATAACTGAGAAAAATAATTTTGAAATCTACTTTTGAAGTAGTAAATCTGAAATTTATTCATATAATAGTAAATCTAAAATTTACTAAAGAAAAAAGGTACATGTCATGGTAAACTTGGAGTTTACTAGTATAAAAGTTCATAAATTGATATGAACGACCGCGATATTCCAAAGATGTGCATACTAAGTATGTAATATATATTCTTCGTTACTTTTAATGTTGCTTGTTCTCATAACTAATATTGGGATTGGATCCCTTAAAATCTGAAAAGTATAAAAGGTGAATATAGGCCCGTTCACTAGTTATGTGATCTATTAAGATGCATCAATATAAGATGATCACATGTGCGTTTACTGTCAACTTGTAGTTTGACACTCATAAAGTTGTTTGCTCAATAAAATTGAGTTAAGAGCATAACTTTCAGATTGTGCAATCAAGACAATTCATCTTGATGATCGTGGTTTAGCATCAAATGTCTTCAATAGATAGTTAAACCATCGAGAACAAAAGCTTCATGTGTTGGTTTGAAATATTATATACAAAAGTACTTGTATGCATCAAACCAATAAATTATGATTAATTTTTCCTCAAAGTTGGTTCTAAGTCAGGAATCACACGTTGTCCATCTGATAGTTAATGTGTGGTATATGATTAATGAATATACCTTGATGGACAAAGATGGATTCCTCAAAGAAGAAGGAGGATGTATGTTAGTTTTCCTAACATAAGGGGGAGATTATAAGGAGCTAAGAAATATGTTAGAAATTATTATCAGATCCTCATTCAAAAGATAATTCAAGTCAAATGTTGAAAGCATCTCATATTTAAGCTGCAAGTGCTCTTATTTTGTGTCCCTAAAGGATAAAATATTTAAGCTGCAAGTGCTTTTATTTTGTGTCCCTAAAGGACAAAATCTATGCATGCGTGAAGAGTGGTAGATCAATCGGTTCTAATTGAAATAATCCTTGAAAAGTATAAGGAGCAAATAATCATAATAAGAAGGCAATGTGCTCTTGAAGAGCCTACGACATAACACTTCATGAAACCTTATGAGAGGTTCAGGTACCTGAAAATAAAGAAGTGGTGAAATCTCAAAATGTTATATCGCATTATGAACCGAGACAAAATGAGAAATCGTCGACGATATCTTTGATAAAATATTGGCGCAATATTGTAAAAGATTACGAGGATCTGAATTCTACGTTAATTTGAGCATGCTGACGTAGAAACCTTTATCAAGTGACATGAAATGATGCATCTTGGTAAGCGTAAAACTTATTTTATTTGCAGTCCAGACACTTGAAGAGGTCACATATGAAATGTTGAATATTGTCACTTCAGAAAATTTATATGAAAACTTCTTTAAGGATTCAAAATATAAAAGTTTCTGGGAAACTTATTGATAATCCTTATATTGTATAAGCTTATAACTTGAAAATTATTGAAACTCTTGGATAGTTTTCAAAGCAATAGATTATTTGTTGAAATGAGAAATATACCGAATTAGATTGGTTATGAAGTACCATATCTTAGTGCAAGTGGTGCACTAATGTATCTTGCAAATACTACAAGGCCTGATATAGCATTTTTCTAGTTAATTTGTTAGCAAGTTTGCAGTCCTGATCTTATTGGTCATGTTGATGTTGGGTACTTATCCGACCTACATAAAGCTCGATCTCAAATAGGCTATATGTTCATATGTGGTCGTACTGCAATATCTTGGAGATATACAAAAGTAGTTTATCGTAGCCACTTCATCGAATCATGCTGAGATAATAACTATTCATAAAGCGAACCTAGAATGTGTGTGGTTGAGGTCCATGATACATCTCATTCGAGAAAAATATGTTTTGAAATGTGACAATGTACCCACAATTTTATACAGAGATAATACAACATGCATAACACATCTTAATGGAGGATTCATAAATGAGATAGAACGAAGCACACTCCATCAAAACTTTTCTACATATATGTGCTACAAAAGAATGGTGATATTAACATGCAACAGATTCGTTCAAGTGACAATGTGGCCGATTTATTCACCAAGTCTCCTCCAATTACAACTTTCAAGAAGATGGTGCACAAGATCGGGATGCAAAGGTCAAAGATGTTCTCATTAGGAGGAGCAAATGCGCGTTGTACTCTTTTTTCCTTTCAAGGTTTTGTCCCATTGGGTTTTCCTTGTAAGATTTTTAATGAGGTAGCCTATATGTGTATTGTTAGAGATGTGTACTCTTTTTTCTTCACTAGATTTTTTATCCCACTGGATTTATTTTAGTAAGGTTTTAATGAGGCAATTATCTATTAATTAGACATTCAAGGGGGAGTGTTATGAATGTATTTACATTATAGTGAATGTCTATCAAGAATATAGATAAGATCTATCAAGATCTGGTTGATATCTATCAGATTTAAAGTATCTGTCTTTTAGTCAGAAACTAGGAGTAAATTTCCCCTATAAATAGAAGGGCTTCCTTCATTGTAAATCATCTTCAAGAATAAGAAATAACAATTACTCTCTATTCTCTCTATTCTTCTTTTCTAATGATGAAAAATATATTAAGGCATTATTTATTTACACTTAACGAATGTTTTAATCTTAATTATTCAGATTTCAGTCATTAAGTTAATTTATTTTTTAGATTTGAATTATTAAATGTATTTTTAACATTTCAAGTTCCAACCACTTAATGAGTTTCAATGATTATTCAAGGATTTCTAAAACGATGACAATTCATCAATTTCATTCATTCACCACGCGTTATCGCTATCATAATCATCAATCATTATCAACTGTTGCCACTACCGATAGATCCCACTACTATCTGCCATTATAATAAGGTGTAACCATCATCAATAATCATTTACAATCATTACTATCAACCATCATTACCACAACAACAATCGATCATTGTCGACAATCATCACCATTAATCACTATTATATATCATTAACCTCCATATATCATCATTTACCACTATCATTAGCTCACTATCATCCACCATAATTATTCACCGTCACCACCAACCACTGCTATTAGCAATCAATCATCATCATTAGTAAGTAGTACTATCAACAACCACCGTTAGCCAATATCACCAACAATCACCGTATAATGTTAAAAGTAATTAATTGACAGCCAGTAGACATTAGCTAGTCCTTAGTTTTCCAAATTACTTTCATTACACAAAAATGACTTTTGTTGTTATCACTCAAGCATAAATCTAAATTAGTTTTCAAAAATAGACACATTTCTCCTCATTCTCATGATAACTATACTACTTTCCAATTTTCATATTATGAATTAATAGTTTGATACTCTTATAGTAATCACAATTTTATATAAAAATTTATTCTTATGTAATGAGATTGTATTCCACCTTTATTCTTTAGACATTGTAGTAACTCTGAAAATGATATTAGACAATTCAATTTACCACTTCAAACTCAATTTGCGCGCATTCTTCAAGAATTAAACTTGAATCTCATTTTTTTCCTCATTTGACCTGATCAAATGAATTAACATATTACTCTTCTTGAACTTAATATGCATGCAATACCCAAAGTTTCTAAAAAGGAGAATTCTCCCAAGAAAACAAAGTGATAATTATATTTGGGAGACTATTACAATCCACTTATATTTAACGGATGATTTTAAATGACTGTCGAAACTTTAGAAATTATTTGGATTTTATCTGAAATTTAGAAGCTAAAGACTAATGTGTAATGTCTACTGAATTTTATTTGAAACTTAAGGATTATAAAGAAGTAATAAATATTTTTTTATCTTTACTAAGAGGTATGTCTTTCTGGAGGTAGGAAGTCAGACTTTATTCAGAAGTACTTAATATTTTTTCTATTTATTTTATAAATTCAAAATCATAAAATTAAATATCTAATAACATTTGTCCAGTTTAAATTTTGTGATAATTTGTTATTTGTGTACATTATTTTCTTATTACTAGTTTAATCACACGTGTCTTTGCAGGTGTAACGTTTGATTATTTAAAATTAAAAAATCTTATCTATTGCAGAGATTTTTAATGATGTGCGAAAAGTTCAAATTACTTTTCAACCTCTTTTCCTTGCTGCTAGACATTAAGAGAAACAAACCAATTTGAATCATATTTATAGTACAATTATTTTTTTATTTTTTTCTATATTCAAAATATTTCCTTATGTTTAAAGTCTACAAAAGCATTGATTATATTCTTATATGTACTTAAAACTTTTAAAATTTTGGTACTTCTTAAATTTTTCTTATTATAATGATTTTATATTTATTTATAGATTTTTAAATTTTTCTTAAAATCAAATTTAGTTGATTTAGAATTATTAAACTAATGAAAAAAAGTATTTAGTTGTCATTAATTTAGATGATTTCTAATAAGGAAAAGTTTTACCATAAATATATTTAATTAATTTTTAACTTTTAAATATTAGAAAAATAGTAAAAAGACGATTTTGTCTAAAGTAAAGATTTTTAATGAAGGGCAAAAAGTTCAAATGACATTTCTAAGGCTCTTCACACTTTTAATATGATATGATATGATATGATATGATATGATATGATATGATATAATTATTTATTGTTTCTTTGGAATGTGTCAAGTTATGAGTACAACAACAACAATAACAAACCCAGTATATTCTCACCTAGTGGGGTCTGGGGAGGGTAGAATGTACGCAGTCCATATCACTACCTCTAAAGAAGTAGAGAGACTGTTTTTTTATAGACTCCAGGCTCAAGACACAGGACAATATACAAAAACATCTAAAGCATGAGACATGATAAAACTAACATAGATACAACATCCACAAAATAATGTACATTACCAAACAAAAGACACCAAAACCCTCCTAACTACGGACTATGATTCATCCACCCACCTTATCCCTCCAACCTAGTGTTTTTCCTCCAGACCTTCCTATCCAGGGTCATGTCCCCAGTGAGCGTCAACACATCCATCACCACGACAAATAAAAATGGACTAAGAGTTGATCCCTGATGCAACCCTGTCAAGACCGAAAAATGCTCAGAATCTCCTCCTACCGTCGTTACTCGAGTCTTCGCCCTCTCATACATATCCTTAATCGCTTTGATATACGCCACCGAAACCCCCTTCACCTCCAAGCATCTCCAAAGAACATCTCTAGGGAACTTGTCATATGCCTTTCCCAAGTCAATAAACACCATGTGCAGATCCCTTTTCCTCTCTCTATACTGCTCTACCAGTCTCCGCACTAGGTGAATTACCTCAGTCGTCGAACAACCAGGAATAAATCTAAATTGATTCTCCGAAATAGACACAATCTTTCTCAACCTCCGCTCCACCACTCTCTCCCAAATCTTCATCGTGTGACTCAACAACTTAATACCCCGGTAGTTGTTGCAGCTCTGAATGTCACCCTTATTCTTATATAATGGAATCATCGTGCTCCATCTCCACACCTCAGGCATCTTCGCGGACTTGAAAATGTTGCTAAATAGGTTGGTCAACCACCTCAACCCAGCCCCGCTAGAAAACTTCCAAAAATCCACCGGAATCTCGTTGGGCCCCATCGTCCTGGCCCTTTGCATCTTGCAAACAGTCTCACTGACCTCCTTTACTTTAAAACGCCAACAATATCCAAAATTGCGATACTCCCCGGTGTGCTCCAATTCCCCTAACACAACACCTCTATCCCCCTCGTCATTCAAAAGCTTATGAAAATATGACTGTCATCTTTTCTTAATGAGAGCGTCCTCCACCAATACTCTGCCATCTTCCCCCTTAATGCACTTAACTTGATCCAGATTCCGAACTTTCCGCTCCTAGCCTTGGCAAGCCTAAATAACCTTTTTCCCCGCCTTTCTCCTCTAACCCCTTATACAAACTCTCAAAAGCTACTGTCTTAGCAGCTGTAACTGCTAACTTAGCCTCCTTTTTAGATAACTTATACTCCTCCCTGCTTACCCGCTTCTCCTCTTCATCCTTACTCTCCACCAACTTAACATAAGTCGCCTTCTTCGTCTCCACCTTCTTCTTAACATCTTTATTCCACCACCAATCCCCCGGATACCGGCCATACCAGCCCCTCGAGACACCCAACACCTCTCTAGCCGACTCTTGGATGCATCCCGCTGCCTTATTCCACATGCTATCCACGTCCCCCCAATCCTCCCAAACCCCTATCCCCTCCAACTTTACCCCTATCTCTAAGGAACTAGCTGGAGTTAGGCCACCCCACCTAACTCTAGGACGACCCACCCTACCCCGTTTCTTCTTGCCCTTCTTGATAACCAAGTCCATCACTAGAAGTCTATGCTGGGTCGCAAGATTCTCACTTGGAATTACCTTACAATCCTTACACATTGCTTTATCCCCTTTCTTAAGCAGCAAAAAGTCAATCTGAGTCTTGGCTAGCCTACTACGGAAAGTAACCAGATGCTCTTCCTTCTTCGGAAAGCTAGAATTTACTACCACTAGCTCAAATGCCCTCGCAAATTCTAAAAGAGCCACTCCCTCAACATTCCTATCCCTGAACCCAAAACCTTCATGCATATCATCATAACCCATCGGCAGAGACCCGATGTGCCCAATTAAATCCCCTCCTATGAAAATCATCTCTGAACTAGGCACGCCCCTTACCACCTTATCCGAAACCTCCCAAAATCTCTTCTTCTCCTCTCCATCCAGGCCCGTCTGTGGCGCATACGCACTACAGATGTTCACAGAAGACCCCCGAATGATTAACTTGATAGTCATCACCCTATCACTAACCCTTTTAACCTCCACTACGTGCCCCCTAAGCTCCTCATCCACTAAGATACCTACTCCATTCCTACGCCTCTCACTACCAGAGTACCACAACTTGTACCCATTTACATCCCTATCCTTAGAACCTACCTACTTGATCTCCTGGACACATGCAATATTGATCCTTCTCTTCCTAAGAATCTTTACCAGTTCCATCGACTTACCCTGAAGAGTCCCTATGTTCCACGACCCTACCCTCAACCTATTATCTCTCTTATCCCCTCCCTTAATACCTCGCACTCCGCATCTCCAACCTAACCCAACCCCGGACCAGCCCCCAGGACATAACCCTACTCCTCCATTAGCCACCTAAGCCATCACTCATGAAAAACACAGAGAAGGCTAAAAACAACAATAACTATAAAAGGCAAACGCAAAGCACACAATGCAACACAATTTCAAGAACAGATGCTAGAAATAACCAGTGAAGATAATCAGACAACTCATAAATAACCAGGCAGTCCATAACAAAATAACCCACACAAAATATAAACAGTAAAGATAACAAAAAAAAGGCGCGATACAAGAAAGTGCGTTAAAATAAAGTTTCGAGGTTAGAAGTCACCGGGGTACGTAGATCAAGTATTCAGCTACTGCTTGCTGCGCTGAAATCCGAAAAATTGGGGTAGGAATTGGTCGCTGGAATGTCGCCGGGTCAGATTTGGTCTCTTCTTTTTTTATTTGATTCTCTCCGATTCTATCCCGTTGTCGGAGTGGAAACGGTAACCCACACTCCGGCGAGAGAGTGAAATAGCTTTAGGGAAGGAGGGAGGGGAAGTAGACAAGTAAAAATAGACTACGTAAATATATGCAATTTTTGTGTAAATCTAAATTGATCGGAACTTAATACAGAGCTCGTACACTGAATATTGACCCGAAATCTATAAAAAAAAAGAAATTACACCAAAAATATAACGTAATAATTGATGAATTGAGTTAAATATCATAATATTTCATGTTAAATTTCAATCGAGACAAATACTAATTGATGCAGCCTATTAATCAAAATTATTAATATACCTGTTGTTGTTGGACGTTGGTGAATGTAGCAAATATCTGTAAAATTCATTAAAAAATTAATTAAAATACACCCAAACTGACTCAACACTATGATCATTAAAAGGAGAGAGAGAGAGAGAAGTAAAATAGAGTACAAAATTGAAGCAGAAATGAATGTAGACCATGTTAACTATGCAGTACCTTTTCCCTAAAACCCTAAACCCCAATTCTTTTCTCCGTTGCTTTACCAATACTCCAAAATCTTGCTCCCCAAAGTCCTTCACTGTCGGAAGCATGAGTTCCGCGTCACGAATGTTCCAGCTGAAAGTTGACCCATTAACCGGAAACACTGAATGGGTCGTCATTGAAGAAGAAGATGAAGCTTCTGGAGATTCTACGAAACAGCTACTTGCTAATACTTCCTATCTTGATATGCTTAATGATACTCGCAGGAATAAAGCTTATAGGGAGGCCATTGATAAAACCATAACTAAACCTTGCCATGTTCTCGATATTGGGTATTCACTTAATTAAATTACTTTGAATTGTTGAAGGGGGTTGTCAGCATAACTGGTAAAGTTGTTTTTTGTCGTGTGATCAGTTGTTTGTTGTTGTGTGAGAGGTCACGGGCCTGAGTAATGTGAACAGCCTCTTGGGCTGTCTGTAATAGACCGCTGTGGTCCGGTCCTTCCCTGGACTCTGTGCATACTAGGAGCTAAGTGCATCGAGCTGCCTTTTAAATTACTTTGAAATGTGAAAGGGAGCATTAATGTAACTAGTAAAGTTGCTGCCACGTGAGCAGGAGGTCACAGGTTGGAGCCATGGAAACAACCTGTTAAGGCTGAGTACAATAGACCCATATGGTCCGGCTCTTTGCAAGACTCTATGCATAGCGGGAGCTTAGTGCAATAGACTGACCTTTAAATTACTTTGAAATGTTGAAAGGGAGCCTTAACTTAACTGAAAAAGTTGCTGCCGTGTGAGTTACACCACTGAGCAGTGAAGGGTGGCCAGTTGGATCCCTTCATCGAAAAATTATATTATGAATACAGAAAATTATATGAAATATTTTGTTCAAAAAATATTTTTCATACTGTATCTATAAAATCTTGAACACCCTTAACAAAATTTCTGGCTTCGCCAATGATGTGAGCAGGAGGTCATGTGTTCAGGCCGGGTAAACAACCTCTTACAGAGTGGTCCGGCCTTTCCCACAATAGAACCTTGTGGTCCGGCCTTTCCCTGGACTCCATGCATTGTGGGATTTTAGTGCACTGGACCGACTTTTAAATTAATTTGAAATGCTGAAAATGTTATCTCTAAGATATACAAATCCCAACTGTTACTTCATATGGTTTTGCTTCTATCGATATTTATACATTGGTGCTGGCTTTTAATATGTATAACTATAGATGAATCACTGGAGATACTGTCGACATACCTTATATTCCATGTTGTGTAATTGCTACTATAAGGCAACTACTTCTTCAATTGTAAAATCGTCCAGTAAATGATTCCCAAGATAAAACATTTTTCATGAAGAATATTTCCTCGACACTTGATGAACTCTTAATTTTTAACTGTGTTCAAAACTCAACCCCTTTATGTATAAAAATGGAATCAGCAGAAAATGAAGAACTAAAGAGGGTCTCTTGTAAGCTCTTTATCCTTTCAGTTTCTTCAGAATCAGAAGTAAGCAACAAAATTGAAAGGGGAAACACCAAAAAATGATTCAAGATGATAATAGATGAAAGAAAATGTATTCCATAGTAATATACAAAGTAACAACAAGGAATTGAAAAAAGGTGAGAACAGTTTGGTCCTATAAACTATGACTTACTGTTGACAAAATTTTTCCACAATAGTGTAGGCCATAAGACCTGTCATGGGTGGATGTATGGTTTGTTAATTTGGAGTCAAAAAATTATATTTTAGATTCTGATTCTTGATACAAATTGCAGAGCGGGAACTGGTTTACTATCTATGATGTCAGCCCGAGCAATGGGTCATGGAGATTCAGTGGAGAGCTCGGGCTCTAAGGGAATGGTTACCGCATGTGAGTCATATCTTCCTATGGTAAAATTGATGCGGAAGGTTTTGCATGCCAATGGTATGCAAAGAAAAATCCGCATCATCAACAAGAGGTCAGATGAACTAGAAGTTGGTGTGGACATGCCTTCACGGGCAGACGTACTTGTGAGTACACTAGCCTTTTTCTGTTTACTAGATTCAGAGCATATCCTTTTTCTGTTTACTGGATTCAGAGCATTGAAATACTTCTGCTTAACGTGTGCTCATGATTGACAACTAATCAGGATACTTCTGCTGGGACATCTAATTGGGAAACTAAACAAGTACTTAGTAGTCTAGGCAATCTTACTTGCAGAATTTGACTGATGGAGTGATAGATGCATTCACATATATCTACTGTTTAAATGTTAACAATTTGCAATCCTTTTCTGATCTTATTGATGTAACATTATTTAACATGGCGCTTTTCTACTTTTAAGTTTTGTGGATATCCGTGTTTGTTGCTCTATATGTTTTAATCGTGTGTATGCTAATTACTCTGTTTGTCCATTTGGCAACTTTTTTTCTTTTTTTTTTTTAAATTTTATTTTTATCCATTTGGCAACTAGACGTGGAGTTTAAATTGTTAAGAATATGTGCTCTGTTGTTTCATTTTGAATGACACACTTTTAATTAAAAATAGTGGGCGACTAGTTTGAAAGAGAAAACATCACCTCAAAAGTTTGAAAATTAAATAATTTTGAATTTTTAAAAGTTGTGAAAGTGCATAAATTAATACTATCAATGGTATGGTGTCCGACATTTTCGTAATGGCTCCTAATAAAGAGTGTATGATATTTATCTGATTGGAGGGAGTACTATATTAGTGGTAATGAGAATAAAACAGTACAATAATGCTCAAAAGTGAGTTCGTAGAGGAAAACATAACTTTACAGTTTAATATTTGATAGTAAAATAAATTTAAATTCTTGAAAGTTGTAATAATTATAATATTATAAGTCGAATTGTTCAAGCTTTTGGGATATTATAAAACAGAAAGAGTGTCATTATAAGTTGGGAAGAATGGAGTATATATTTTTGCTGGATGATAATTCAGATAGAGACATAATCGAGTCTAATTAAAATCTCATCAGCCTGGTCATTGGTCTACAACTAGAACTTAAGGCGATGCTATACATACTTGAAGGTTACCACTTGGACAAAAACAAGCATGGTGTATGTTCTAGATATAATGTGTTGGTTAGTTTGTTTTGAGTTTTTTTCATTTGTGTTGGTGGTTTGCCTCCTTTCCTGAACATCTTTTCTTAATGGAGATCCATGCTGCACATCTGCTGTTCTTTTATTAATATTAAAAGATTGAATGGTTGATTTTTAACCAAGCGTGTGTCATTGTTTCATAAGTACTTGATATTTGTTTACCATTCAATTCAGGTTAGTGAAATACTCGACTCTGAGCTTTTGGGGGAAGGCTTAATTCCAACTCTGCAGCATGCTCATGACAAGCTGCTGACTCACAATCCAAAAACAGTGCCTTACCGAGCAACGATCTATGGTCAGGTGTTTGACCAAGGTTATTATATTTAAGTATTCTTTGCTAATTGTTAAGTTTAATTTACTTCTTATAGTTGGCTTTTATTTACTCGTTCTTAGGACTAGCTCTACATCACATGGTTATGACATAGACCCACAAAGGGGCTCCTGGTCAAATCTCAAAAGGAGTCAGAAGAGCAATGAGTAGTCTCTGTGCTGATAATAATGAGTAATTTGATTAATCACCAGCCCAAAGCTAGAGAAAACCTCAAAGTATCCAAATTAACTGAAAAAGAAAGTAGTCATGTATAATAGCATGAAAGCTGGATGGACACCAGAGTCACCACAAAAAAAAAAAAAAGAAACATGTACCATTGTCGCCTCTTCCTGCATTTTAGTTTACTGGAAAAGAAGTTTGCCACCTCTTCCTGTAGGATCACGAGCCATTAATGGAACATGTTTCTTTTTAATTCTAGGCATAAGTTGGACCATGCCTAATTCCGTAGTTGAATATTTTTAAGGCTGGAACAGAGAGGGGTTTAGTAAGAAATCTCTGAAAACTTGAAATTCCATATCTCAGGCCATTTGGTGGATTTTCTGCTTCGAAAGAAACAATATAATCGTTGAAGGAAAAAAGAGTAACACACACAACCTTAAACAAAGATGCCCTTTTTGGTAACTTTTTGGTGCAATAGGTTTATTGTACATGATGCAGTTGGACTGTTAAACTCAATAGAAGGATTGCGTGACCTGCAATTATGCCTATTGCACAGACTTAGTGCACAGATTTTATAACAACAACAACAAACCCAGTGTATTCCCACATAGTGAGGTCTGGGGAGGGTAAGATGTACGCAGTCCATACCTCTACCTCTAAAGTAGAAAGGCTGTTTCCGATAGACCCCCGGCTCGAGACACGGAATACTACACAAATTCATAGTAAAGCATGGAACAAGATGGCATAACATAAATACGACACCCACAAGTAATAGAAAACAGAGAAAAGTAAACAGATTCGTAATAAAGCATGAAACAGGGTATCATAACAAGAATAATACCCCCACCAAGTAATTCCCTACACTAGCGACCCAAACTGACCCTAGCCTTCTGCCCTAATTCGCGTCCTTCAGATCTTCCTATCTAGGGTCATGTCTTTAGTGAGCTGTAAGTGCTCCATGTCCCGCATAATCACCTCTCCCCAGTACTTCTTCGGCCTACCCCTACCCCGCCTAAAACCATCCAAAGCTAGCCTCTTACACCTACGAACCGGGGCATCCATGCCCCTCCTCATTACGTGTCCGAACCATCTCAATCGGACTTCCCACATTTTATTCTCCACTGGAGTCACACCAACCTTCTCCCTGATAGTCTCATTCCGAACTCTATCCCCCCTAGTCAACCCACATATCCAACGCAACATCCGCATTTCAGCCACCTTCATTTTTTGAATGTGGGAGTTCTTAACTGGCCAACACTCCGCTTCATACAACATGGCCGGACGGACTGCCACCCTGTAGAATTTGCCTTTAAGCTTGGGCGGCACCTTCTTATCACACAACACCCCCGAAGCGAGCTTCCACTTCATCCATCCCGCCCCAATACGGTGCGAGACATCCTCGTCAATCTCACCGTTACCCTGAATCACGAATTCAAGATACTTGAAACTATCCCTCTTACATACCGCCTGTGATTCCAACTTCACTACCATCTCATTCTCCAGCCTCACGTCATTAAACTTGCATTCCAAATACTCTGTCTTGCTCCTACTCAACCTGAACCCTTTAGACTCAAGAGTTTGTCTCCACACCTCTAATTTATCATTCACACCTCCCCGCGTCTCATCAATCAAAACTACATCATCTGCAAAAAGCATACACCAAGGCACCTCTCCTTGAATACGTCGCGCCAACACATCCATCACCAAAGCAAACAAAAAGGGTCTAAGAGTAGATCCCTGATGCAATCCTGTCAAGACAGTGAAATGCGCTGAGTCTCCTCCCGCCATCCTCACCTGAGTTTTAGCTCCATCATACATGTCCTTAATTGCTCTGATATATGCCACCGGGACTCCACTCGCCTCCAAGCATCTCCAAAGCACCTCCCTGGGGACTTCGTCGTATGTCTTCTCCAAGTCGATAAACACTATGTGCAGGTCCTTCTTTCTTTCCCTATACTGTTCCACCAGCCTCCGTACCAAGTGAATTGCCTCCGTCGTCGAGCGGCCAGGCATAAATCCAAACTGGTTCTCCGAAATAGACACTATCCGTCTCAGCCTCACCTCGACCACTCTCTCCCAAATCTTCGTAGAGTGACTCAATAACTTAATACCCCTATAGTTATTGCAACTCTGAATGTTACCCTTGTTCTTATAAAGAGGGATCATAGTACTCCACCTCCAAGCCTCGGGCATTTTCGCCGTCTTGAAAATTTCGTTAAACAATCCAGTCAACCACCTTAAACCAGCCTCGCCAGAAAACTTTCAAAAATCCACCGGTATCTCATCAGGCCTCGTCGTCCTACCCCTTCGCATCCTGCGAACAGCCTCTCTAACCTCCTTTACCTTAAAATGTCTACAATAACTAAAATCCCGACACTCCTCTGAGTGCTCCAGCTCCCTTAACACAATAGCTCTATCCCCTTCGTCATTCAAGAGCCTATGACAATACGACTGCCATCTATTCTTAATATGGCCGTCCTCCACCAACACTGTACCGTCCTCCCCTTTAATGCACTTCACCTGGTCGAGGTCACGACCCTTCCCCTCCCCAGCTTTAGAGAGTCTAAACAACTTTTTTTCCCCTCCTTTCTCCTGTAACCCCGCATACAAGCTCTCAAAAGCTGCTGTCTTAGCCGCCGTAACTGCTAACTTAGCCTCCTTCCTAGCTAACTTGTACTCTTTCCTGTTTACCCGCTTCTCTTCTTCGTCCTTACTCTCAACCAACTTAGCATACGCCCCTTTCTTGGTCTCCACTTTCTTCTTAACCTCTTTATTCCACCACCAATCCCCCCGATGTTGCCTGGCCCGGCCCCTAGAAACACCCAACACCTCACTAGCATTCTCCCTGATGCACCTAGCCACCCTATCCCACATACTATCCACGTCCCCCCTACACTCCCACACCCCTATTCCCGCCAACTTCTCCCCTATTTCCCACGCATTCACTGGCGTCAAGCCGCCCCACTTAATTCTAGGTCTACACTCCTCATCCCTTCTTTTCCTATCCTTCTTTATACCCAAATCCATAACCAAGAGCCTATGCTGGGTCGAAAGATTCTCACTCGGAATGACCTTACAGTCCTTACACAACACCTTATCCCCTTTTCTAAGCAACAAAAAGTCAATCTGGGTCTTGGCTATCCCGCTTCGGAAGGTGATCAGGTGATCGTCCTTCTTCGGGAAGCCCGAGTTCACCACCAGCATCCCAAAGTACCTCGCAAAATCCAATAGAGTAGCCCCCTCTTCATTTCTTTCCCCAAAACCAAAACCACCATGCACATCACCAAAGCCTCCCGGTAACGCCCTGATGTGCCCATTGAAATCTCCTGCTACAATAATCTTCTCCGAGCTAGGCACGCCTCTCACCACCTCATCCAAAGCCTCCCAAAACTGCATCTTCTCCTCTCCATCCAAGCCCACTTGCGGCACATAAACACTACACACGTTCAGGGTAAACCCCCCAATGACCAACTCAACAGTCATCAACCTATCGCTGATCCTCTTTACCTCTACTACCTGACCTCTAAGCTCTTCGTCTACTAAGATGCCAACTCCATTCCTACGCCTATCGCTCCCAGAGTACCAAAGCTTGTAACCATCCACATCCATAGCCTTAGACCCTACCTACTTGGTCTCTTGAACACACGCAATATTAATCCTCCTCTTTCTAAGAATCTTCAACAAGCTCTATGGACTTACCCTTAAGAGTCCCTATATTCCAAGACCCAACCCTCAGCCTACCATCTCTATCCACACGTCTTCCTCTACCACCCCTGAGGCCAAACCTTGGCCTCCCTCCCACCCCCACCCTTTCCTCTTCCCCCGCCCCCACAACAGCCCCCCGCCCCAACCCCCTCGGACGTGACCCTATCCAACCATCAACGCCCACAGCCACTACTACAAGAAAATATAAACAATGGTAGTAACAAAGCAGCAGCAGAAATAATCAAGAAACAAAACTAAACTCTAATAGGGAGAAAAAACAAAACCAAGGTAAGGACAAAACTAACAGTAAGAAAAATAGAGCACACTAATGGCCTGGCATCAAGGACAGCCAAACAAATAATAAGGAGTGCACAGATTTTATAAAAACTTTAATTACATATCGAAAAGAAACATTGTGCCACTGTCCTGATAAAAAAAATTAAATAAATAAAAGAATAACATTATACAATTCTGAAATGCAATAAAAAGACAACGGAACATCGGATAATCTGCCAAGAATCCTACCTGTGTCACCTATCTAATGACAGATGTGGGTCATTTCACCTTAAAATCAGAGCTTCTGCATTGCCCAAATCTTATTACCTCAAGTTAGAGAAGTAGACAATAGGATACCTGATACCATATAGGTGATAGAAAGAAAAAGAAGAGCTCATTTTGTGCAATACTATCACTATAAAAGAAATTCGGGTTTACACT
Organism: Capsicum annuum; assembly: GCF_002878395.1. Classification (NCBI taxonomy): domain Eukaryota; kingdom Viridiplantae; phylum Streptophyta; class Magnoliopsida; order Solanales; family Solanaceae; genus Capsicum; species Capsicum annuum. The sequence continues at coordinate 172,123,850 of NC_061116.1, forward strand.
ATCAGAGAAATAAATAAATTGGTGTACCAATTGTTTTACATCTGTTCTACCGATTGGGTTTGTTCAGGGCCCTTTGGTTGCAGGATGCTCAGCTTTTACCTCCAATTTTCCATAAACTGGCTGTTTAGTCGTCCTGACTCAAAACCCAGTTCTGTTTTTGGTAGGCCATGAAGACAAAAGTTGAATCATCCTTTAGCCTGCTGCTGTGTAGATAACTTGTATTTCCTGATTGTCAGACTGAGTTTACTATTTTTACATCAACTTAAATTCAGGTGCATGTGCAGGTTCAAGTGCTTCTCAGTAACTTTTGGATAAACTTATCATGAATACAGTTATTTTGAAGCTCACTTCAGATCTGTAAATGATCTGATATTCCTTTAACCTTTATATTTATTAAACTTAGCCAGTCAGTAGTAACTTTCCTGCCATTATATTACTTGCTTGTGATGGACTAAATTTGATAGGATAGGTTCCGACCTCTACATTCTTGTGGTTGTAAATCAGTTTTCTTTTCCCCAATCCGCCTTTCAGCTGGTAGAAAGCACAGATTTGTGGAAGCTGCACGATTTGTTTAACAATGAAAAAGGAGTACTAGATGGAATTCGTCTTGTTCCTGAGGAAATGGATGCAGCTGTATGTGTCAAACACCAACAATTTTCCATGCATTGTGATGCATTGAAAGAGGACATCAAATTGGTAAAGTACTTCTGAATAAAAGATGTTTCTGTATTGACAATTGTTGAAATACCATCTCACTTCAATTTCTACAGCTGTCAGAGCCCTTCAAAGTATTTGACTTTGACTTTTGGAGAAGGCCAGATAGTCATCGTGAAACCAAACTGAGTGTAAAAGCTACTGATACTGGCACTATTCATGCTATAATCTCATGGTATTATTATGATGCTGAACTGATTGTGTTCTGTTACATTCTTATGTGAAACATAACTATCAGTTAGTTTCTTTTTAGGTGGTTGCTCCAGCTTGATGAAGGCGGCACTGTCTTCTACTCCCCTGCACCAAAATGGATAAGCTGCCCAGCTAATGTGGAAGGACCAAATGTATCCATCAGCTGTAAGTGGAGTATCTCTATGTTTACCCTTCTTTTTACCATGAGTTAAGACTTTTGGAGTTTCTAGAGGCAATTTGAATAGAACTGAATGCTTTTTCACTTATGAATTTCAACAACATTCATGTTAAGTGTGCTGCCTGCGCTGACAAACCGTTGGAGATGGGGATTCGTTGTAAAACTTTATAGTGGTCCTTTAAAATATTTGTAGTTGCCCAACCTCAAAAGAAAAAAAGTTGACGGGAGATATCATTTTAACATTGTTGTATAGAGTTTCCTACTCTACTGCCTGGTAAATGTGTTGCTTTAAAAAGCTGTTTATATAACCAAGGAGTATTCTTTCACATTATTATATTTGCTGTTGGTGTCCTTCACGTGTATAAATGGAAAGTTAAGTAACAATCTTCCTAATATCACAGTCAAACTTTATTCCTTATTTGTGCTTGTCTAATGCACTATAGGTTGTGACAACTGGTGTGACCATTGGAAACAGTGTGTTTGGTTCATCCCAATGAAAGGGTTGTCTTTATTAAAGGATGAAAATGTTAGTTTGCTGGCTGCTCACACTGATACTAGCATTTCATATGAGATGGAGACTTTGTCCCAGAACATGAAACTTGGACGAAGTGAGCTCAGCACTCAGAAGTACCAGATAACTCTGCCACCAGAAAAAATTTCATTATACTGTGATGTCAGTTGGAGATGCTCAATGCTAACAGCTATAAAAAATGCAGTAAGTTATCACATCTTTTCCTTGGAACCACATATGCCAAAGGAATGTCTGTACATGTGCATCCATTAGGTGTAGTGTTCTTTAAAATTGGGAACTATGGACCTTAACCTGTACACTACAAATGAAAACCTATTCAGATGTTTGCAATGCTGGTCCATCGTATCCTGGTTTGCTTTTGATGTACCTGAAGCCCTTATGCTTTCATATTTTCCTTGCTAACTTATAGTTGCTTATTTCCCAGTTCCCTCTTGCCTACTTTTTTTTTTTGATAAGCTTCCGTGTCCCCTTCTGCCTCACTTTCTTGAAACTTGAAGTACCTAGTTGCTGGTGTGGTGATTCTTTACTTGAGTATGAACTTTCCTCATGCTGCATATGCCACTCCATGAGGACACGGACATCTAATACACAGGTGAATCCAGGATCTAGAGGTAGTAGGTTCAGGAGGAGTATGGTTTTAATTTTCACCCAGAGAAGCAATAAACCCTCTCTTCTTAAGAAGCAGGAGTGATCACTTTTAAATTTTAATAACACTGGCGAGTATAACTCCATGGTATTGTGCCAGAAAGAAAAATCTCAGTATAACTCAAGTTTATTGTTCTAATTCTCTAATAGAAGAAAAGTAATTGTTCTAAATCTTTTTCTTGTTTTCTCGGGGTATCTTTTCATCCTTCCATTTCTCATTTTGCTTCCTGCATTAACTCTTGAACTGAGGAACAAAGTTAGCCAAATATCAGGTGTCTTATAATGTAGGATTGTGCATAGAGGTGTCAAAATGAACCCAAATTACGCTGACCCGCCTGGCCCGCCCAACCCACCCAATATTTAATGGGTTGGGTTCAAGATAATTTATTATTGGGTAATTCTCAACCCATTAAGTCTCAACACATTTTTAAATTGGGTTCAAATGAGCCCAATTCAATCTCCACTTCAACCCGTTTAATAGAAAAATAATTTTCTTAATGAAATTAGGAAAAACAAAGGACAATGTGTCCTCCCACTCTCAAAATGACCCACATCACCTCACCCCAACTCCACTACACCCCCCACCTACCCCCCCCCCCCCCCCCCCCCCCCCATTAAATATATTATTTTTATTTCTTAAAAAGCTTTTTATAAATTTTTTTTTTTGCCCTCACCCCACCTCATCCCCATCCCTCTCCCTACCCCGAACCCCCACCCCCCAAAATTAATTCTTTTAATTGTTTTGAAATAAATTGAAAATCTTTTCTTACCTCACGATCAAAATCCTACCCCCCCTTCACCGCATCGCCTACCCCTCCCAAAAAAGATATTTTTTTAAGAAATATATTTTAAAAATAAATAAATAATCTTTTCTTATAAAATAAATTCTTACCCCAACCCCATCTCCCCCTACCCCTGCACCCCCTTATACGACAATACCCTATCCCAAAAAATATAGTTTTTAAAAAAAGTTAAATTTTTTTTTTTTTAAGAAAAAAAAACTTTTACCTCAACCCCCATCCCTTCCCTACCCCCCACACCCCACACCCCTACCCCGACACTGTTCTCAATTTTTTTTAAAAAAGTATATATATTTTTAAGAAACTTTAATTTTTTTTTAAAAATAAAATTCTTACCCCACCCCTATGACATACCCCTTTCCCAAAAAGTTATTTTTTTTGAAAAAATTTTTTTTTTTTAAAATTCTTATCTCAACCGCATCCCAACCCCTTACCCCTCCCCAAAAAATAATTTTTAGTTTAAAAAAATTAAATTAAAAAAAATTTCTTACCCCACCCTCACTCTCTACCCACCCACCCAACTTTTCAAACCCATCCAAATTTATTTTCTTGAGTTGGGTTTACAAGGGGTAAATATCATTATGTTAATATTTTTTAGTCTAAGCGGGTCAAATTGGGCGGGTCAAGAGCCAACCCGATTTTTACCCATTTCAACCCAAAGTGAATTTGGACGGGTCATGACCCAACCCGATATCCAATTCAACCCATTTAGTATTTTCAATCTCAACCCAACCGCCCATTTGACACCCCTAATTGTGCATGTTATTAGCTTTTGCATGGATCTAATTGCTTGTTTAGCAATCTTTACTAATTTTATTTACTACGATTTGTCAGTTAAATTAATAGTGCTTCATTGCTCCTTACAGATGAAGCAGAAAATGCCCTCCTTGAGCGTTGTTGTGGATGATAGCATATTTTTGGCTGTTGCTCTGGCCCATCTCACAAAAGGGTCTCATGTGATTTCACTGTTTCCAGGATTGCAAGAGAGAGGTGTGCATTATTTGCAAGCTGTTGCAGCTTCAAATGGTTATTCAAAGGATCAGGTAGAAGTCCAAAAGATCTGCGAACTGTTGACCTCTCAAAATAGTAAGAGAAAGGTAGAGAATTCATATTTAGCATTTTTTTCTTTGAACCTCAACCAAGATCGCAGCTTCTCATTGTCTCTTCAAATTTTTTTTCCCATGATATGTAACTTTGACGTTATACCACTTTCTTGCAAATGCTGATGAATTATTGTTTTTTTGTAGATTGACTTGATTGTTGGAGAACCTTTCTATTATGGAAACAACAGTGTGCTCCCGTGGCAAAATCTGCGATTTTGGTAAGTGATGTAACTCGTTCTGCTGATTTTAGTTATCCTTTTGACAAGAGTCTTGGAGTTTCGTCTCTTTGGATTTGTACTTGTTTCATCTTTCTTGCATTTGCTTTTATTCGTGATTTTGCCTACTTTTTCGATAAATCTCTTGACACTTGATAGTGCTGATCAGCCGTTATGTCTTTTGAAAACAGCAAAAGAGGATTGATATCATTAACACTATAGAGTTTTGATAACATGTATGGTTTGTAATCTGTAACAAAATCTTAGCCAGCATTTCACTGAGCAACTATGTATGGAGCTTGTAAAATTAGCCATGCTACCCGTATCTTTTACAACTTTTAGATTACACTGGACAATAGATTGAGGAAGTATGCTTTAGCTGATGTCTAAGTTACTTCTTTCTTTCAAAGTAGGTGTTATTCGTATCTCCAAATGGCCCCTCCCCCCCCTGTTATGCTACTTTTCTCCAAAAACAGAAACAAAAGGGCTTTCTTTGTCTTTCTGGATTCTGCATCTCTTCCAGCTGGGCAGAAGCACTATATTAATGAACCGTGTATTATCTACCTTAATGTAAAATAACTTGAAGAACAATACTCCATATTTTCCTATATCAACCACTTGAATTTAATCAGAATGCCTATGCACAACACAGTTTCTTGCGAGCCATGTAGGAATCACAATCAACACTAAAGAACTACATAACCATATTATCAGTTACTACCAAACGAGCATTAGTTCGTTTGTTAAAAGCGGTTATCAGATAATGCTGTAATTTAACTTATTCTAAGCTCTGATTAGGAGTGAAATCCCAGTGGCAAGAACCTTTACATCCAACCATGAGTAAAATGGGATAAGGCTGTGTTGGGCTCTTGGCTAGGGGGTCTGGGGAGGGGGTTGGGGTGGGGTTTACTGTATTCCAGAAATATAATTTTGTTTCATATGATGCTACATTATGGTGCGGTTACTATTTGGCCTAAACAATCTCCAGATTTGGAGATTCTGAAAATCAGAAATGACCGCAACTACAATGCAATGGTGTGACCTGCTACCATTAACCACTGAGTGGGGCTGGGTTGTTCGTTTCCGTAAAAGAATTGTGTAACTTCTTCATGGAATTTGTATAAATATTCTCTTCTTTTTTAGTTTTAAAAAAAAAAAATCTTCTTCTTTTGTTTTTTTGTGTGAAGTGGGGTGGGGGGTACCTGTAAACATTGAAACTTTCTTCATGGAATTGGTATAAGTATCCGTTCTGATCCTGATGTCATATGTAGGAAGGAAAGAAGCTTATTGGATTCAATCCTATCAGAAGATGCAGTAATTATGCCTTGCAAAGGATTGTTAAAGGCGTGTGCAATGTATCTTCCTGTAAGCTTATAGATGCAGTCTGTTCAATGCTTTAACCACGTGACAACTACTAATCATGTGATGGACATGTTAAACTGTTTTTGCAGGACCTTTGGAGAAGTCATCGGTGCCTGCAAAATATTGAAGGTTTTGATCATTCAGTTGTCAATTCCACATTAGGGGCATGTGGAGGTTTACCTTCTGGACAAGAGAATCCTACTCTGCCTTTTTCAATCTGGCAATGTGGGGAGAGCAAGGTAGTTTACATCGTTTCTGAAGAAGAATGCTACAAATGAGACTATCTAATGCAACAAAATTAAGTCTGTTGTTGATAAAGTTAAGATTGTAAATTACAGGAAATGAGTGACACGGTTACTATCATGGAATTCAATTTCTTGAAACTGATAAACTCATGTTCTGGAAAAGCTAAGGTATCAACCTTACATGTAAACCATCAGGGTTCTGCAGGATATATTTTTGTTTACATTAAAGGCGGTTTGCAACATTAGCTCACAAATCCAAGGTTTTGCAGGTAGAATTTATTGCACGTGGAAAATGTCATGGATTTGTTCTTTGGATTGACTGGGTGATGGATTCAGAGGAGTCCATTGTCTTGTCTACAGGACCAGGTGTGTCTTTGAGAAGTTGCAGTCTTGACAATAATTGCTGAGACATTTCTTTTGGGGTGTCATATGCTTGCTTGCTTTTTTTTTTTTTCCACAATTTTGCACTATCCCTTTATCCTTGACGTGAAGTTGCATTATTAACTTAATGATCTTCAACTGATTTAGAACAAAGATACTGGAAGCAAGGTGTAAAGCTTCTGAAGGAGCCCCTGGCTGTGGGGAGCCATAGCTCTGCCACCACTGATTGCCACTCAGCAGAAATTAGAACATCTTTCGATGCATCAACTGGTGACCTCATTGTAGATTATGCGTTCTTATAACCAAGAGTGCATCAATTGTCTTGCCCAATTTGACATGATGCAGAGTATAATCATCTCAGTGCCATCCAAGGCCAGAGCTGTAAGTCATCGTACTCCTCACTCTTGCGTGGCATAAATACATTGACAATGAAGGTCTAGCCCAAATTCTAAGGCCACAGCTTCGAGGATGTTAGGGTTCCAGTGATTGTCACTGTCAGCACTGCTTGCTGTGTAATACTGCAGTCTGCAACTCCTTGATAACTACTTACTGTGTGATTATATTACCTAAATGTGGCCTTGTGCGCAGATTTTCTCCATCTAGGTCTGTATTTTGAGTGGATTGATCTACCATTCTAAGTGTTTTGTACATTTCGCCATTTTAAAAGTCATCTTCATCGCTTTATTTGTAGTATGTTGAAAGACTTTAGTCGTAAAAACACACTTTTGTACTCCGGTTTGTTACTTTGTTTGAAGATTAAAAACCTCAGTCTTCATTTTCGTGCCAAGGAAATGGTGAAGAATTATGGCTGCTTGATCGAGTTGTAATTCATTTCTTAACCATAAGGAGCCTATAAAACATATATCCCAGGTAAAAAGTTCTAAATCAACCTAGAAATTATTATTAAGCAGACAGAGATAGTTAATAAATCTCTGTGACACTGTTGCTGTCATTCATTTCCCACTAAATTTCTATTGCCAATTGGCATGCAGGAACAAAAATAGCTAGGATATTTGAAACTAGGCCCAGTACTTGTCCTGATCCTAGTCCTCAACACATGATGTGAAATTATTACTTAACAAATTCATGTGTATAGGTAACAAATTCATGTGTATAGGTAGCATTTCTTTTTCCACTTTCCAAAGCCGTTAAATGGATGAGATATTTGTGGACTGGACTCCAATTACCATTTATTTTATAAAAGTACTGGACAATAACAATTAGCCAGACTCTCGCTTTTTTCCTTTCAGTAATTCTATGCACGTCACTTCCATTTTCTAACCTTTTGGAGCGTGTCATCAATTATCACTAGTTTGCTTTTTCCTATTGGATGTGTTTCTGAAAGACCTTGTTAGAGTAAGTTAATACTCCCTCTGTTTCGGAATAAATGAATTATTAAAGTATTTATTAGTATTTCAAAATAAGTGAATCGTTGAACTTTTTTCTCAAATTATCCTTATGATTTGACAAGCAAAAAAGGTTGCAGTTTTTTATTTTTTGGGTAAAAGAGACTTTAAGGGTAAAAATGAAAATTTATGTTAAATTTATATCTTTGATATTTTTTTATTAATTTGTGTGCTAAAATTCAATAATTCATTTATTTCGAAATGGAGGGAGTACAACAATTAATATGGGTAGTTTGTGAACAATTAATACTCTACTCCACCCAACATAGTCATAGTCGATCTAGTAACTACTCTATCGAAGTTACTTCTTAAGTCTTAATGTCACCTTAATGAAAATTTCAATTAATCACTAATTTTATCTAAAAAAAGTTCTGATTATTTATAAAATCAATTAAAACACTTATAAAGAGTTTTTCAGTGTTGATATTTATGAATTGCTCTGTTCATCTCAATTTTTGTGACGAATTTTTTTTTTTTCAGTAATCTTTCTTTCTTTTTAAAATTTGTATCAAGTCAAATGACTTTACATGAATAAAAAGGAGTTCTTTAATCAATTAAAGCTAAAATAAACTCTACCTTCTCGAGGAGGAATTAGGAAGGACAAAAACATGTCATGATATTGACTTCTCATCAACGAAACGCCCTTCAATGTTGACTTGCATACACTCGTTTCTACTACCTACATACATTACATTTTATTTGGATTATAGTCTCTCTCTCTCTTTAATATTATTTTATCTCCAAGTCTGTCTTCAATTCTTCTCACTTATCCATTAGCTGTCCAACAGTTTAAAAACACACACACACAAAAACCAAATATATTAACTTATTAATTCATGGGTTTGCATTTACTGATTGCTTTAAAGCTGAATTTGTTAGCGTCTTCTCGAAGTTTAAATACTCCTTTAATTGTAAGTTTGTTATGTCCTTTTCTAATAAGGCTAGCAGCTTGTAATTTAAAACCTCTCCACCAAATTTACTCTAATTTGGTTCGTTCAGTGAGGCTCTTTTTCTTCCAAATGAGTCAAATTACACTCAATTCTCAGCCCCCAACTCGTCGGAGTAGTATGAGGTGGGAAAGAGCTATTCGGCTTGTGTACGAGAGAGTGACACGTGTAAGGCATGTACAGTTCTGGGAGACGGATGAAGAAAGCTTGCGCGCACTTTCTATGATTGCCCTTTGAAGTGAGAAATTTGGTGGGAGATAATTTTCTACAGCAAAGATATTTTTCACCGACTCCAATGGGAATTTTTTGTGGGTAATGTCCATAGAGTTTAGTGCTTATGCTTGTACTAGCTGTCTTTTTAATCATGTTCTGTTTCTGCTTCAGAACTCATCGGATTAGGTGCGTATTTAAAGAGGCAGATGTTGAATTTAAATTCCTAGATTCTAGTGTTTGTTTATCGTACTTGTAAAGTTACGTTTTTGCAATTTAGTATTTATTTTTAATTTTTTTCTGAAAAATTTAGTAACTTTTTCACATATATATAATCATACATAGTGTAAAAAATATTGGATTCAGTTGAATAAAAGTTGATTATAGACGCCGACTTTGTGGTACATTCATTTCCTGGCTTATCTTTTAATCATGTCAAATATCTGTTTCAAATCTCTTTGGGCAATAGTCCTAATAATTGTGCTGTCAAGAACCAAATTAAGGATTTAAATTTGATAAGCTCAGGTGTTCGCCATTTATTGTTGAATAATTGTACTTTGAAATTTATGAGTTCAAAATTTAGTATTTTTTTGAAATTACAACTATTTTTTCACATATAATTATGCACCATGTTAACAATGATGGCGTTATATGTGAAATTAAGTACACACATGTGAAGTTCTTGAAAGACTTCAATGGAGATGAATGTATAAAGGAGAGTAGAAGAGAAAGAGAAGAGTAACTGAGAGAGAGTTGTAATTCATTGATTGAAAGAAAATAATGTGTGTAACTTCCTTTACATATGTGATGAATTATGTAAAGGAAGTAACATATATATATATATAGGTGTACAGAGTTAGTTATAGCTAACTCTTAACTCTTAACTAATTTGCTCAACTAGTATCAAGACTTGACTAATACACCATCATGTACTTAACACAACTTAGTTTCTGATTTATCACTTAATACACCCCCTCAAGTTAGGTGTCATGAAGATGTTTGACACTCCTAACTTGGAAACAAGATACATATGTCGAGCCTTGAAGAGACCTTTGGTTAGTAGGTCAGCAGGTTCCTCTGTGGTTGAAATGTAGTGAGGTTGAATATGTCCTTTTTGAATCTTTTCCCTGATAAAATGACAGCCAATTTCAATGTGTTTTGTTCTTTCATGAAACACAGGGTTGACTGCTAGTTGCATTGCAGATTTGCTGTCACTGAACAACTTAACTGGTAGTTTAATCCTCATGCCTATCTCATCCAGTAGTCCAAGTAACCAGGTAATTTCAGATAGAGTAAAGGCCATGCTTTTGTATTCTACTTCTGCAGAACTTCTGGAGATGGTAGTCTGTTTCTTTGATTTCCAAGCAATCAATGAGTCACCTAGCTTGACTAAGTATTCAGATACTGATCTTCTGATTTGTGTGCATGCTGCCTAATCAACATCACAGTAGGCAGTCAATTCTTCAATTGGTTTACTAGATATATACACACCTTGACCTGGCTGGTTCTTTACATATCTTGCTATCCCCAATGCTATTTCAATGTGAGTTTTTTTTTTTTGGTTTTTGTAGGTACTGACTTAGTGTTTGTACACTGTAGGCAATGCCAGGCCTAGTGATAGTTAGGTATAATAATTTGCCTATCAACCTTTAATAAGGTCTGATATCTGTTAGTGTAGGATCCTGCATACGATCTTTGTCCTTCTTGAGTTCATCATACTCCTTGCTAGTCAGTTTTGTGTTAGGATCCATAAGTGTTAATGCTGGTTTAGCTGCTGATAACCCAAGGTCTGATAAGAGTTCCAACACATACTTTCTTTGATGCATAATGAAACCTTTCTCAGATCTTGCAAACTCTATTCCAAGAAAGTATTTTAACTCTCCTAGGTATTTCATTTTAAATACTTATTGCAGTGAATCCTTTGCTTCTTTTATCAGCTGGAAGCCATCTCCAATAATTAGTAGACCATTTACATATACAAGAATTATCATAGTTCCCTTTTCACTTTTCCTCGTAAAGAGTGAGTGATCAAACTGGCTTTTTTTGAACTTCGGGTTTTGTAAGGCATCTTTCAGTTTAACATTCCATTCTCTAGGCGCTTGTTTAAGTCCATACAAGAACTTTGTGAGTCTGCATACTGATTTAATCAACCCCCTGGCTCACAAAACCTTGTGGAAGATCTATATATATCTCATCATATAAGTCCCCTTGAAGGAATGCCTTGTAGACATCCATTTGATATACATGCCATTATTTTGATGCTGCAATAGCTAAGACTGTTCTTACTGTGATCATTTTTATCACAGGGGAGAGTTTCTTGGTAGTCTATTTCTTCTTGCTGGTTGTACCCCTTAGCAACAAGTCTTGCCTTGAACCTTTCAATTTCTCTCGAAGCCTTGTATTTTATCTTAAAGATCCATCTGCAGCCTATGGATTTTTATCAGCTGGTAGAGTAGTGATGGTCCAAGTATTGTTTCTTTGTAGAGCCTCTATTTCTGACTTCATTGTTTCTACCCATCTAGGATCCTTAGTTTCTTCTCATATGTCTTTGGCTCTGTAACAGCATAGAAAATAAATAAATAATTTTGATATTTTGAAGACAGGTTATCATAAGAGACATAGTTAGCAATGTTATAAGGGAGCTCATGATGGTTTGAGTGTAGAGAAATGAAATCTTTCATCTATATAGAGGTTGTCTGTTTCTGGTAGATGATCTAATTGGCATCAGGTTAATTGGTTGAGTTTTATTTGTAGTAGAATTTTAAATTGTGAGTCCATGCTCTTGATCACTATGATTTATCTGCATTTGGATGGTGTATGTAGTATGAGTAAATGTTGTACTTCTATTTGTTTCATGTAAATCAGTAGAGAGAAGTTAAGTGTTTGTTGTATGAGGTACATGAGAAGTATGCATCTCTTCAGAAGAGAATCTCTCAATATTCTTGAAGAGTGGTACTTCAGGCATATTGTAACACCCCGTACTTTTGCTTTAGAATTTAGACTGTCGTTGCTACGTGTATAGACCCAACTAAATGATTCCGTATTAATATATGTGTGGTGATCACTCCTATAGTGTGCGAATACCTTTGAATATGAATTGAGGTCACAAGAATCCCCTAACTCTAAGACGAGTTGAAAACATTTCTATCGATTAAATTTTAGTGGACGTTTCAACATGGGTCAACTTCCACCGACTATTACTCCTAGAATATGATGAGTTAGAGGGCCTAGTATATGTCAAATGAAAGGTCTTCGAGTCTTCTTTCCAATGATATCAATTTCGCCTCAATCCTCTACCCAAGAAAAAATTTATGACTTTGCAAAGTGGAGTGCGTCGCCTAGCAATCACCTAAGGCTACTGGAAATGTTGTGTCATGGGCAATGCGTCGCCCAACCTAGCTTAGGCGATGGGAAAGGCGACGCCCAACCTATTTTAGTTGATGGGCAATGCAAGAAACAACCTAGCTTATGCTATAGGCAATTCCTCACATGCCCTATGGCCCAATGGCATAAATACTTCGTTTTAAAGTAATTTTAAGGGCAACCAAGTCTTTTTACATTCCAAAACCCTCCCTAAACAAACATACACGAAATTAGGGTCACAAATAACGTTTTGACTCTCTTAGATACCTAATTCATCTTTCAAGAACACAATAGGAGAAAAACAACTTAGGGTTAAGCATTTAAGCTCAAAGGATCAATTCTTCGCGAATTCTTCATCGATTAAGGTACGTAGGGCTTTCCTAACTACATGGGCATGGCTAAATCATTATTTTATGTTTTGAATGTTGAGGAATCATGTTTTCATGAAAAGCTTAAATTACAATGAAAAGTAACTATTAAAAATCCTTCATGTGATGTATGATTTTGGTCTTGAGGCCTTATGTTAAATTAAACTTTACTCGTGTATATGTATAAATGTGTTTTAAGTTTTGAAGTATGAATTGAGAGCATGAAGAACAAATTTCCTCTCTCATTATGTTACCTTTTGAATTACAAGTTAAGAGTTATTCGATTTCATGATTGTTTCGAGTAATTGAACACTACTTGTTTAAATGTTGAAAAGAAAGAATCTTTGCATGGTTTGGCATATGTTTTGAAATATGAATCCTCTTGTACCATTTGAATGATTTGGTGGTCCAAACACTTTGTTTTGAATGAAAGGATTGTAACGTGATACTATATGTCTTAGACATATGACTTGCAAATCTTGGTATGACGATACCAAAGCAGATGAATGCCATAGCAGATTCAGAACAGACTAAAATAGGAATTTTACTCGGATTTTCATAATTTGATTTAAGAAAGATACATGTTTAGAATTGACTAAAAATGGGCTTAAAGAGAGTTAAGTGGTTACCCGAAGAAAGTACTAGTTGAAAGACTCAATGCTAGAAATCGTGATTTGCCGACATGGGGTTATGGTACCATGCTTTGTGATCTTGTGTACCTTGATTCATGTCTTCCCAAATTGGGAATATGGTTAGGAGCCCCAATTTGTGATCTTGTGCACTACCATGACATGTTAATTTGATTGGGGATTTTGGCACCTTGCCGTGTGATTTTGCGTATCCCCCTTATTGATACTCCTATCCTGGCGGCAAACTTGGATTAGGGGCTTGGCCGCCGAGTCAAGGGCGGATTCCATATAGCCCGTGGAATTACAGATTGTAGGGTGTACCACCTATTTCAGAAGTAAGACAAAGAATGAGTTATGATTTCAAAGAATTTTTCAAAGTCTTTTAAAGTATGCCCATGTGTTTCATATATTATATCTAAAATCTTTTATGAATTGCTCTCACTTATGTTAAATATAGATACATTATTTATGATTGCTTTGCGTACCAGTACAATTGTATTGACCCCTATATTTCAGGAACTGAGGCTCGATCCTGAGGTCCCTTTAAGCAGTAGATTGACTTGACAGAAGTTGCAGCTGGTGAGCCTCCCTTACTTCGGAAGGCCTGGTTACAAAACTTGTGTGGTTATGTTATTTTGATTTATAGTTCGACTGGGGCCTTGTCCCAGAGTTCAGACAGATGATATTTTTAGTTAGTAGAGGTTTCGTAGATTAAATTCATGTACTTTGAATGTTATGAACTTTATTTTGTATTGTCCAGTTGAATTTAAAAAGTGACCATGTTTTCGTTTATTAATCTTCCGCATTTCTTTACATTGTATGAACATTGTGTATGATTACCAGATAGAATAGGGGCGCTCGGGCCTTCATGGTTTGAGATGCCCATCACAGACAGGGTCTCACTTGGGTTGTGACAAACTTGGTATCAGAGCACGGTTCATGGTCCCAAGGTGTCTGCGAAATGATGTCGGGTAGAGCTCTTTTTATGGGTGTAGCGCGCTACACTTATAAGCAGGGGGCTACAAGGCGTTTAGGAATGTTCCTCTTCTTTTCTAATCTAGTTCGTGCTATAAAGTCTGTATGTCCTCCAATCAATGATTTTCTTTATTTCAGAAAGTTACCATGCCTCCCCGTAGATCCAACGAACATAATGCTCAAACTGAGGGTGTCCGCCCTACCCATGGGATGCAGACTCGTAATAGAGCTCGTACTCTTGAGATTGTTGCTACTCCAGGTGTCCCTCTTGTTCAGACTAGTCCACCTCGGGCTTCTCAATCTGGAGTCATCTATACTCAAAATACCCAGAGAGAGGTATCCTATGCTGAGTTCCGATAATCGATACATATGATAGCTCAGCTAGTGGCTTCTCAGGCCCCTCGGTCTGAAGCTGTGGGGTCTGTGTCTTGTTCATTGGAGATTACACAGGTTGGTTAGTTTATGAGGATGGACCCACCCAAGTTTATAGGTACGAAGGTTGAGGAGGACCCCCAAGGGTTCATTGATGAGCTGGAATTTTTTTTTGGGTTATACATACATATAAATTCGAGGGGGTTGAACTGGTGGCTTATCAGTTGAAAGTTATGGCAAGTCAATGGTATAATGAATGAGAGGATTCGAAGGGTAGAGATATTGAGCCTTCGTTGTGGGGTGAGTTTGTGGAGGCTTTTCTGGATCGGTTCTTTCCTCTAGAATTGAGGGAGTCAAAGGCCAAAGAATTTATGAACTTGAAATAGGGGGAAATGAGTGTCAAGGAGTATACATTGAAATTTAACCAGATGTCCCGTTATGCACCTGAATTGGCGGGTAATATGAGAGCCCTCATGAAGAAGTTTGCATCTGGTCTCTCGGATGATTTGGTGTTAGAGTGTAAAGAATAAATGCTAAATAGAGACATGGATTTCTCCAGGTTATCCGTTCATATGCAACAGATTGAGGAGCAGAAGAAAAGGCTAGCAGAGGCAAGGGAGAAAGACAGACAGGCCAAGAGGGCCAGATCTACAGACCAGAACCACAGTCAGCACCAAGGTGGTAATAATTGGGGTAACAAGTGGTCGAATAAAAAGTTTTGGAGTAATGCTCAGTCTTCAGCAAGTGCACCTGTAATATCCCGTACTTCTACCTAGCTTAAAATCGTCTCAGAAATATTAAAGACTTGTTTCAAAGATGAATCCACTTTTATACATATGGTATTTTCAATATTTTTACTTTTTATCATGTGGAAAATTGAATAACCTTTCTATCAATACCAAATTCATCCAAATCCGACACCCAGGAGAAAAGTTAGAGCCATTTTAGTAAGACAATGTGTCACCTGAGCCATCAACGCGTCACGGAGCCAGCCAAAATGGCAATCTTCAAAATCCAGTGAGCGTCTGCGATTATGGAGCATCGCGCTAAGGCTCAAATTCAGAGTTGTCAAATTCCAGTGATACGACGCGATAGCGCCGCGTCGCGCCAGGGGTCTAGGTCAGAAAATTTTCACAGAATTAAAATACGCATCCAAGGGTTAAAAGGGTCAATTTCTCACCCATATATATACCCAATAACACATGATTCATCCATAATTCACACAATATATTGTTTCTCTCAAGAACAAGCTAGGATTTTCAATTGGGGATTCGAATCCAAGACTCAAATTCATGAATCTCTCCGTCAATCTTCATAGAATCAAGAACTAAGGTATGCACAGTATTCATTCATGGATTCCTTTCATCCATGAAGCCCAAGAATCAAGTTTAAATCTTGTATTGTGAATATTTTGTTCATGTGATTATGGTTGTATGATTCCCATTGGAATCTTTATGTGTTGTTCATGAACCTATGCTAGTATGTGGTTTGAAACATGTGAAATTGAGTTGAAATATGAAGTTTTGTTGTATTAATTTGATGGTCATGCCTATGCCCTAAGTCATGCATCCTAGGTGTTTGATAAAATGCCTAAGAGAATAAAAATTATGCATTATAGCTTAATTGTGACCCAAGCGATAAGTGTATGCTTTACCCTATGACTAAGAATGACTTCCATGATATTGTGTGCATTACGAATGGTTAACGGAATGTCCATGAGATTAGGTTGATGAAAGTATGACATGTTTATATGCAATTCCATTTATGTACAAGACTGTGATAACCATGTACTTCATGAAATCCCCAAATCAATGTATTATGAATTGTTGATATTGGTCATGCGTTCAAGAAGTGTCATGTTCTATCAGTTTCATGCTATCGAGTCCTGGGGGTACTTGTATCTGACAATTTAGCTGTATGCCTAGAGCCAATGTCATGTTTTCACGATACTCTAAGTTAAGCCATGATCCTTAGAATTCAGTCAGTCTCATGACTCAGGAAAACTCAGTAAATTCAGTATCAGTCTAGTCCTACTCAGTAATCTCAGTGACCTCAGTGGTTTCAGTAACATCAGTACTTAGTAATCTCAGTGACCTCAGTATTCCCA
>NC_061116.1:172140693-172195713 GCF_002878395.1 Capsicum annuum
GTTTTCCTGAGTCATGAGACTGACTGAATTCTAAGGATCATGGCTCAGGAAAACTCAGTAAATTCAGTATCAGTCTAGTCCTACTCAGTAATCTCAGTGACCTCAGTGGTTTCAGTAACATCAGTACTTAGTAATCTCAGTGACCTCAGTATTCCCAGAAATCTCAGTAACTTTAGTACTCTCTGTCAGTCCTCAGATATCAGCAGTATTTCGTTAATCAATGGAACTTAGTGAACTTAGTTCAAATCAGTTATACAATATGATCAGTAACATTTTAGTTCAGTATAATCAGTTCAGTGTCTATTCAGTTGGGAGTAGGATTCAGCACTGAGTGAACCCAGGGATGAGGACGCACACTGTCAGCCAGTAGAAGGTGTGATCCTTAGTAGCAATCCCTGCATTCCCGAACTATGTAGCCAGTGTAGGTTGAGATGTACCCCTACGAGTTTAGGGACTATACACATCTTATTTGGGTTTTTCTTATAGAAGGGGTTGACAGATAGCTCCTTTTTAGAGAGGGTATACTCATAGCTTGTCTTTACCCGTGGCACGGTACTGACACCCTTTCAACTGAGGTTACAGGTTGGACCCACCAGTTCAGTTTTAGGGCATGTCGGTTAGATGATTACCTCCCATAGCCTCAGTTTTAGATCCAGTTTCAGTAATAAACTCAATTCAATTCTATAGAAATCCAGGACTGTCAGATACAGTCACTTATGTTATCAATATTCAGTTTCAGGACTGTCTGGTATAGTGCATCAGAACAGTTCTTTATAATCAGAACTATCATAAATAACCATTCCTTTATTACTAATATGACATTAGTTCCTCAGTATTCATTAGACTCAGTCATTTTGGTATCCCAGTATCAGTACTCAGATATCAGTAAATCTACATTATCAGAATTTATGAGTCACCATTATCACGATCTCAGTTACAGTTACGTATTCATGCATGTATTCTCACGTTTATGTTATACAGTCAGTTATTATTGTTCATGCATATGAATCCTTGCATTTAGCCTACCTCACTTGCATACCAGTACATTCAATGTATTGATGCATTTGCGCTATGGTGTTTTATACCATAGGTTTAGAAGCAAGAGCTCCCGAGCATCCTTAGTAGATCAGACATTCAGCAGCCAGACTAACAGTGAGTCCTCATCATTCAAGGATAGCATGATTATTTTATTACTTTATTATTTCAGTAGTTCGGAGTTAGTTGGGAACATGGCCCATCAACTCCATAATTTTCAAACAATTTAGAGGCTTTTAGACTATAACATGTGTTCAGACAGTTTATTTCAGTTTTGGGTATTTTTTTACCCCATTACAGACATTGTATTATAGTCAGTATTAGTTTAGTTTTGAATCTTATGGCCTTACAACTTATATTATGCATATTTATAATGTATTATTTAGTGCTCAGTAATAGATATTAGTTATGGGTTAGCTTGTGGTCCTTTGGGGTCATGAGCACCGTGTAGCATTCCGAGTACCAGATTCAGGGCGTTAAAAACTTGGTATCAGAGCCTAAGGTTCAACAGTATCCTAGGAAGTCTGAAAAGCCGCATCTAGTAGAGTCTTGTACATGGGTGTGTTGTGCACCACACTTATGTGCAAGAGGCTATGAGATGTTTTAGAAACAGTTTCCCTTCTTTCAGTATTCATTTCATGCCAGTGAGCATAAGCTCAAAATTTTCTCTCAGTCTAATCCATTTTTCCTTTCGTTTATAGAACATGCCTCCCAAAGGGGCTAACAAAAGAAGAACGACAAATCAGTTAGCACCTCAGCCCATTCAGAAAGATCCTGTAGATGAGAATATCTTTCATGTAGAATTCAGGAATGTATTCACTACTCTAGCCAATTCAGTCACAACTCAAAATGAACGGCCAGCTGTTGTTCCAGCCAACCTAGTGGCCAATTCAGCTGTAGTCAAGATTCAGGACTTCACCCGAACGAATCCTCCCTTATTCTCAGGTTCTAAGTCCAAAGAGGATTCATAGGAATTCTTCGACCAGGTTCAGAAAGTCACAGACATCATGGGAGTGATTTCCAGTGAGAGTGCAGAGTTAGCCGCTTATCAACTATAAGATGCGGCCCATACGTGGTTCAAGCAGTAGAAGGTAGATAGGGGTATAAATGTAGAGCCCATAGAGTGGGAAGATTTTTCTACAACCTTCTTAGATAGATTCTTTCCCCTAGAGTAGAAAGAAGCCAAAGTATTACAGTTCATCAACCTCAGACAAGGTAGCATGAGCGTAAAAGAGTATTCTCTCAAGTTTACTCAGTTAGCCAGGTACGCTCCCCATGTAGTAGCAGACAGTAGATCCAAAATGAGTAAATTTATGTCTGAGATATCAGGTAGAGTGGTTAAGGAGTGCAGAACTGTGATGTTGATTAAAGAGATGGACATATCTAGGCTTATGATCCATGCTCAGCAAATTAAAGAGCAGAAACTTAAGAAGAAGGAGAGGGAAAATAAGAGGGCCAGAACTGGTAGTTACAGTTTTTCTTAGCTAGGGTCGCAGGGTGTTAACCGTTCTTAACATAGACAGAATTTTCCAGCCCTAGTTCTATCTTCAGCTAGTGCACTGCACCAAAGTTTAGAAATGACCGTAGAGATGAGGCACTAGGGTAGTGAGAGCAGGGTTTTTACCCATCTGCTTTATGTATGGTTGAGGGAATGTCTATGAGATTAGGTTGATGAAAGTATGACATGTTTATATGCAATTCCATTCATGTACAAGACTATGATAACCATATGCTTCATGAAATCCCCAAATTAATGTATTATGAATTGTTGATATTGGTTATGTGTTCAAGAAGTGTCATGTTCTATCAGTTTTATGCTATCGAGTCCTGGGGGTACTTGTACCTGATAATTTAGCTGTGTGCCTAGAGCCAATGTCATGTTTTCACGATACTCTCAGTCAAGCCATGATCCTTAGAATTCAGTCAGTCTCATGACTCAGGAAAACTCAGTAAATTCAGTATCAGTCTAGTCCTACTTAGTAATCTCAGTGACCTCAGTATTCCCAGAAATCTCAGTAACTTTAGTACTCTCTGTCAGTCCTCAGATATCAGCAGTATTCCGTTAATCAATGGAACTTAGTGAACTCAGTTCAAATCAGTTATACAATATGATCAGTAACATTTTAGTTCAGTATAATTAGTTCAGTGTCTATTCAGTTGGGAGTAGGATTCAGCACTGAGTGAACCCAGGGATGAGGACACACACTGTCATCCAGTAGAAGGTGTGATCCTTAGTAGCAATCCCTGCATTCCCGAACTATGTATCCAGTATAGGTTGAGATATACCCCTACGAGTCTAGGGACTATACACATATTATTTGGGTTTTTCTTATAGGAGGGGTTGACGGAAGAGCTCCCTGTCAGAGAGGGTATACTCACAGCTTGTCTTTACCCATGCACGATACTGACACCCTTCCAGTTGGGGTTACACGTTGGACCCCACCAGTTCAGTTTTAGGGCATGTCGGTTAGATGATTACCTCCAACGGTCTCAGTTTCAGATCTAGTTTCAGTAATAGAACTCAGTTGAGTTCTACAGAAATCCAGGACTGTTAGATACAGTCAAATTAGTACAATGCAAAACCTAGCTAGTTCCATCAGTATTAGGACTGACATTCACTCATGTTATCAGTATTCAGTTTCAAATTGTCAGATACAGTGAATCAGACCAGTTCTTCATAATCAAAACTGTCAGAAATAGTCATTTCTTTATTAGTAATATAACATTAGTTCCTCAGTATTCAGTAGACTCAGTCATTCAGTATCCCAATATCAGTACTCAGATATTAGTAAATCCACATTATCAGAATTCATGAGTCAGCATTATCACGATCTTAGTTATAGTTACATATTCATGCATGTATTCTTACGTTCATGCTATACAATCAGTTATTATTGTTCATGCATATGAACCCCTGTATTTAGACTACCTCACTTGCATACCAGTACATTCAACGTACTGGTGTATTTGCATTTTGGTGTTTTATACCATAGGTTTAGAAGCACGAGCTCCCAAGCATCCTTAGTAGATCAGATGTTCAGTAGCCAGACTAATAGTGAGTCCTCATCATTCGTGGATAGCATGATTATTTTATTACTTTATTAATTTTGTAGTTCAGAGTTAGTTGGGGATATTTTCCATCAACTCCACAGTTTTCAGACAGTTTAGAGGCTTTCAGACTATAGCATGTGTTCAGATAGTTTATTTTAGTTTTGGGTATTTTTATACCCTATTGCAGACATTGTATTTTATTCAGTATTAGTTTAGTTTTGAACCATATGGCCTTACAACTTATATTCTGCATATTTACAATGTATTATTAAGTGCTCAGTTACAGATATCAGTCATAGGTTAGCTTGTGGTTCTTCGGGGTCATGAGCACCGTGTAGTATTTCAGGTACCAAATTCGGAGCGTTACAGCACCTGCACCCAGGACTTCGGGTGAACAGCGGTTCCAGTCAGGAGATAGGCCTGGAGCTCATGTCACCTAGTCCCAGAAAAGCATGACCATCTCGCTAGATTATTTCCTCGTTGTAGCATTTATGGTAGAAACCATCTAGGAAAGTGTTATTTTGAGAAATGAGCTTGCTACTCTTGCGGTCAAGTGGGACACATTCAGGGATACTGTCCTTCACTTGGAGGGAATATAGGGGTAGCTAAGTCTCAAGTTGTGTCTACAACCCCTCCTCCTAAGGGTACTACTTAAGCTGTCGGTGGTGGTCGCAACCGGTTATATGCCTTATTTAACCACTAGGATACAAAAACCTTGCCAGATGTTGTTATGGGTATGTTATAGATTTTCTCTCATAATGTGTATATATTGGCATGCTTTATTGGATTGGTGTTGTAGATAACACTATCCCAACTCTACTACTGCTAAAATTCTGGGTTCAGTCTTCTAACTCTAGATCATATACTATCATAGGATTCTGAGGAGGGATCTGAAAGCACATCTAACTTTGGCTTAATGTAGGATTTTCATGAATAAGAATGAATATTTTCAAAAGTTAGAACATAAGGGAACTAATGGGATATTTTGAGCCTGCTTGCAATTCCATAACTGTCTGTCAGGACTGGCTGAGGAAACTCTGCCTGTAGGGATTTAAGCTTTCACTATTTATGTTGTCTTAAAACTAAAGAGAGTTGGCATGAATTGAGCTAGATGAGGATCTACATAAATAACTCTTCTACTGCACGATTTGATACTTGAAAGAAGGGAAACATTTCTTAAATACCCTGTAGCCTCTCGAAGAAAAGTACAAACGTCCCCATACCGTTCTGCAAGACTCTACTAGACACGGATTCATAGACACCCTAGTACACTTGAAATCTTTGCTCTGATACCAAGTTTATAACACCCTGAGCCTACACCCTGGATGCCACACGGTGCTTACGACCCTGAAGGATCATAAGCTAACCCATGAACTGGCATACTGTTAAGTAACTGAATTATTATACATTAAATAACAAGTTCTTCTGTGCAGAAACATAATTATACTAAAAATCTGAAATAGATACAATACTGATAAAGTTTTATAATCTAATTAATCTGAAAGAAAAAAGTAAAATTACATGACTGACTCTTACTGACATCTAGAAGCCTCTACTATACTGACTTTAGGTCATTGGGACATGCCTCCAACCACCACTAATAAATACATAAGAATAAATGAATTGTACATGAATTAAATCTGACTGAAGTTCCTGAAATTTGAGAACTCTTCACCTGTTGGCTGGAAGCTACAACTGTCTGATCATGATGCATAAAATATAACTGGTACCTACATTATGAGACAATGTAGCCACACAGACGTATATATGGATCTGTACTTCTGGAATATACTGAATATGCAGGGGTGAATGTAATAAGTAAAACTAGTTTCATACGTAATCTTAAAACATGCATGACTAGGTGTAAGTAGACTCACCAAGAGATTGAAATAAACTGAAAGTTAAAATATCTTAAAACATGAGTAACAAACATGATCCGATAAGATGGTGAATCTCTATACTTAGTTTTGTAGAACTTTACTTTAATGGTATAAATAGAATTGAAGCTGGGATACGGTAGAACATAGATACTGTATGAATACTGGATCTGAAACTACGTGATGAAGACTGACATAACTCGAGAATTTGAATATAGAATTATACTGAGCACGAATGCATAAATATGCAAAACCAAACATATATGTACTGAGCTGATCAAGTGAGGTAGGCTGATATACATGGTTCATATGCATGAGATGATAACTGATTGAATTAACATTATGAAGTAACTGGATGAGAGTACATGAAAAACTGTAACTACTGAACATACTGAATGTGTAATACTGCGCATATAACATCTGTCTGAATTAGACTGAAACTGGAGTACTGTGTTCTAATAACTGAAAGTTTGGACCAGAATTGGAGTACTGAATTCTGATGGTTAAGTAATTGATAACTGATAGCCATGATTTTGTAGAACTGTCTGAGTTCTTTACTAAATACTTAGATAGAATACTGAATACTGAAACTGTAACTGTGGAAGTGTTCATCTAACCGACATACCCTGATATAGGCTGATTTAGGGTCTAACCTCTGACCCTAGTTGAAAGGGTGTTAGCACCATGCCACGGGTACTAACAATGGCTATGTGGATCTACTAAAGAATCACCCTCATATGGCAGGTGAGATATATGTTGCCCTTAATTGGAAGGTGAACACTTTATTAACCTTCAACTGAAAGGTTGTTATATTTAACCTACGCTGGCTACGTAGTTTTGGAACTAAGGGACTACTACTAAAGGTCATACTCTCAACTGGCAGGTGAGCCCCCATCCCTAGGTTTGCTCAGTGCTAAATCCTACTCCCAACTGAATAGACACTGAACTGATCACTAAACTATACTAGGCTTGACTGAATTGACACTGATCGTGTTGACTGACTGTACTGGATCGAGTTTACTGAGTTTTGTTACTGACTGATTACTATTGTTCTTAACACTCACTGGAACTATTCTATAGCTATTGTAACTAGGTAAATAGCTAGATTTAGTGTATTCATAACCCTCAGGACTCGATAGCAATAACAATAAGAACACATGAGCGTATTTGAAACCATAATAAGTAAGCATCACCTAAATAAACCCATCACTTGGGCATTTTATCAACCACATGTAGATCATGAACTTGGACATGGGAATATCTTAAGCATGGGTGCATAGCATGATTACATAACTAAAATCATGACATGAGAATTTACGTGGAATTCACGTGAAATAGGACTTGAGCCTTTCTTCCAAACATATAAATATCACAGCTTGAACATAAGGATGTTTTAAACATAAGGGAACAATAGATTTACATGAAAAAATTTATATCTTGGGGATTCATCTTGAAACTAATTGAATATGATATGGGAATTTCATCAAGCATGTGGAGGCCCTACACTTGTGCATGGGAATGAGCAAGCATATGAAAATATCATGGCTACACGAATCAATTCACACTTAGAGATTTGATATAAAGATCATACCATTCAAAATATATATTGTCTCATTCCACTTGAAAACACATATACTCTTAACTTGAAATCAAACACATGAGGATCACCATTCGACGAATACCATTAGTAAGATGGGTTAAGGATTTAACACGTGAAAATCATCATTCAAACATATCAAGGCAATTTCAACGAAGAACATTTATAAACATGATGCATAATCTAATTTCATAGGAGTTTCATCGATATAATTCATATTAACACGTAAAGATCATAACTTTAAACATAAAACATGTAAAACTCATAACTTTAAATTCAAAAAGGGTTCTTGGACTCCATGGGTGAATGGGAACCCATAGATGAACTCCCACATACCTTAATTCAATGGATTCTTGAAGAAATCATGAATTTGAAGCTTGAATCCTTGTGTTCTTGACAGAAAAAGCTTGAATTATTTATCTTGGGAAAGGGAGGGGTTTTACATGAGAAATATTTAGGAAGATGGGCAAGTAATGCCCTTTTGGATGCTATAAATCATCACTTGGACGTTTGGGTTAAGAGGAAAGGACCAAAGTGCCCCTTGACCCTTAAGAAGCTAAAACTATAGGGAAATATCCCCCGCATCGCGACCCCTACTTGGTTCAAGCAGCCCTCACGATGCAACCCCTAGTTGGGTTAAGCAGCCCTCGCGTCGCAGGGCTATCGCAACCCCCTTTTTTAAAAATCCTTTTAATAGTAGCTTTAGATCAAATTTGATCCAACGATTGAGATAAACCTTCTCTCTTTTTCCTTTTTAATCCATCCTTAATCTTAATCCATTTAATAATATCTGCTTCTCTCTCTCTCTGCTCTCCCTTCTCTCTAAAACAAAACTACTCTGCCGCCTTCTATCGTAGAAGTGGGAAGCTATCGTCGCCGCTCCATGCTCCTTACCCGATGCCACCATCCAATTATCGCGTCATTCACACCACCGTCCAGTGAAGCAACCGTCTCCCGCTGCTCTCTCTCTCCTCTCCGGTCGGTGAAGCCACTGCCTCCCTTCATTCTCCCTCTGCCACCGCCAAAACACATCTCTCTTTTTCTCCTCCATGAACCAAACTGCTGCAGCCAATCGTTGCCTTCCATCGGATCAACAACAGCAGCCAATGACAACAGCAACCAGTAAAGATGCCGGCGGCACTGCATCTTCCCCACCAACCAACCAGCATGCACAAGCCCATAGCACTAACCGCTCCAGCCGGCTCTGCCAGTGAATCCGCCAACCATGCAACCCGTTTTTCACCAGAAAAGTGATGGATTCGTTAGAATCCATCCCCAGGTTTGGTTTTGTGTTAAATTTAAGTTGTCTTCTACTCCTTTGTTTCTTCTTCTTTTAATATATTTTGTGATCTGAATTTGACAAAATTCAATTGAAATTTTTTTATTTGATTTCTTCTTATTTGGACTTGCATGAAAATGCTTAAGTGTAGGTACTTGAAATGTGAACTTGTCAATTGAATTTACTAAAGTATGGTCACTTTAGTAATGAATTAGTGACTCAAAAATATTTAAGTTTAGGCAGTTGAAATGTGAATTTGTGTTTTGAATTTACTGAAGTGTGGTCACTTGAGTAGTGAATTAGTGACTCGAAAATGTTTAAGTTTAGGTAGTTGAAATGTGAACTTGTTTTTTGAATTTACTAAAGTGTGGTCACTTGAGAAGTGAATTAGTGACTTAAAAATGTTTAAGTTTAGGTAGTTGAAATGTGAACTTATGTTTTGAATTTCCTAAAGTGTGGTCACTTGAAAAGTGAATTAGTGAGTCAAAAATGTTTAAGTGTAGTTACTTGAAGGTGAACTTGTGTTTTGAATATAGTTAAGTGTGGTCACTTGATAAGTGAATTACTTGAAAATGTTTAAGTTTAGGTAGTTGAAATGTGAACTTGTGTTTTTAATTTACTAAAGTGTGGGCACTTAAAAAGTGAATTAGCGAGTCAAAAATGTTTAGGTGTAGTTACTTGAAAGGTGAACTTGTGTTTTAAATGTAGTTAAGTGTGGTCACTTGAGAAATGAATTAGTGACTTGAAAATGTTTAAGTGTATGTTCTTGAAATGTGGACTTGTGTTTTGAATTTAGTTAAGTGTGGCCACTTGAGAAGTGAATAAGTGACTTGTGGTTTGAACTTAGTTACTTGAAAGATGAACTTGTGTTTTGAATTTAGTTGAGTGTGGTCACCCGAGAAGTGAATTATTGACTTGAAAATGTGTAAGTGTAGGTACTTGAAATGTGAACTTGTGTTTTGAATTTAGTAAAGTGTGGTCACTTGAGAAGTGAGTTAGTGATTTGAAAATGTTGAAGTGCAGGTACTTGAAAGGTGATCTTGTGTTTTGAATATAGTTAAGTGTGGTCACTTGAGAAGCGAATTAGTGACTTGAAAATGTTTAAGTGTAGGTACTTGAAAGGAGAACTTGTGTTTTGAATATAGTTAAGTGTGGTCACTTGAGAAGTGAATTAGTGACTTGAAAATATTTAAGTGTAGGTACTTGAAAGGTGAACTCGGGTTTTGACTTAAAAATGATTAAGTGTAGTTACTTCAAAATGGTTAAGTATAGTGACTTGAAATGTCAATTAGCTATTTGAAAAAGGTTTGAGAGTAGTGACTTGAAATGTGTACTAATGGATAAGTTATTTGAAAATTATTAAGTGTAGTAACTTGA
Organism: Capsicum annuum; assembly: GCF_002878395.1. Lineage (NCBI taxonomy): Eukaryota > Viridiplantae > Streptophyta > Magnoliopsida > Solanales > Solanaceae > Capsicum > Capsicum annuum. The sequence continues at coordinate 172,150,910 of NC_061116.1, forward strand.
AAATGATCAGGTGTAGTTACTTGAAATTGCGAACTTGTGACTTGAAAACGGTTAAGTGTAGTTACTTGAAATTGTGAACTAGTGACTTGAAAATGGTTAAGTGTAGTCACTTGAAATGTGAATTAGTTAATTGAAAGTGGTTAAGTATAGTGACTTGAAATGAATGATTAAGTGTAGTGACTTGAAAATGATTAAGTGTAGTTATTTGAAATGTGAAGTAGTTACGAGAAAATGGTTAAGAATAGTTATTTGAAATGTGAAGTAGTTACTTGAAAATGGTTAAGTATAGTGACTTGCAATTAGGACTGGGCATATTTTGGTTTAAACCGAAAAAGCTGAAAAATCAAATTGAAATTTTAATTTTAGTTTGGTTTTTTGATTTTTCGAATAGGTTTTGATTTTTAATTTTTGAAATTCGGTTAAACAGTTTGGTTTTAGATTTTTGAAAAAAATAATTTGGATAAATCGATTAACCGAAATTCTGTAAATAATTAATAATATATATATTTTATTATATATAAATATATAATATTTAATATATAATAATATAATATAACTATATAATTGCAACCCTAATAACTAATAAGTAATAGCATGCCACATACAACTAATAACATACTTCAGTCCAATAGTCGAACAATCAATCGAACCATAGACCGTCGGCGAGATCGTCGTTTGTACAACAACACCAGAGCCGACGATCAGACGACCATTGTGGGCTGCAGCCCACAGTGCTGACTGTGATCTTTCCGGCAGCGATCACTCTTTCGAGTTTCGACTTTTATGCAAACTTATGCATAATGAAGTTATATATTATGTTAAACTTATGGTTAGATCATTTAGTTTCATTCATGTTGAGTTATTTATATCTGAAAATGAAAAATAGGTTTGATTTTTTTTAGATCATTAATTTTAAATGTCCAGTCATAACAAAGAGAGGTTCACTACTTCAATCTTCAAAACCGAAATAAAAATCCGAAATAACCAAACCGAATTTGTAGAAATCGAACCGAACCGAATTTATTTCGGTTTGGTTACAGTTATCATCTTTGTCAATCCGAAAATTAAAAAATTGAACCGATATTAAACTATCAAACCGAATGCCCATCCCTACTTGAAATGTGAATTAATTATTTGAAAATGGTTAAGTGTAGTGACTTGCAATGTGAATTAGTTATTTGAAAATGGTTAAGGGTAGTGACTTGAAAGGTCTACTAGTTATTTGAAAATAGTTAAGTGTAGTGACTTGAAATGTGTACTAGTGACTTAAAATGGTTAAGTGTAGTACTTCAAAATGGTTAAGTGTAGTTACTTGAAATGTAAATTAGCTATTTGAAAATGATTTGAGTGTAGTGACTTGAAATGTGTACTAGTGAATAAGTTATTTGAAAATTATTAAGTATAGTGACTTGAAAATGATTAAGTGTAGTTACTTGAAATTGTGAACTTGTGATTTGAAAATGGTTAAGTGTAGTCACTTGAAATGTGTACTAATAACTTTAAAATAATAAAGTATAGTCACTTGAAAATGATTAAGTATATTGACTTGAAATGTGAATTAGTTAATTGAAAATAGTTAAGGGTAGTGATTTGGAATGTGTACTAGTGACTTGAAAATAATTTAAGTGTAGTGACTTGCAATGTGAATTAGTTATTTGAAAATGGTTAAGTGTAGTTACTTGAAATGTGAATTAGTTACTTGAAAATGATTAAGTATAGTGAAATAAAATATCAATTAGATATTTGAAAATGGTTTGAATGTAGTGACTTGAAATGTGTACTAGTAGCTTGAAAATAGTTAAGTGTAGTCACATGAAATATGAACTAATGACTTGATTTTTATATGTATTGATGTAAACTTGTATACAGATGACATCTGGTAGTGAAGGTGATCGGCCTCATCCTGATAAGAGTTCGAAGTCAACTGCTAAGAAGAAATCTAGGACGCCTATAGACTCTAATGAAAAAAACTTTAGGATTGTTTAAGTGTTTTGATTGTTGTTGGATTAATTGTTAAGTGTTTTGGATTTTGGATTTGATGGTTTAAGTGTTGCTGATTTGAATTGCTTAAATGTTTAGATAATATAGTGCGTTGAATGGTTATTTTAGAAATGTGTGTTGCATGAGGATGTATATATTGAATTGCATTTTTATTTGGCAGGTGGGATGCAGAAAATGCAAATTTCTGCATCCCCAAAAAAATGCAAAAAAGCAACGGACAGGGTCCCTTTTGTCCGTCGCTTTTCTAAAATTTTTTAAAATAAATTTTAAAAAATGCGACGTTGTCTGTCACTTTTCTACAATTTTTAAAAATAAATTTTCAAAAATGCAACGTTGTCCGTCGCTTTTTATGTTCATTGTGAAGAACAAAAAGCGACGACCAACGTCGCTTTTTTTAAAAAAATTAATTTATTTTTCTCAAAATACGACGGGCAGTGTCGTTTTTTCTGAAAAAATAATTTCTTTCTTCAATAAAATGACGATGTCCGTCGCTTTTTGTTCATCATGTGTTCTTCACATGAAGAACAAAAAGCGACACACAACGTCACTTTTTTTAAAAATAACTAAAAAACTTTTTTTTCATAAAGCGACGCCGTCCGTCGTAAAAAAAGTGACGCAGGCTGTTGTTTTCAAAAAGCAACAGACCTTTTGTGATGCAAGTGACAAAGTTGGATGAAGAAATCTTCAAGCTGGCCATAGTTTATAAAGTAGCAGCCATCTGAGCAATTATTGTGGGGAAAAAAGAAAAAAAAACACTGAACATTAAGTGAAATGTAATATTTTATTTTTTCAAATATTTAAATTTTTAGACGAAACAATTCATATATCGTTTTTAACATAAAAAACCAGACCCCCTTGATCGCCATTAGTAGAAGGAACCAACGAATTAGTAGCATTATTTTTAAGGAGATGGATGTAGTTAGTTGTGAAGTAGTAGTAGTTGTTTGATTACTCATTTGCATTAAAGTTTGGATAAAACTTATTACTAACAAAAAATGCAAAAGCAAAAAAAGACAATTTTTGGTAGGGATTAGAAAGGTACAGTGCAATTATTAATTAGTTTGATGTGACATTAACATGTTACGTAGCAAATCGGAGAGTTTGTCTCCTTGCAGGGACTAATTAAGGAGAGAACATCTAGGGAAGGTTTGGAAGATACACTTGTGGTCATTAAATCGAACAGCTCTTGTAATATAAATTTTTGTTTCAGATTAGAAAAATCAAATTCACTTTGTTTTTCATTATTATAAAAAGGGTAAAGGGTCAAATATACCCCTTAACTTTGTAAAAAGGTTCAAATATACCCTCCGTTACAAGTTTGGTCTAAATATGCCCTCGCTATTAAAGTTTAGGAGCAAATATACTCCTTAACTTTGTGAAAAGGTCCAAATATACCCTTCGTTATAAGTTTGGTCCAAATATGCCCTCGTTGTTAAAGTTTAGGAGCAAATATACCCCTTAACTTTACGAGAAGGTCCAAAATATCCTCCGTTACAACCCATAACCTGACCCACAAATTTGGACCAATCCATAAACCGACCCAAATTTTGTTTATCAAAATTTCAATCTTATAATGTTATCGAAATATTTCATCAGTTCAATGACTCTTCAAATATTATGTTAATGTTGCATTTTTCTTATTACCAGTGTGTTCTACTTCAAATATTGTGTTGATATTGCATTTTTCAAACTTTGTTTTTTTTTATGTTGTTTGATTTTATCGCGAAGGACTCTAATCTACTGAAATATTTCAAAATAGTTGTAAAATGAGGAAGAATCAGGGTCATGGCTTCTCCAGCTATTTCAACTCCTAAGAGAGAGACAGACCCCAAAAAAAAAGGATTGTCATATCCGAAATAGGCCTTGTTTCAATCTTTGAAAGTAATATCGACAGTTTTTACAACAAACTTCTCGAGGGGAAGAGTAGAATCACTTTAATATACAGATTTGATGCCTCATGTTACATAGTTAGGTTCACGAAACAGATTCATAATTTCTCCTCCAAAGGCTAGATAGATGGAAAGAATGATCCTCGTTTAGATGACTACTAGAGATATTGTCTTGTTGTTGGAAAAAGGGCCCTCACTGATGGAAAACAAAATTTAGGTCGGGTTATGGGTTGGTCCAAATTGGTGGGTCGGTTTATGGGTTGGTCCAAATTGGTAGGTCGAGTTATGGGTTGTAACAGAGGGTATATTTGGACCTTTTCGCAAGGTTAAGAGGTATATTTGTTCCTAAACTTTAACAACGAGGTCATATTTGGACCAAACTTGTAATAGAGAGTATATTTGAATCCTTTCGCAAAGTTTAGGGGTATATTTATTCCTAAATTTTAACAGCGAGGGTATATTTGGACCTTTTTGCAAAGTTAAAAGGTATATTTGACCCTTTTTCTTTATAAAAATAAATTCGTCAAAACATAGTTGAAGTATCACGTCTTTCTTTTCTTGAGATTTTATTTAAATTATCACTAGCTATTTTTTTAAACATACCTCAATTATTAATTTTTTTTTTTGTACCAAGAGTGATGGTGACATTTCAAGTATTTGGGGCCAAAGAGAATAATAGCACTACAAGCAACAGATATTCCTCATTTTAAGTGCATTGACTTATTTCCACGTAACAAAATCGAAAGTCGAGAAAGCTAAGGGCGTGTTCGCTAGGGACTAGAGAGGGACAGAAAAACAAGTGGTTTCCTGTGTTTTTTTTGTTCACTATGAAAGTAAAAGATATTATTAAAAAATTATTTTCATATATTTAACACAAAATAGTAAAAATGGGTAGAGCTATGGTGATGATTATTGCGGTGTGGGGTGGAGGTGGAGTGAGAGATTGTAAGAGCGAAAGGAGACAATGCCACTTTTTTATCTATCTTTATAAAGAAAGTTATTTTTCTTATTTTTAAAAAGATTATTTTCTTAAAAGAAATATTTTTAAAATTTTTTAATCAAATCCATTGAGAACACCCTAAGGCGATGGTCTCTATTTCAAAAGTTAGAGAACATAAGTGAAGTATGAAGAATGAAATTTGAATTACTCAATAAATACTGAATTCATTTGTGTTCAATATTTTTAACGTGTAGTCTTAACTTTTATCTGAAAAATCCACAAAAGCTTCAAAAAATTTAAAATAGCAATGAATCCACTGTTAAGAACTTTAAAAATTAAATCGTCCATCAAATAAAATTCTAAATTCACCTTCATTAAACATCAATACAAGCAAATAAAGGAGTAATCTGGGAGCATCACAGTCCTTGAAAAGGTAAAGTGGCTCATGTTGCTAAGATTGAAAGTTGAGGAATACAAGTATGAGAATCTTTTGTAGTAATCCCTCTGTTTTGATTTACTTTATCTCTGTATTAAAAATAATTGTTTTAATTTATGATTCAATTTATATAATCAAGAAAGTTTACTTCTTTTTCATACTACCCTTAACATTAATTTATCACATAAAATAGTAATAGTCAAATCCAAATTTTCAAAGTATCATTGATAAGATTAGTTTTATAAAATAGACCTCTAATTAAAGTTTCTTAAAGGATGTGTCAAGTCAACAAGGATCAATAATATTAAATAAAGTGGTGAATTGCTAAATGTTAAAATGAAGTTCACACTTGGATTCTAAAATGCATTCTAATTGCTACTTGTTGCAAAGTTTGAAAAATAAGTGCAAGGCCAGATTTGAAGTGGAAAAAAAAAAAGTAAACTTAGATCATTCAACAAGTCAACAAACTCTCGTACTAATCCTCAGAGCTCAATTCCCTGGAGTACAAATGCTTTGTTCATGAGTGGAGAAATGCAACTTGATGGACATACTTGATATTTTTGGTGCTCTCGAATGAGTACATAGTATCCTTATATTATTGGTCCTATCCAAACAATAAAGACAACACTTGTCATTTTCAGATTAACATTAGTGTACAAGTGGTGCAATAGAATAGAGTGGATAGATCCAATCAGTCATAATGTAAATGAGGATAAGGTTTATGCCTCCTCCATGTAATTATGATTTTTGATAAATGTACAAGTTGTAGTCGTGCATAACTATTCCTTCGTAAGGACGAATCTTGGAAAAAAGGAAGGATAAGAAAAAATACTATCGAGTGATAAAATTAGCTCCTGAAAATATAATTTGTTCTTGTCATCTAAATTGAGGGAATCATTGATTCGTTCATCTATTGGCTCAGTTCATTTTGACTCGTACTGTTAAATCCATTTAAATATAACCAAGTTTTGTTTATAAGAGAATAACCCAAAAGTGAACTAGCTATAAAAAATAAATTACAAAAAAAATAGCCAATGTATTAATTCCCTTCTCTCTTTTCTGTAACAACAATTTATGTAGGTCAGTCAAATTTCATAACACGTTGGAATGTTTCGACCATTTTTGTTGGTTATGTAATTGTACATAAAAAAAGTTAACAAAAATAATTTTATTTATATTAAATTTATAATTAATGTATTGATATTGTGTTGTATGTACACTTAATATATATGTAATGTATCAATATTATATAAATGTATATATCAATGATGTATAAACATGTATATTGACATATAATGTATGCATTAATATTGTACAATAAAATAACTGCATATATATGTTGTATCTGTGATGTATCGATATTGGATAAAATAGTTATGTAATGTATATATGATGTATTGAATTTGCGTATATGATGTATAAACATGTATATATGATGTATAATTATGTATTTGATATATTGATATCATCTGTTCAGTTATTCCTACTAGATATATTCAAGTTTTAAAATTACTAATTATCTTAACAAAGAGTGTGCAGGTAGACAGGGTCGCCAGCATGTTAAGAAAATATAAAACTCTTTCATATTTGTCTAACCTCTTTCTTGGAGAAAAGGTTTTTGATCTCTATAAATAGAAGATTCCTCTTCTCATACAACAACTTAATAACATCCACAATGTAGTCATTTAAGAGCCTTGTTCAGGGGTAATTTTCTCTATCACTAGTTCTTATACTTTTAATATTAGGTTTTATGTAGGTCAATTGGCCAAATTACGTAATAATATTAAGCTTTTTAGTATTGTTTTATGTGTCTTTTGAATTATCACTATGATGGTTTGCAACTAATAGCTTCCGTATGACGGCCTCTCGATTTTGAACCCAACACAACACTCTCAAGTAAGTGCAATTTCAAAGAAAACGTGGGATGCCATGACTTGTCTATTTCTAGTTCATCATGTCTGCCAGGGTTAGAGCAACTAGCCTCTCTTCCAATATATTGATAGTTGATACTTACATTAAAAAGTTAACTGCAAAAGGATTTGTTCTTTGAGGCATTCTCGACCATTAAATTATTCTTTAGAAAAGAATTTCAACATCAAAACGGCTTCTAGTACTATGACATTCTATTATATTGCAAGTTCTTTCAATTCCAATTAACGCAAAATCTTCTCTAAAAACTCAAATTTTAAATATGAGCTTCTTTGAATATTTCAAGTCTTTTAATATGTTATTCACTCCGAACCGTTCATGTTTGCGGCACGTCAAATTTTTAAATCATGGAGGAGGAGGAAGAAAAAGTCATTAATGGTTGTATAAGAAGGAAGAAGAAGAAAAATTTGACCAAATGGTTATTTCAAGTAATATTAACAGAGATGGATCAATTTTCCTATAAAAAAGATGACCGACTGGTCATTTTCTATAATTTTCCCTAATCTATGTAAAACTTTCTCAAAATATTTTTAAAAAGACTTTTTTCTAAAAAAAATATTAATATTAGCCGTAATATTAAAAATTAAGTATTCAAAAATTATAAAAGAACAACTAAAGTAACTACAAGTTAGTAAAAATGATACATAAAATTATGAATCTCTCAAATTCAATCCAATCATGACACCCTTGGTCAAATGCATGCAAATAAGTGGAGAAAATTGACGGAAATGTGACTTTTAAGTCTTGAATGAAGGATTGGTGACATTGACCAATTTAAAGGGTCAAAAATAATTAAGAAACTTGATTAGGTTAATTGTGGACTTAATTAATATTTTCACAACCTTTTAATCTGTTCAAAAATACAAATCAACCTACACCCACAAAACTTCCCTCTCTCTGCAAATCGATCTCTCTTTTCTCTTTCTCTAGATAGTTTCTCTCTCTAACTTCTCCCAGCCAACAACTTTCCAAATTTCTCCCTTCAATCTTGTGCAACTTCAACCTCTAGCGACAAATAGTTTTGAGTTCTTGTCTGTTCCTTTTTTACTTTCAACCGTCAATCAATGTGACAACATTCTCCGGCGACAACAACTTCGAGTTCTTCATCGTTTCTTTTCGATTTTCACAGGTAAAAAATTAGGGTTTTTTAGTTATGACAAAAACGAGGAACTTGATTTGTTGGTGTTTGTTATTTTTTTATGTTTGTTATTTTTTAGTTGAATTTCTCATCTGGATGTATCTGCTACTGCTGTTTTTTCAATAATGGATAAAACATATAACGTGAATCCAACAAATGAGTAATCTGTTGCAACATCTATGACTAATCTGTATCGCAGATTAGTAATTTGTTTCAACATATATGACTAATTTGTCGCGCATATTAGTAATCTATTGCAACAGATATGACTAATATGTTGCACAGATTAGTAATCTGTTGCAACATATATGACTAATCTGTTGCAACATATGGCGACAACAACTTCGAGTTCTTCATCATTTCTCTTTGATTTTCACAGGTAAAAAATTAGGGCTTTTTAGTTATGAAAAAAACGAGGAACTTGATTTGTTGGTGTTTGTTATTTTTTTATGTTTGTTATTTTTTAGTTGAATTTCTCATCTAGACGTATCTGCTACTGCTATTTTTTCAACAATAGATAAAACATATAATGTAAATCCAACAGATGAGTAATTTATTGTAACATATATGACTAATCTGTTGCGCAAATAAGTAATTTGCTGCAACATATATGACTAATCTGTTGTAACAGATGAGTCATATATTGCAACAATATGTGGGTAATCTTTTGCAACAGATGCGTCATATATTGCAAAAGATTACTCATTTGTTATATTTGTATTATAGTGTTGTAACATGAATCCAACATATGAATCATCTATTGCAACAAATTAGTCGTATGTTGCAACAAATTACTTACTTATTGTAACAGATGACTCATATGTTGAATTCATATTGCAGGTTTTATCCATTGTAGCAGTTGCAGATATGTAACAATTCAAAATCTCATTCCTAGATGTCACACGGTGCTTAAGGCTACAAGTAGCCCCAAGTTAACTCTTTAAGCCTGTTACTAAGTTTAGAACTTACTCTAATGACAAACAGAGCAAAACAAAGGTACTGTCATATCATATTTCAACTGAAATAACAAAGGGATACTGTCTGAATAGTACAATAATGAAAAGTCTAAAACACCACTGATCGTCTAGTCTGACAAAACCTCTACTACTCAAACTAGAGAGCCACTGGGACAGACCCCTTATTCGCTTTATAGTAAGACTTATAGAGTTTTAAACAACAGAACAAATTATGTTAAACAAACCATGCATGTAGTGTTTGATAAATCCTGTGTTAAGACTAACCTGCAGGAAGAAAGTGACTCAAAGGAATAAGTTACACAACCTGGGTTATCGACTGGAAGCACCCAAATAAAGGGAACTGAATTTGGAGGCACAATGATAAGGGGAACTGAACCTCTAATTACCCTAGTTTAGAACATCAGTTGTGATCCAGTAGCTCACAAGGCTTGATCCCAAAAGGTTACAAGTATCAAGGATCACATCCTATTGATAATATTCTCACAAATCTCACTTCTGGTATCACTACAATGTCTGGACTAAGAAGTATGGTTCTTTCAAGGAATTCCTATCAGAAATTGCGCCAAAGAAGATAACTAAAGCACTGCTTGATGTTGATTGGATCATAGCCATGCAAGAGGAATTAAATCAATTTGAGAGAAGCAAAGTATGACACTTAGTTCCTCACCCAAAATATAAAATAGTAATTTGGACTAAGTGGGTGTACAGAAATAAAGTTGACGAGCATGGGACAATTACAAGGAACAAGGCAAGATTGGTGGTCCAAGGATATAATCAAGAAGAAAAGATTGATTTTGATGAAAATTTTGCTCCTGTAGCTAGACTTGAAGCTATTAGATTACTTGTAGCTTTTACTGCCTACATGGAGTTTATTATTTATCAAATAGATATGAAGAGTGCATTCTTGAATGGCATTCTTAAGGAGGAGGTATATGTTAAACAACCTCCAGGATTTGAAAGCAAGGATTTTCCTGATCATGTGTATAAACTAGACAAGGCTTTGTATGGGTTAAAACAAGCTCCTAAAGCCGGGTATGAGATATTGTCAAAGTTTCTACTGGAGCATGGTCACACTAGAGGTAAAATTGACAACACTCTCCTCTTTAAAACTGATGAAAAATATTTGTTAGTTGTGAAGGTATATGTAGATAACATTATTTTTGGCTCTACAAACATAGACATGACTCATGATTTTGCCAAACTCATGAGTTGTGAATTAAGATGAGCATGATGGGAGAGATAAATTACTTCTTAGGATTACAAATAAAGCTATCAACTTCTAGAACAATGATCTATCAATAGAAGTATGTAAAAGAACTTCTCAAAAGATTCTCTATTGAAGAGGCAAAGGAAATCAGCATTCCAATAGCCACTGCTACAAAACTTGACTTAGATAAAATAGGATCTGATGTAGAGCAAAAGATGTACAGAGGGATGATAGGATCATTATTGTACCTCACCACAAGCAGGCCTGACATTGTGTTCAGTGTGGGGTTATGTGCAAGGTTTCAAGCAAACTCCAAAGAATCACATTTAAAAGCAGTGAAAAGAATTTTTAGATATCTTAAGGGAATCAGTGATCTTGGTTTATGGTATCCAAAAGGTAGTAACTTTGACTTGGTAGGATACTTTGATGCTGATTATACAGGATATTTGGTGGACAGGAAAGGCACTACAGGTACGGAACACTTCCTTGGATCATGTTTGATTACCTGGTCCAAAAAGAAGCAAAACTCAGTAGCTCTATCTACTACTAAGGTTGAATATGTTGCTGCTGGGTTTTGCTGTGCTCAGTTGTTATGCATTAAACAATAACTCCTGCATTTTGGGATAGATGTAGGTTGTGTTCCCATTTTTTATGATAACACAGGTGCTATAAATATTGCCAAAAATCCTGTTCAACATAAAAGAACTAAGCATATTGATATTCGACATCACTTTCTTAGAGATAATGTTGAAAAGGGGTTGATATCAATTATGTTTTGTTCCACTGAAGAATAAATTGCTGACATTTTCACTTTGGATTTAAATAGAGAACAGTTTGAAAAAAATAGGTTATCCTTGGGGATGATTAAAATTGCATAAGTCTCCCTCAATGCTTGATTAGAATAAAGTTAATCTTAAAGTAATTGTTGATTAATTCAGTCTCACATATTAAGTTTTGTATCCTAATTCCAATATTTTAGAGTATATTGACTCATGTACGTGTTGATTTTGCAGAGAAACTGGATTACAAAAGCAATTTTGTCTATTTTTCATTTAGAAATGATTATAGTTACCTATAGTGGCATAAAGAGAAACAAGTTTTCTACGTGGTTCCTTCTTGTTACACTTAAACCGCCAAAAATTCAAGAGTCACTCTTACTTCAAAAAATTGCTTCTTGCTTTCCCATCAGTATAGAACTTCTCATCATTACGTTCCTACCAAGATATAGTCCCTCATCCATTCAACTTCCTCTTTTTCTTCCTTAAATATGTTTCTCACTTTCTTGATTCCTATTCATTCCCTCTTCAACTCTTCACAAGCAATAATAAATTCTTGTTTCACAAATAGCATCCTCCTCATTCTCATCATCCTCCTCATCCACTAACTCTGTCACAAATCGCTTCACCGTCATTGTTCTTTATCCAGACATCACCTTACCTCCCTTAATCCCTCCTCAAATCTCCCAAAAATTAACTAATTTTGCTATATTCAGAAACTTCCCAAACCCTTTGGCCAAAATTTCCTCACCTTTCATATTTCTCAAAACCCTCACTTCCACCTCCAACCTCACTCCAAATTCTTGATGCTAATGATATTCCTATAGATCTAAGCTACAAAGAAAACCCTCTTCCATCTCCGTCAATATTGAGGACACTGTTCTTGTAGAGACTTTTCCAATTATCTCTACTCCTCGTACCCCTCACACTTGAGGGAAAAAGAAACAAGAAGATGCTTTTTTGGATGAAGCTCTTTGAGCTAGAAAAAAAAACATATGGCTACATCTGATCCCACTCTTTCTCATGTATCTTGCCCTGATCTTCTTCTTCGATCAGTAAGAAATAATAAGACTATCATAGGAAAAGTCTCAAAACCCTCTTTGTCTCAAATATCATCTTCTAAGCCTACTCAAAAAGCTTTCTCCCCTTTAAAATCCACTCCCACTGTCAAAGCTTCCACATCCTCTAGAGTTTCTCCTCCAAAGTCTTCTACTCGTCTAAAGAAATAGGTCACCAAACCTGTTCCTTCTGACTCATCTGATTTTGAGTTCCATCTAGATTCCACTGCTGAGTTGGATCCTGATTTTGAGGTTCCAGAACCATTCTCCCATTAAGACACTCCTGAGGCACATCATCTTCACTTTCAAAAGTGTAAACTATATAGAGAGAGATTTATTAGTGGTTTTGGGGGTGTTAATATGTAGACTTTACTAGGAAAATTGGTGTTTCAGGGATGGTCACATCTCTTTCTTCAGGGAGACCTTCAGAGGCAATTTACCAAACCTGAAGTGTATGAGTTCTACACAAATATGGTGGTCATTGGTGAGATATTGTCTACTACTATTAGAAAGTTTACAATGAACCTTTATATTGCTGACATTTCTAGGATCTTGCATATTTTTTCTAGGGGTGGGGTCACTATGTCAAGGGCACTTGGCCACCTCTTGATAATCTTGCCTCTACTCTTGACATATGTAGAAAGTTCTCTGGGAATCCTTACTTGATCAATCATAGAAGAGTCCTTAAGAAGGAGATGTCCCCACTTCACCAGCTCTATTTTGATATAGTACATAAGATGATTATCCCTAGGAAGGAAAAAAGGACTGTGGCTAGTTTTCTTGATCTTACTGTCATGGAACTATTGGATACTAAGGTGAGAATTGATTTGCCTCGACTTATACTGAAGCATATGCAAAGGGTTCTTCTCAAGGAAGTCAATGGATATGCCCTCTCTTATGAATTTGGCTCACCCCTATATTTGAGGAGTTTGGGGTGTCTGTCTGAGTGTGGTCTTCACAGACTACCAAGGATATCATAGGGAGTGTGAACCACATTATGCTACCAGTTTTTACGAGGATTGCTGACAACTCAATGCAAAGATTGAGGAATGCACTAGCTGTAAAATAGGGTGAGGTAGAAGTTGCTCAGGCTGCTTTGAAGGCTGCACAGGCTGCTCATGAGGATGAAAAAAGGCGCCTTTAAGCTCAGATTGCCTCCCTCACAGCCTTGTTATAAAATGAAAGAGCTGAGAATGTTGATGTTATTAGGAAGCTAACCTCTCTTATCCGCTCCTCTTCATTCACTAGGCCACTTTCCTGCTGTCCTAGGCCTATCTCCTTTTGTTTTCTTCCTTGGTGACTTTTTATCTCTTATGTTTCTTTTGCTAAATTTAGTTGTATTTTGAATAATGAATGAAATGGACCTAGTTACTTTAAAGTGTTCTACTCATGTTTTATCATAATGCATTCATGTTCTCGTACTCTGAATTTTGATTGTCTTAGTGATAGCCTCAATAGCCATGAATTATTAGACATTTTCACTTGTTGTGCTAGCTTGTCAATGATGTCAAAAGGGGGAATACTAGACTATGCAGTGCTTATAACTTAATTGGACTAACCTATTGCATTCTGTGATTCTTTTATTTAAATTCCTTATTAAGTATGTCAGGTTTTGTGATGTTGTGTTGCTAAGTTTGTCATCATCAAAAAGGAAGATTCTATTAGGAAATGTAGAGTTTTGATGATAGACATGTGAATGAAACATGTTGTAAAAGTTGGTCCATCCAAGTGTACAAAGCATAGATGTAGGCAAGGTTGTTGATAAGATGATACTATGTACAAACAGGATGGATAAGTAAGAATATTCAGACATTCTCTCAACACTTTTCACTTCAGCAAAGTGGATAAAGGAGAAGACAAATATAGTATCCAGAATTTTAATTGATCAAGGAGTCTAACAATAAGAGGAGATGAAGTAAAAGAGTCCTATTCAATCTAGGAGAGAGTGAGACAGCAGCAAAAAGTGAGTGAAACTACCTGAGAGTCCTAGTAAAGATAGAAGAGTACATCAACTAAAGGAATCCATCAGGTGTTGGCTTAAATACAAGAAACAACATTCAAAGTACTCACTCATACACTGATAAGATAGTCAACAATCAGCAAAACAGTTCACTTACTTGAAGAAGAACCTGGTCCCTTACATAGCAAGTCATAGACTTTGTGTAGTAGATAGGTTCTTTGAGTTGTACTGGGTCATTATTCTAGTCTCAGTGATCTATAAACTGAGTTAGGAGTTGTGTCTTCAAGTTAGGGAACTCGAAGACTTGGGAACACTCATCTTGAAAAGATTTGTATTTTTGTAGTTATAGGAGTTAGAAGATTTAATTCCTAGTTTTACAAGAAGTCTTGTAACTTTGTTGATTGTTGAGGATTAAGTGTTTTTAGTGAAGTTTGGGTTAAATCCTATAGAGGTATAGGTCGTGGTTTTTTTCCACCTTTCTTGAGCCCGGTGTTTTCCACATAAAAATATTGTGTTCAAGTTTTACTTCTGTGAACCATGCTAGCTTACCTGTTTCACAGATAGGCAACTAGTGGAGTATATTATTAAAATCAGTAGGGCACGTACTCTAACAATGTGTTTACTTCTTTCGATTTTGAACCCCCTTGAATTTTTATGCTTTTTTTATATTCTAAAAGAGAAAGAAAAAAAATCTTTCAAAGTTATAAAGGGTTATAGGCATTAAGAAAGCGATGGAGCGATGAGGCTGTGACAAGTGACTCATGAAGAAAATTGTTCGGATGGGTGACTCACAAAGAAATTCTGTGAAATTGAGGAGGAAAGAAGAAGCAAGAAGTGTTGGACAGTTTTTTTTCTTAAAGTTTATGAGAGATAAAGAGAACAAATATACTCCATGCACTAATTAATTATCTGAATTAATAATAAATAAGAGTAAAGAAGGAACATAAGACTGCATTAATGATCTCAACTAATAATAAATAAAAGTAAAGAAGGAATATAAACTGTGCATTGATGAAACTTTTCAAAATTAAGCTGCCAAGGGGTTTCAAACCTGCGCCCCTTGGGCGGCACTATAGGTCATTTGGCACTAGCACCATCGACTGCATTAAGTGGGGTGGCCTGACGCTAGTGAATGCATTGGAGATAGGGGAGAGGTTGGCGGGAATGGGGGTGTGGGAGTGTAGGGGGGACGTGGATAGTATGTGGGACTGGGCGGCAAGGTGCATCAGAGAGAATGCAAGGGAGGTGTTGGTTGTTTCTAGGGGCCGGGCCGGGCACCATCGGGGGGATTGGTGGTGGAATGAAGAGGTGGAGAAGAAAGTGGAGACCAAGAAAGGGGCGTATGCTAAGTTGGTGAAAAGTAAGGATGAAGAAGAGAAGCGGGTAAATAGGAAAGAATACAATCTAGCGAGAAAGGAGGCGAAGTCAGCGGTCACGGCAGCTAAGACGGCTGCTTTTGAGAGCTTGTATGTAGGGGCACAGGGGAAAGGAGGGGAGAAAAAGTTGTTTAGACTCGCTAAGGCTAGGGAGAGGAAGGGTCGTGACCTCGATCAGGTGAGGTGCATTAAGGGTGAGGACGGTAGAGTGTTGGTGGAGGACGGCCACATAAAGAAGAGATGGCAGTCGTACTTTCATAGGCTCTTGAATGACGAAGGGGATAGAGATATTGTGTTAGGGGAACTAGAGCACTCAGAGGAGTGTCGGGATTTTAGCTATTGTAGACGTTTTAAGGTAGAAGAGGTTAGACAGGCTGTCCGCAGGATGCGAAAGGGTAAGGCGACAGGGCCGGATGAGATACCGGTGGAGTTTTGGAAGTTCGTTGGAGAGGCTGGTGTAAGGTGGTTGACTGGATTGTTTAATGAAATCTTTAGGACGGCAAAGATGCCCGAGGCGTGGAGGTGGAGTACCATGATCCCTCTCTATAAGAATAAGGGGGACATTCAGAGTTGCAATAACTATAGAGGGATTAAGTTATTGAGTCACTCTATGAAGATCTGGGAGAGAGTGGTCGAGGTGAGGCTGAGACGGATAGTGTCTATTTCGGAAAACTAGTTTGAATTTATGCCTGGCCGCTCGACGACGGAGGCAATCCACCGGTACGGAGGTTGGTGTTTATCGACCTGGAAAAGGCTTACGACAAAGTCCCCAGGGAGGTGCTTTGGAGATGCTTGGAGGTGAGTGGAGTGCCGCAGGCATATATCAGAGTAATTAAGGATATGTATGAGGGAGTGAAAACCCAGGTGAGGACGGCGGGAGGAGACTCAGAGCATTTCACTGTCCTGACAGGATTGCATCAGGGATCTACTCTTAGTCTCTTTTTGTTTGCGTTAGTGATGGATGTGTTGACGCGGCGTATTCAAGGGAAGGTGCCATGGTGTATGCTTTTTGCAGACGATGTTGTTCTGATAGATGAGACCCGAGGGGGTATGAATGACAAATTAGAGGTATGGAGGCAAACTCTTGAGTCTAAAGGGTTCAGGGTGAGCAGAAGCAAGACAGAGTATGTGGAATGCAAGTTTAATGACGTGAGGCGGGAGAATGAGGTAGTAGTGAAGCTGGAAGCATAGGAGGTATGTAAGAGGGATAAGTTCAAGTATCTCGGGTCCGTGATCCAGAGTAACGGTGAGATTGACGAGGATGTCTGGCACCGTATTGGGGCGGGATGGATGAAGTGGAAACTCGCTTCGGGGGTGCTGTGTGATAAGAAGGTGCCGCCCAAGCTTAAAGGCAAATTCTACAGGGTGGTAGTCCGTCCGACCTTGCTGTATGGAGCGGAGTGTTGGCCAGTTAAGAACTCCCACATCCAAAAAATGAAGGTGGCCGAAATGCGGATGTTGCGCTAGATGTGTGGACTGACTAGAGGGGATAGAGTTCGGAATGAGACTATCTGGGAGAAGGTTGGTGTGACTTTAGTGGAGTGCAAGATGCGGGAAGCACGATTGAGATGGTTTGGACACGTGAAGAGGAGGGGCATGGAGGCCCCGGTCCGTAGGTGTGAAAGGCTAGCGTTGGATGGTTTTAGGCGGGGTAGGGGTAGGCCGAAGAAGTACTGGGGTGAGGTGATTAGGCGGGACATGGAACAGTTACAGCTCACCGAGGACATGACCCTAGATAGGAAGGTCTGGAAGACGCGAATTACGACAGAGGATTAGGGCCAGTTTGGGTCGCTAGTGTAGGGAATTACTTGGTGGGGTTTTTATTCCTGTTATGATTCCGTATTCCGTGTTCCATGTTTATTATGAATCTGTGTGCTTTCCTCTGCTTTCCTCTGTTTTATATTCCTTATGGGTGTCGTATTTATGTTATGTAATCTGCTTCTGTGCTTTACTATGTGTTTGTGGGGTATCTCGTGCCTTGAGCCGGGGGTCTTTCGAAAACAGCCTTTCTACTTCATCAGAGGTAGAGGTATGGACTGCGTACATCTTACCCCCCCAGACCCCACTAGGTAGGAATACACTGGGTTTGTTGTTGTTGTTGTATATATATACCTACCTATGTATAGATTTTCTGTCAAAGTTTATGGGTGGCGTGACACCCTCACAGGCCTTAATAGATCCATCCCTGTGATTATCCCTACGCCCCATGTGTGTTTTTCTATGTTCACATTTGCATTCTAATTGCTATTTGTTTGAAAGTTTTAAAAATAAGTGCGAGGCCATATTTGAAGAAAAAATTGTAAAATTAGTTCATTATCCCCAACAAGTCAACAAACTCATCTTAGTAATCCTCAAAGCTCAATTCCATGAAGTACAAATGACTGGGTCATGAATGGAGAAATGTAACTTGAAGGACACACTTGATTTTTTTTGGTGCTTTCGAATGAGTACTTAGTATCCTTGTATTGTTGGTCCTATCCAAATTAAGCAATTGAGGTAACACTTGTCATTTTCAACTTTAGCATGAGTGCACAAGTGGTGCAATAGGGTGGATATATCTAATCTTCACAATGTAAATGAGGCTAACGTGTATGTCTCCATCATGTAATTATAATTTTGACAAAGATAAAGGTTGTAGTCATGTAAAACTACTCCATCATAAGGATCGTGTTTGAAGAAAAAAAGATAGGATCCTATCGAATGTAAGAATGATAATATTAAACCATGAAAATATGATTTGTCCACCCCATCTATTTAAGTTTGGCGAGTCATTTACTCGTTCATCTATTGGCTTAGATGCTTAGCCTATTTAGACTCGCTATTATTTAATCCATCTAAAAATAAAGTTGAAATATAGCTTAAATTGACTTATGAAACTTTTATCAATACTTTTAGAAAGGCCTTTTTCTAAAAGATAAAATAAAATTAAATTGATATTAATCATAATAGAGTATGTTATTAAGTACTTATATTATAAAAGAATAAACAAAGAAATAGCAGTTTAGTAAAAAATGATACATTGAATTATGACCACCCAAATTCAATCTAATTCAATTATTTGACACTCCTAGTTAGATGCAAGTAACTTGCAAGGACATACATACACAAGCAATGACGAAGTTAGAATTTTCACTAAGAGATATCAAAATATAAAATAATAAATACACAAAGAAGACAAGAGAATATCTATATGTAGACCTATACTATCTGAAAAGCATAAACTCCAAAACATTAAAGTGAAATTACGTAAACCCCCAGCTAATTTAATATAATAAAACTTATTTAAATTTCAGCACTACACAATCCATTTTATTTAAAATAGATATTACTACCCTATGTCACTAAACTCCCGCGAAGAGGCACCAACAAACGATTCAGATGCCTCTCTTCAACAAATAGGTATTGTTAATTCCTTAGTTTTGAGGATTGACAAACTACTAATATTGGGACCTGGTTCATAAAGAGATAAACATGCAACTGCTTAGGGACCAGGTTCATCACGCCTACGTCTCATGCACTCAGTTAACAATACAACTGTAAAAAGTATTACTGGTAGAAAGTTGGTGGAAAATCTACATTGCCTTTTTTTCTCCAGCCAATAGAGTCCTAGATTTTGTTGTCTCATATAGATGCAACAAGTTACAACAAGAAAACACAATCTTCCATATACAAATAACTCCAAATCTCTCTTGAAGTAATTTATCAATCAAACCCTCACTTGAACCAGGGACCTGCTCAGTCATTATTTGTGTCAAAAGTTCTTGTTGCATTTGAGTCTTTGTTGTATGGTTTGTAAACATTCAACCTAATGCTTTTATTCATAGATTATAATTGTATTCATAGTGTGTTCTCATTATTAGTTGTGTCATTTAGATTTAGTTGACATTGAATCCAGATTTAGCTTGGTTTTGATTCAGTTAAACTTAGCTGTTTCAATTAGTGAAATAGAGTTATTGCATTGGAGTCTTGTAATAGAGTTATTACAAATAGTTGAGGGTTAAGAGGTTAACCATTGAACCATAGTCTATATTCAAGGTTTCTTGAAGATAGTGAAATAGTTAAAAATTCTACGAGATAGGTCTTGGTTTTACTCCTTTGAGCAAGGAGGTTTCCACGTAAAAGATTATGTGTACGTTGTTCTCCTTATGTTGCTTTTATGTTTATTCTTGTTCATTACTGCATACGTTAGGTAGAGACCATGTCCCTATGTTGGTGGTCAATTTATATAGTTCTATATTTGGTATCAGAGCAGGTTCTTTCTAAATGGTTAACACCTAGGAAGGATCATCACAATGGCAGCAACACCAATCTTAAAGAGGGTCAATCAACTACTAGACCAACCAGATTCAATGGTCAGTACAATAGGTAGAAAACTCGAATGCTTGATTTCATTATGGATGAGGATTGTGAACTATGAGATGTCATTATTGATGAAACTTTTGTTCCCACTAAGCTAGTTAAAGTTGGTGAAGTTACCTCAATTGTTCCCGAGACAACAAAAGATTTTGATGATGCTAGCCGGAAGAAGATTGGAAAAACTTCAAGGCAAAAAAACTCTTTTTTTTTGTAAAATTGGTCTTGATGAATATAACATGATCTCAACTTGTGATATGTCCAAGGAAATCTGGAAATGCTTGTAAACCGCTCATGAGGGAACCAATCAAGTAAAGGAGTCGAAAGTCGATATGCTGACCACTCAATAAGAAACTTTCAACATGAAAAAAGGTGAAATCATTCAGGAAATGCATACTTAGTTCACTGCAATCACTAATGGACTCCATTGTCTTAGTGAGGTAATCAAACCTACCAAACAAGTTCACAAAATCTATAACATTTTACCAAAGTCATGGGAAAGCAAGGTAAATCCTATAATTGAAGTTATGTGCCTAAAGACCCTAAATATGGATGAGCTGATTGGGAACCTGAAGAACTATGAACTCAAGAAATAACAAGATAAAGCAATAAGAAACAGAAGAAAGAAAAGAATTGGGTGCTAAAATTTAGGAAAGGAGATTCTAGTGAATAGGATGAAGAGACAACATATATTACCAAAATATTCCTCAAGGTTATGAAGAGGAATGGTGAAATACTCAAAAGAGAAGACTCAAGCAAATATAATAGGTATCATAAGGGCAATGACATATGCCATAAGTGTAGTAAACCAGATCACTTTATCAAGGACTGTCCTTTTTACAAGATGGAATATAAAGAGTATGTCAAGAATGTTGGATATAGAAAGAAAAAGACGTATTGAGTCCCTGATAGATATAACAGAAGAATTGTTGCTAACAGAGTAGTGAAGCAAGCTTTTATAGCTTGGGGAGATTCTACAATTAGTCGGATGAGTTAGAAAAGTAAGATGTCTCAATGATGGTGGTTGAAGATGATGTTCATATTTATGATTATCTCTTTTCCTTGATCGATAAATCTGATGATAAAGAAGATGACAAGGTAACCATTATATACATTAAAAAAATCCTAAATATTACTCACCAAACGAGTTATGGTCCCTTGCTACTATCTTGATAGATTTTATATGTGAGATCACTAAAAAAAAAAGTTATTGAACAAAATCATTGATAAATTTAAAATAGAAAAGGTGGAGTTAACTGAACAATTATCTAAGTTGCAAGAAAGATTTCAATTCCTTGCCTTTGAAAAAGATGTGTTGAATGAAAGAATTAATGAAATATCTTAATTCTAATCATAAAGGAAAGGGTGAAGGTAGAAGGATTCAATTTGAGCTAGAAGAAAAGTTGACAAAAGCTAATCTAGATTTGACTGTTTCCTTGGAAAGAAACTCTGAGCTTGAGAGGGACTTGGTAAAGATCAAAGCTGAACTTGAAAAGGCTCTCAAATGGACCACTTCCTCTCAAGTCCTGACAAGTATACAAATCAAAGCTCAAGAAATAGAGTTGTTCTTGGCTTCTATAGTTCTAGTGCACCTTATAATCCTCATAACAAGTATGTGTCTATAAAGAACCATCTCATGTGCACTCGCTGTGGTTGAAATGGTCATATCAAAATACACTTACACTTCAAGATTAGCTGCTATAAAGAAGTTGAGAAGACTTTTTGAATTAAAGAAAATTAATGATGCACTACCTGCTTGGACCCAGAAGAATTTAATTTTTTCCTTGTCATCCTACAGGGAACTTAAATTTCAATGGGTTCCCAAGGCTAATAAATGATTATGTTTGCATGATAGAGCAAGAGAAAGCAGCCATCATTGGTACATGGATAGTGGTTGTTCTAAGCATATGACTAAAAGAGTTAAAGATTTTCTCTCACTCAAAGTTTATGAAAGAGGTAGTGTTTCCTTTGATGATGGAAAAAAGAGATACATTGTAGGCATTGGTAAAGTTGGCAAAAGTCTGAATCAAGCTGTTAATGATGTGTATTATGTAGATAGTCTTAAATAGTGTCTGTTGAAAGTGTCATAAATTTGTGACAAAGGAAATAAGGTGAAGTTCATGTCTGACAAGTGTACAATTACCAGTCTTAAGGGTAGTGAGATCATGCTCACAACATAGAGGAACAAGAGCATTTATGTTATTGATCTGAGATCTTGTAACACCAAAAATCTTACATATCTCAGTGTTCAAGATGTTGCTGCTAAATTGTGGCATAAAACGCTGGTTCATGTAAGTTTTTCCTTTCTAAACAAATTGGGTAGTAAGGACCTGGTTCGAGGAATGCCAAAGGTGAAATTTTCCTATATTAAAATATGTGATGCTTATGTGAAGGGAAAGCAAACCAGTTCCTCCTTCAAGTCAAAAAAGTAAGTAAGTACCTCTAAACTCCAAGAACTTCTTCTTCACATAGACTTGTGTGGACTAGTGAAAATTACAAGTAGAGAGGGAAAAAGGTACATCTCGATGGTAGTGATGATTGTTCCAAGTTTACTTGGACCATGTTCTTGAAATCTAAGAAGGGAACTTTCTCCGTGTTTGAAGCCTTTGCAAAGCAGGTTCAAGTGAAGTAAAATGAAAGGTTTGTAGGATCAATCCGACCATGATAAAAAATTTGGAAATGCCAAATTCAATGAGTTCTATAATAACCTTGGGATTAATCACAACTTTTCAGCTCCTAGAACACCTATACAAAATTATGTTGTGAAGAGAAAAATCAAGCCTTGGTAGGCATTACTAGAACTATGTTAATTGAAACAGGAATAGCCTAAAACTTCTAAGTTGAAACAGTTAACACTGTTTGTTATGTCACTAGTAGGTGTCTTATCAAATCTATTCATGATTAGACTCCTTGTGAACTTCTGATCAAAAGAAAGCTTAAGCTAAGTTACTTTAAACTTTTTGATTACAAGTGTTTTGTTCTTAACAATAGAAAGAATGGCCTTGGGAATTGAACCCAAGAAGTGATGAAGGAGTTTTTGTTGGGAATTCTTCAAACAATAAGTCCTACAAGATTTACAGCAAGGGAACTCAATATGTAGAAGAAGTGTACAAATTATGTTCGATGAAGAGAAAAGTTCCAAAAGGGATCATGGTCATGATGATATAGATCTAGAAGAACTTCTCAATATTTTAGAAAAGTCAAATGGTGATGTTGATAAGGATAATGAAGGAGAAAATGAGGATACAAATACCTTGGGACCAAGTTTATCCCATGAAGATGAGGATAACTCACACTATCATCAGGAACCTGGTTCACCTCAACAACCTCATGAAGATCCCGATCTTCATTCAAGCTCAGTTAAACTTCAATATCCTGGGGGTAACACCTTCATAGGAACTGGTCCTATATTAACTCAATCTACTCATCGTAGATCAAGTTGGAAGCATCAGTCTTCACATTCTTTTGATAATTTGCTTACTCCTTTAGATTTTAGCAAGCAAACCAGGAATCAAGCTAGAAATTTCTATGTATTTTCAACATTGTTGTCCTAAATTGAGCCAAAGAATATGAAAGAGGTACTCAAAGATGGTTATAGAAAAATACCATACAAGAAGAGCTGCATTGGTTTGAGAAAAACAAAGTGTGGATGTTGGCCCCTCATCCTGATGATAGAACCACTATAGAGACCAGGTGGATCTAAAAGAACAAAGCAGATTACCATGGCAACACTATTAGAAATAAGGCATGCTACTTGTGCAAGGTTAGAATCAATAAGAAAGAATAGATTATGATAAAATATTTGCACCAGTGGCAAGAGTGGAAGCTGTTTGAATTCTTATTGTTATTGCTTCTTACATGGAGTTTAAACTATTTTAAATGGATGTAAAAAGTTCCTTCCACAATGGTTTTCTAAAAGAAGAGGTGTATGTGAAGCAACCTCTAGGATTGAAAGATATTGATTTTTCAAATTATGTGTACAAGCTTAACAAGGATCTTTATGGATTAAAGCAAGCCCCCGTAGCCTAGTATGAAAGGTGAACAAAATTTTTACTGGACGAAGGATTCAAAAAAGGAAAAATTGACACTACTCTCTTTTTAAAAATTAGAGGAAGAAACTTATTGACTGTGCAAGTCTATGTAGATGATATCATATTTGGAGCTATAACCAGTTTCTTATATAATGAATTTTCTACACTGATGAGCAGTGAATTTTAGATGATCATGATGGGTGAAATCAATTTCTTCCTTGGATTGCAAATTAAGAAGAGTGTTCATGGTGCAATCATTTTTCAACAAAAGTATATTAGGGAGTTGGTGAAGAGTTTCCACATGGAAGATGTCAAACCCATAGATACTCTTATTGGTACCTTATCAAAATTAGACTTAGATAAACTTGGTCCCTTTATAAATAAGACCATGTACAGAGAAATCATTTGTTTAGTACTTTATCTCACTACTAGCAAGCCTGATATTATATTTAGTGTGGAAATATGTTCTAGATTCCAAGCATGTCTAAAGGAATCTCATCTTAAGGCTGCCAAAAAAATTCTATGATATCTTAAAGGAACTACCAACCTGGTTAATCTCTACCCTATTGGTGACAACGTTGATTTGGTTGGGTAAGTAGATGCAGATTATGCTGGGTACTTGGTCGAAGTAAGAGTACCTCCGTAATGGCTCACTTTTTAAGGTATTCTTTGATTTTTGGGGTACTAAGAAATAGAATTTAGTGGCTCTTTCCATTGTTGATGCTGAGTATGTGGCAGTTGCTTCATGTTATGCTCAACTACTTTAGATCAAACAATAATTAAAAGACTTTTGAATTCTCTCATACAGTGTCCCCTTGTTTGTAATAACACAAGTGCAGTCAATATGGCCAAGAATCCTATTCAGCACAAGAGAACTAAGCATAGAGATATCGGACATCACTTCCTTAGAGTCAATGTGCAGAATGGATTTATCAAAATGGTCTCTTAAAAATATGTAGACCAAACAGTTGATATCATTACTAAGGCAATTGGCAGGGACCAGTTTGAAAAGAATAGGATAAAGTTGTGTTTGATAAGGCAAAATTGAATACATATTGTACTCTTTATTCCTCTAGGATGTCTATGAATTGGTAAGAAGGTATCCATGTGAGTTAGTGATACATATGTCTAACTCAATCTAATATCTTTGTAGATATACACCCATGGTGAGGAGAAGAGGACTAAGAAGGAGGATGAGACAGTTTCAAACACACTTGCTTAGAAATTCATATAGGGACCAGGTCCCTCATAAGGTTAGTATCATGCCATATCTCTTAAACAGAGTGTTTTTTAATTTTGAGTCGAGTATGCTACATAGACTTCTCACCTATCTTAAAGGCTAAAAAATATAACTTTAAACCCAAAGGTCATGTCCATCCAGCCGAACACGTCGCATCACTCTCACCTTGTCAAATCTAAATTGTTCTCTTACTTCTCTATTTAAACTCAATACATCACTCTTTTTCATCTAATTCATTACTAAATCCTACTATATTAGTTCCCAAACCCCCTATCCATCTTCATATTTCTCCGAACACATAACCACCTAGAATTTCTGTAACTATGTCTTATTGATCCCCTTTATCTCCCTCTCTAAATCAATCCAAACCTATATAAATTGTCTCTCCCCCATATCCATCTAACACAGGCCTGCAAAATCTAATTTTCTCTATTTAATTCACTCTCTCATAACTTCCAAGTGATACAGTGCTTACTATTTCTCCAAAAATCCAAAATTAGCCGCCATTTACTTTTCAGTTAGTAGTTAGTAAATCCACCCTATCTTTTATACCTAGACTATTTATATATATGTACATTGAAAAACCTCCAGCATTACTTCTAAAATTGTCATCCCAACCTGGTCCTCAAGTTACCTCATAAGTCTCTCCATACAAAATACCCACTCTTGAGGAACCTATTCCATCAAGCACTCTTGAACTCATGCTATCGATAAACAAATGTTTGATGGATACCATTCTACAGAAAAAGGGACTCTTTTAAATATCTCACCGTAAGTGAGGCAATGGCTATTTAGGTGCCTTAAGTAAGAAGGATCCTCGAGAATCTAATACTCTCACTCCTCCTAACTGGAACAACACCCCTAGATCCCTTACAAAAAATGCCACAATGACCCTCCTGAGGTTATTAAGAAAGAAAGTAAATCTCATTGCCTACTTTAGAAGTGACTGAAAAAGCTGAGGAGAAAAAGAAACACAATGTAATGATGACAAGCCCTTAAAATGGAAAGTCACCAAACAAAGAGCATTTTCCACTGCTAGGTGGCCATCAAAAACTGGCAATATTTATGGGACTAGGTTAAGCTCTTAGAAGTTGTTGGAGGCTGCCCTAGTTGAGAGTGAATGTGGCACCCAAAAGAAGAAAATTTAAATAAAAGAGCTATTATTGAGTTTGACTTACCCACAACAGATGTTGTGCCTGTGTAGGAGTCGAAAAAAACTAAGAGTGAAAGTGAGTCAGATAAATAAAGTGATGAGAATGTTACAAGAAGTGCCGCTTAAAGGGCCAAATTTAAAGCAGACATTGTTCTACCACCAAAAAAGGAAATGACTAAAGGGTGCTGATAAGAATAATAGTATCCACCAGAGATAGCAAAAGGAAGATGGATGTATCACAAAGCACCAAGGGACTAGGTCCTATTCCTAAAGTTCTAGATCATCTAAAGGCTCTGGTGTATTAGTTAAGGGACCAGGTCCCAGTGACAAGAATACTATTTCTAAAGGCAAAGGCAAGGTACGCACAAGAGAAGCAAAGCAAGAAATACTCATGACCCGGGATGTTTTAGGGGTTGTGTGCTTAACCCAAAGATTGATACTATGCCTAGTATGGCTATTTTGATTAAAATAGTGAAGTTTCAGAAGTTGTAGCATTTGTTTAAGCCTTATTTTCCCACTCTTCATGAAAAGAAAGTGAGGATATTTTATCATAACCTCACCTTATCTAAAGATGGTCTCTATTTAATTACACAAGTACATGATGTGAATATAGATCTTGATGAGAAATTTTTGGTAGGAATATTGGGAGTGCCCATGTAACACCTCAAATTTTGGTCATTGGAAAATTCCTTGATTGTGATCTTACTTCCCAACCTATGACTCACTTACAAGTTATAGGTGTCATTATGGGTTATAGGACCCCAAATCATAGGGTGAATAGTATGTTACCCACAGTCTCTAACTTGAGTACAACTAGGATGTAATGAGTCATATGGAGTATTTACGAGTTGTAGGGTCCCTTCCATAGCCAAACCAGTGTAATGGTCCCTTATTTCTGATATGTCTACAATTGAACCTCATCTTCATGAGTCATAAGGTCAAAGTATGAGTTGTAGAGTATGACTTATAGTCAGACTAGTGTGGGTGTCTTATGCTACTGTCCAGACTACGACTCATGCTGATAAGTTATAGGGTGACCCATCATCACCGGCAACAAATTTTTAGCTTTTAATTAAGGGAACTTTGGATGTTTCCCTCTTTCCCCCGCTTACAGCCCACGTCCATAAATCAATAAAAAGGGATATTCCCATCTTTTAACAATTAAATACATATTCTCTTCTCTTTCAAATCCTCAAGTTAAGAAAACTAGGGTTTCCAAGAAATTGACAATTAGAGCTTCCAAGGGTTGATTTCTCTCCGTAATTCTTAATATATCAAGCATGTTGCTCTTTCCCATATCTTATTTTGCTAAAGCTTATATTTCAAGTTGTTATTCAAGTGGTTTGGATGTTGGTTTAGAATCTTGGATGAGGGTTTTGAATGATTGTTTTCTTAAAAGATGTTTCTATTATTTATATAAAATTGTTCATGCTTTATTGATGGTTTTGAACTTGTGGGTGCATGTGAGTGGTAAATAACTAGGGGTTATGGATTCCCCCAATTATGTGGATTTTGATAATTGAATTAGTGATAACCTCAACTCAATCTTGTGAAACTTATTTTGAATATGAGAATATACGCATTGTAAATACCTTTGGAACTATTGCATAGCATAAAAGGCCAAAGAGCCAAATTTGATTTAATGATCAAAGGGGCTCATACAATTTCCCCACTGATTAAATAAAAAAAGAGGGTCGAGGCATTTCATCAAGTTAATGAAATTATAACGGCAGAATTATAAGCTTGCAAGTGTAGTTGGTATGACAATACCAACAGTATGTTCATGATGTGGATCATGGTTCAATAAATGGGAATATGTAAATGTTTTAATTGAGCTTAAAAGGGGTTGTGTAGCAAGGCCGTGGAGGTGGAGATCCCAAGGGACTAATGTTAAAAACCACTTTTGCTAGTGTGGGGGTCTAAATGGCAGGGTGTTCGAGTCACCCTTGCTTGATGATCGGGTGTTCAAGTTACCCTTAATATATGTCTGGGTGATCAAGTCACCTTAGGTGCATATGTACATATAATTATTCTTTAGTTCATGTGGCTAACACGCACTGGGGCCCTTTCAGCAAGGGGAGCTGAGCCATATAGCCCATAGGTGCCTTTGATAGTTAAGCTACATAGATCAGGCTAAAGTTTTAAAGTTCACGTTAAGCCTTGTTCCATATCCCAATTTTATATATTTATATATATACAATGTGTCCATGTTGATTTTACTAGGGTTTTATCTTGGCATTATTTTATCCCTTCCCTGAGTTACATACTAGCTCTCACCCTGCTAATAGTCTCCAGATGTTGTATACCTACGTGATACAGGAACCGAAGATACTTCTACTTTTCCTGTGCAGTGAAAGGATTTTTGGGTTGTCAGTAGTTAGGTTTGAAGTAGTCAGCTTCTATCCTCCAAAAGGGCTATCATTTTAAAGTCTTTTTCTATTTATGTCCTAGACTGCTTCCATTAGATTCTTTTGGCTATCATCGGGGGCATGTCTCGACTTAGATTGATTTTGGTTTGTTTAGAGGCTTTGCAGATTACTGTGGATTGGGATGGTTGTAGAAATTCTTAGATTTCTTACTAAGTTAAATGAGTTTTCTATCTTGTTATATGTTCAAAACTCAGCCTATCTTGCCATATGTTTAGAATTTATCTACTGCTAGTTGTATTGTGTTTTGTTTTGACTAGGCAAAAGGGGTAGTCTCCGATCCACAGAGGACTTGAGAAACCCATCATGACCAGGCCCTTGTTCGGTTCATGAAAAACTTTTTATTAGAGCCTAGATTCATGGTTAATTGAGTTTCCACAAAGCCATGACAAGTAGAGTCTCTTTTATGAGTGTGTAGTTCTCTACACTTAAAAGGTGAGGCTAGGAGGCATTTAGAAATTTTTCCCTTCCTTGTGTTCTACTTTTCGGTTGTAGATCCAAGGATGTTGAAATCTCTTCTAATTCCATTTGGTCGCATTTCAGACATGCCTCATCAAAGATCTAATGCTCATGGAAACTCTTTTGTCCCACCTGAGGACAACATGGACGGAACCCGTCCTTCTTATAGGGTACATACTCGATCTAGGATCCCTATTTCTGATTACCCCTGTGGGTTTCCATCGGTCCCTACTAGTCTTTCTCGGGCTCCTTGAACTGATGGTAATTCTACCCCATTGTCTCTAGGTGATGTTTCTAATGTTAAGTTTCACCAGTTGATTTATTTTCTTACTTGGTTGGTGGCCTCTCAGTCATGCCAGTTTGAGTGTGTTGCTCTTGTTACTCCTTCTTCTGAGGCTATAAGAGTTGGATAGTTTATAAAGTTGAGTCTTCGACCTTCATAGGCTCTAAGGTTGGTGAGGATCATCAATGGTTTGTAGATGAGATAGAAAAGAACTTTCGAGTGGTACATTCTTCTGACTAAGGGTATGGATTTAGCCGCATATCAGTTGAAGGATGTCGCAAATCAATGGTATGAGAAGTGGGAGCAGTTGATAGGGGATAACGTTGAGCCAGCTATGTGGGATGACTTATCTAGTCTCTTTCTTGATCATTTTTTTCTACAGGGGTTAAGGGAGGCAAAAGTTGAGGAGTTTGTGAATAAATTTGAAATAAGAAAGGATAACTGTGAAGGAGTATGCCCTAGCGGTTTATCAATTATCTCACTATGCTCTAAAGTTGGTATCTTTTATGAGGGT
Organism: Capsicum annuum; assembly: GCF_002878395.1. Taxonomy (NCBI): domain Eukaryota; kingdom Viridiplantae; phylum Streptophyta; class Magnoliopsida; order Solanales; family Solanaceae; genus Capsicum; species Capsicum annuum. The sequence continues at coordinate 172,181,056 of NC_061116.1, forward strand.
TAGAATGAGGAAGTTTACTTTAGGTTTGACTCAGGACTTGGTGTTGGAGTGCAAGGCAGCCTTGTTGAACAAGGACATAGATATCTCTAGGCTTGTAGTGAACATGTAGCAAGTTAAGGAGGAAAAAATGAAACAAGCCAAATAGGAAAAGTAAGAGTAAGAAATTTAGGTATTCTGAGCAGGGTAAAGGCCAACAAAATAGTAGTAGAGATGGCAGGCAGTGGTCAAAGAAGAAATGGGGAAATTTTGGTTCATATTCTATGGCTAGTGCTCCATATCATAAGTCGTCTGGTGATCTTCACTTCCAGGATGATAGTGGATTTAGGGAACAGAGGGCCAATTTCAGGCCAGCGGAGCTCAACTAGCCCAATCTTACCCTCTTTGTCATTTTTATGGAGGGATGCATCATAGAGTTGTGATGAGAGAAGGAATAAGTGCTTTAGGCATGGTCTACTTGGACACATACAATAGGAGTGTCCTTCAAAGGTTTATTATGAAGCTAATAATGTTTCGCTTGCTACTTCTTTAGCTACAGCACTAAAAAGTGCTACTTCTAGTACCGACACAAGCCGAAATCATCTGTATGCTCTTGCCACCCATTAGGAATTCGAGACATCTCCTAATGTTGTCACTAGTACATTACAACTCTTCTCTCGTGATGTGTATTGCTTACTTGATCTAGGGTCTACTCTTTCTTATGTGACCCCTTATGTGGCTATTCATTTTGGTTTTGGTTCGAGTGTTTCTGATCCTTTTTCTGTGTCTACCTTGGTGGATGAATCTGTTGTGGTTAGAAAAGTTTATCGGGGTTGTGTGGTATCTATATGTGGTAGGGAGACATTGGTGGATTTGATAGAGTTGGATATGTTAGATTTTGATGTTATTTTGGGGATAGATTGGCTCCATTTTGCTATGCGTCTCTTAATAATAGAAACTGAAGGATCAATTTCTAATTCTCGAATGAAGAGGTGATTGATTGGGAAGGTAGTTCCCTATAACCTAAGGGAAAGTTTATTTCTTATCTAAGAGCCCAAAAGTTGATTTCCAAGGGGTTTCTATAGCATCTAGTTTGGGTTAAGGATTTTAATTCTAAGATTCCCTCTTTGCAATCTATCCCTGTTATTAATGAGTTTCCTGAAGTTTTTTTTCAACATCTTCCTAGTATTCCATCCGATAGGAAATAGACTTTAGGATTGATCTTCTCCCGGATACCCGTCCTATATCTATCCCTCCTTACAGAATGACCCCGGTTGAGTTAAAAGTGTTATTTTGCAGAAATTTTGACTTTTAAAGAGTCGCCATTTAATTTTTAAAAGGAATTAAGAAAACCACTCTACAATACTTTAAACGATCCAAAATAGAAAAATCATTTAAGTTTCGAAGATTCTGAGTAAGCGGTTCCTATTAATATTTTAGGAAGGTTTTAGGCACCTAAAACGTTCACTAACTTGCGGTTATCCAAACTATTTGAAAACATCATTTGACTAACTTCAAAAAGATTGATTTGCTGAAAAGTGATTGATTTTAGGAAAAAATTTGTGAAAAATAAATTTGGACGACTTAGTAGGGATAGAGTCAAAACAAATGAACAGCAAATGAGCACATAAAAGGGGGAGGGGAGAAAATAAAAGACTTAGGCCATTGAGACCAAATCAATAGACCCAGTCCTAATCTAATTGGGCTTTTGGCCCACTTGCACCTGTCCTAATCTAAATGTTGGTCTTTTGGCCCACAACTTATGCTAAGCTAGTTTTCTGACCTTTGAATCCTAAAATCTGCCTCACATGTATTAAAATACAACTTTGGCTTTGAGGCCCAAATGAATGAATAAATAAATGACAAAATGAATATATAAAAAGAAGAAAACAATAAAAATCAAGACTTTTCAAGTCTCTTAGTAACCTCATCAATGGGTTTTGACCCATTTTCCTTCTTCGTCTATCCTTTAGCACCCGCACGCCATGTAGTGGACCTTAGATTTAAACTATGAACTTGACTCGAAGGGGTGGGGCTCCACTGCAAAATGCAAAAAGAGAGGAGTCCATTTGGACTCGAGATATTTTTTGCATGCAAAGAAAAAATAAAGAAATTAATATCCGTTCAAGACATAAAAGTGATATATTTCAGAGCAAAAGAAACTATCAAGAACTAATTTTTGAATGACAATGATAAGCACACTTGCACAAGAATGAGAGCCAATAAATAAAATGCAAAGCAAAGATACCCACTTACATGCCTCATGATTTATGTCCATATAAGAATGAATAAAGGTAAAAGGAAGAAGACCATATTTAATGATATAATGCGAGAACAAACAACACAAGTTTGCCAGAGTAAAGGGATGAGGCGATAAGAAAAATACTCATAACTTCTAAAATTTAACAAACATAGAAACTAATTAATATAACAAAAGAAAATAAAGGCTAACTTTTCAAGAAAGTGAATCTTTAAATTTCAATTAAGGAGAAATTAACGAAGATTCATACATTTAAGTCATGGCCAACTTTAGGGAAAACATGTAACAACCTGTGATTTATCGTTCTAAGACATCGTTGATTCTGTTTTTACATTATGACTCAAAGAGAGACATGAATCAAGTCTTTACACACACAAAGAACACGTATAACAATCCAAAGGGATTATGAAAATTAGAATAAAAGTTTAGCATCTCTAAAAGTAAAATATCGTCCAACAATCATAGTATGCATGACTCGAGACTATCTAAATAATTCTATTTAGCCACAAAAATCCAAACTTTCTTGTCATTTTGACAAATTAACAACATGCGGAAAAAAAAAAGAAAAAAAGAAATAAACATCTTAGATGGAAAATAAAGCTAGTACTCATCTCTTATATGAGGATTTTGAAATGCATTAAAATAATTAGCAAGCAAATGACAAATTCTTGATTTGATCAATTACTATTTTTATTAAGGAAAAACAAATAATAGTAACTATTTTACCAACATAGAAGAAACAACTTTACATTCTAAAACAAACATATCCACCAACAATGAATTTAAACATGGCATAAGTTCGTCTTTTGAGCAAAGATCAAAACTTTATACATAACAATCAAAGAATAAAGTCAAAAGGCAAAACAATCAATATTAACTATTCTTTTCAACATAAAGGAAATAACTTTACATGCTAAAAACAAACATATCTACTAACAATGAGTTTAAACAAGACATGGGTATGTTTTTCACCCAAAGATCTAAACTTTATCCAAAATAATCAAAGAATAAGGACAAAAGGCAAAAAAATCAATGTTAACTTTTCTTTTCAACATAAAGAAAATAACTTTACATGCTAAAAACAAACATATCAACCAACAATGAGTTTAAATAAGACATGGGTGTGTTTTTCATCCAAAGATCTAAGCTTTATCCAAAATAATCAAAGAATAAGGTCAAAAGGCAAAACAATCAATATTAACTATTCTTTTCATCATAAAGAAAATAACTTTACATGCTAAAAACAAACATATCCACCCAACAATGAGTTTAAACAAGATATGAGTATGTTTTTCAAGCAAAGCTTGAAGCTTTATCAATAATAATAAAGAATAAAATCAAAAAAGGTACGTACAACTATTGCTAGCTCATTTTTATGTCATGATCATGAAAATAATTAAAATATTAAAACCACAACATCCTATGGCCTTCAAGTCCATCTACAGCAAACAATGTTAGCAAACAAAATTATAACTATGAACTACAAAGAAGAAAGAGATGAAGAAGAAAATGATAATAAAAAAAGGGCAGTCCGGTGCACTAAAGATACCGCTATGCGCGGTGTCCGGGGAAGGGAACCACCATAAGGGTGTATCGTCCGCACCCTTACCTTGCATTTCTGCTAGAGGTTGTTTCCAAGGCTTGAACCCAGGACCAATTGGTCACATGGCAGCAACTTTACCAGTTACTCTAAGGCTCCCCTTCACTCCAAGGCTCCCCTTCGAAGAAGAAAAAAATAATAAACCAAAAAAAAAGGAAAGGCGTATTTACCTTTTTGGGGACAGCAAAACGAGACTACGAGCTTCGTCGGAATCAACCACCACCGAAAAACGTCACCGACAACTCAAAAATTTTGATTAGCCGACCAACTCTATGAAATAAAAATTTTTACTAAATAAAAATAACTATTTCGCTAAAAAGGATTTTTTTTTTCACCTTTCTAACCTCTTCTTTTCTTACTTTTCAACCCTTTTTTCTACAAAAGTAGTGGTAGTATGTATAGGAGAGAATGGGGTTTTATTTTCTTTCCTGCACCAATGTGGAAAAAAGTATTTATAGGAAATGATGAGGATTTATTTCTTGCCATCCACCAATGTGGAAGAAAAACAGTTTTGGGTGTTTTTGAAATTTTTAAATTGAAGATAAAGTGAGGTGGAAGATAATGTGGGGGAAAATTGTACAATGTAGTACAATTTTGAATCTCAAAATTGGGAAAGAACAAAGTTGGGGGGGAATAGTACAATGTAGTACAATTTGAAATTATTTTTTGGTAGAAATTAGGTAGAAGTTATGAGAGTTTTGAGAATTTTGGGGTTATTTAAAATATAACCTTAATTAGAATTTAAAATTTAGCCAAATTTATTTAATTTTGATCAAATTAAAAATTAATTCGCGGATTGCATTGCAATTATGGCCAATTTTATTTTAATCCCGAGATTCTCGATATAATTAGATCAAATAAGTGGTTTTCCAAATAAATTATTTTGAGAACGAATTGTATTAAAATCAAGATTTTAATCATTAAATTTTTTTCAAAAGTAATCCAAAATTAAAATCCGATATTTTATAAAATAAATATTTAAGTAATCAAATTATATAACCTCGTATAATTGATTAAGATAATATATAATCGCTACTTAAAGTGAAAAAAAATTACGTACAAAAATATATTGATAAATTTTTATTTGGATGAAATAAATATTTTGATTTTATTAAAGAAGCTCAGGATTAAATCTACTCATGGAGGGCAAAAATTAGGTGTCAACAACTGCCCCCTCCCTTTGGGTAGGGTGGATGCAAGTAACCCTGGGCAAAGGGAGGTTGACGTTCCTAATTTTTATTCAGCCACAAATTCGTATCTGAAAGAGGTTGGCTTTCGCACGAGTTTCATAGAGTTATGGCTGAACCTCGATATCGGTTTTCTTACATATCTCAGGTTACATGTGCATTCAGGCCACTTGTAGTTCATAAAGCTTGATTGAAAGCACGATTTTCAAAAATTCACAAGTTATCTCAATTTTTTAAGTTTTTGATGAAACTAAAAAGTTGGGGAATAGAGGGATTTGGGAGGAGGTTGGAATGTTGTTAGTTTTCAAACTAGAGTCTAGCCTACATATCCCTGAGACTCGAGGAATCGGTCTGCTTATAGTTCAACGCAATCGGTAGAAAAGATAGTCTCTTATTTTAGATGATCTTTGGCTCGGGATGAGTGACAAGTTGATCGAGTTGTGGAAAAGAGGCTTGTAACCTCTTAACCATGATGTGGGATCTTTCACATCCATAGGCAAGAACTTACCTGGACATAATTTTCAAAACTCTAGGTGTCTTATCACTCGAATAAAAAAGAGAAGTTTACCCTCAGTATGATCATAGAAATATCCTAAAGGTGAAGATGAAACCAGAATATCCCAAAATTTCCATATGTCTTCTAACATGGGTGTGGTTGGATGGTGGTGGCAATCATCCTTTATCTCGCGTCCAAAGAGTTTGACGTCCATCTTTGGACTATGTCCCATTTTGCTACTAAAAAAGAGTTCCACGTTATGCTGCGTACTATCTGGAGTCATCCACACCTGTGGTTTTGATTTGAGATTTTTATCCTCTCGGATGCCCTCAACAATGTTTCAAGAAAAGTGTTAGTGCTAAACATAATTCATGAAAGAGGTATGTAGTCTTTTACTAAATCTACACGTGGGTTGTCGTCTAAAAAATGAAGTCATCCCTTCGTGTACCTGTTTGGACGAAAATAACTTGCAACAACAGACACAACAACCCTCTTGGTTATTGTATACTTATCTCATTTGTTGGTTGAATATGTCTTCAAAGTAGGGTGACCTTTTTGGATATCGATGACACTTTATGCAGAATGGTCCCTGTAATCATGTAATCTTATGCTGAGGTGAACCACTTTGATTTCCTATGATAAACTTTCTATTTATTGAAAATAATCTTTGCATGTGACCTCGGGTAAGTCCTGCCCATCTTTTGTATCGATACGACTTATAGATTCCCCTTGAAATGTCAATCATTGGATAATCTTGCGTATTATTTGATGTTGGATATGATGCGACTTACAGATATCCTTTGAATTGCTAGCCTTTAGGTAATCCTACATATTATCCAACCTTGGATAAGAGATAGCTTACAGATATCCCTCTAATCGATAGTTCTCAGGTATTCCTACACATCATCCGACCTTGGATACAATATGACTTATAGATATATCTTAAATTGCTAGTCTTTGGGTAATATTGTACATAATTGATCTTGGATATGACATGGCTTATAGAGAACCCTTGGACTTATCAATTTGATAATCTCGCATATTCTTCGATAAGGATTTAGCTGCGACTTACGGATAACCTTCAAGCTATCAATCTTTGGGTAACCTTGCAAACTATCTGGTTAGGATGTTGTTGCAGCTTACAAATGAACTATGGGCTATCAAATTATAGGTAATCTTGCACACTATCCTATTTCAAATAATATGACTTATAGATGACCCTCAGATTGTCAATTTCTAGAAAGTCTCATATGTCGTTCGCTTTTAGATAGTGACTTAAAGATGTCCCTATGAATCACATGTTTTTGATGCATTCAGATAATAATTCATAAAATTATAAGATATCCTTGACTCCAGTGTTTGTGTCTCATGTGTCAACAGATATTAAATATTAAATATATCCTCGATGCCAGAGTTTGTGTCTCTTATGTCAACAGATATTTAATGCTGATGATATCCTCGGAGCCAGTGTTTGTGTCTTGCGTGTCAATAAATATTAAATGTTGATGATAGCTTCTATGCCAGTATTTGTGTCTCGTATGTCAACAGATATTGAATATTGATGATATCCTCGATGCCAACATTTGTGTCTCATGTGTCAACAGATTTTAATATTGATGATATACTCGATGCCAATGTTTGTATCTCACGTGTCAATAGATATTTAATGCTGATGATATCCTCGAGGCCAGTATTTGTGTCTCATGTGTCAACATATATTAAATGCTAATGATATCCTTGATGACAGTTTTTGTGTCTCGCATGTCAACTGATATTGAATATTGATGATATCCTCGATGCCAGTATTTGTGTCTCCGTGTCAACAGATATTGAATGTTGATGATATCCTCGACACCAGCATTTGTGTCTCGCGTGTCAACAGATATTGAATGTTAATGATATCCTCATGCCAGCATTTGTATCTCGCATGTCAACAGATATTGAATGTTGATGATATCCTCGACGCCACCATTTGTGTCTCACATGTTAATAGATATTTAATGCTGATGATATCCTCGGCGCCATCATTTGTGTATCGCATGTCAATAGATATTAAATGCTGATGATATCCTTGACGCCAGTGTTTGTGTCTCGTGTGTCAACAGATATTGAATGTTAATGATATCCTCGACGCCAGCATTTGTGTCTCGCGTGTCAACAGTTATTGAATATTATGATATCCTCGATGCTAGCATTTTTGTCTCACATGTCAATAGATATTAAATGTTGATAATATCCTCGACACCATCGTGTATGTCTCGCGAGTCAACAGATATTGAATGTTGATGATATCCTCGACGCTAGCATTTATATCTCGTGTGTCAACATATATTAAATGTTGATAATCCTTTGTGTAATATCCCTCTTGTCAATGAAAATGATTTTATCTAAGTCTATTTTTCTGTATTTTTTCTTTCTAGATGTACCTCCACTCAATGTAGACAGTTATTAGATACGATGTCATCCTCACTGGCGACCACAGTCAAATTTGTAGAAGTTTAAATGACATATACTCGGCATCATAATCTGAATGGTTTAATTCGCTATTCATCCTTTTTTCAAAGAAGTATTTAAATAGCAAACCCACCAGATATAAATAAATGGGTAAAATCCCTTTTTAGGATCACTCAAATAACGTTCTTTTCTCTTTAATGAATTTTGAGAAAGAATTTCCACTCGTCATCCTATCGATTGATCCTTTGATTGTTGTATTTACTGTGCTGGATCCTTTGAATGCACCTACGCTCAAAGTAAATATTTAATATACATAAAGTAGCTTATGCTAGCTACTGCTTTAATATAAAGAATTCTAAATACAATAGTCATAAAGAAGATAAGGCGCCTTTGTTTATCCTTCATAGATAATTTAAAAGGATCTCGATAAATAGGTATTAAACCCATCTTTGGGGATACCCAAAAATACCATTCTTGAGCATTATATGCTTTGGTGTTGCTCGCAACCCGCTCAGAAATTTTTGAAAAAGACTCAATTTTGTGTATTGATCCCTGCATCCATAGAAAAATGATTAGTTTTTTGAATCAAACTACTCCGTGTTGACCTTCTTCGATCATGGTTTGCTCCTCGTTATCTTTTGGGTATTCCGTCATGTTAGTACTTCCACCCTGACTCCCCGTTCCAATAGATACCTAGGCAATCACTAAGTAAAAGATTTGTATAGATTTTTGAAAGTAGTCTGAATTTTAGAAAATAGTTTTGAAAGTTTCTATAAAATCTTTAGAAAATCTCTGCCAGTCATGTCATGTACTAGCTCAACGAACGTATTTCTCTTGGTCCTAACCATATCTGATATTTGACGGAGGATTGTCAAGGATTCATCATTTTGAGGCTCTCTATCAGAAGTTTTGTCATAGCCAGAGATTTAGTCTATCTAAACTCTCTCACAGCTGGTGACTTCTAAAGTTTGACTTTGATCTCTGGTGCTGGGAACTTGAAATATATTCCAGTGTTTGGTGGAAATTTTGAGGCCTCGCTTAAAATTTTCTTCCCCAGTTTAAAGTTGTTTGATATGATATCAACTCGAAAGGATCCGAAGTCTTTATTGGTCTTCGTTCTCTTTATTGGATAGTGATCTTCCTCTTGTCAATTTTTGAGATTTCTTCTTGAAAATTCTGCCCCAGTTTCCATTTCCTGCGGCTACATGACCAAGCCGTTGGGGCACCTATGTATCCCATTGAAGCAGGAATCAGGTTAAACATAGTTCAGGCCTACGCTAGGGACATATAGAAAAATCTAAAGGGTTGACCAAAGCCGACATAGGCCGCCTAAGTATCCCTTTCTTTGGGATTCGGGTCATCCCATAGTTCATACATAAAAGGAAAGGAAAAATTATCCTAAGGGGTTGACCGAAGCCGACATAGACTACCTATGTATCCCTTACATGGGAATTCAGGTCAAACATAGTTCATACATAAAAGAAAAAGATAAATTGTCCTAAGGGGTTGACCAAATCCGACATAGGATGCCTACGTATCCCTTTCTTGGGAATTTAGGTTAAACGTAGTTTGTACATAAAAAGAGAGGATAAATTATCCTAACAGGTTAACCGAAGCTGACATAGTCCGCCTACGTATCCCTTTCTTGGGAATTCAGTTGAAACGTAGTTCATACATAAAAGGAAAGGGATTCAAGGAAATTACACATCATAAAACAAATACTATCGTAACGGCGATTACAAATAAACCAAGGAAACAAAACTAAAGCATCATTCAAACATAGTATCGCTTTACCGCATTAGAATTGTGCATACTTTTGCTAAGTGATCACTGACACTTGTCTCTTTGATTTCATCACGATCGCCCAAGTTGACTACTCCAATTTTGTCCAAGTTAGGCTTCTATTAGTTTTTTCAAATTCCTTTATATCTTCCACTAACTGCTCCTCATCACCTTCTTTCTATTCATCATCATTCTCTTTGCTTTGTTCGTCTAACCCTTAACATGACATGACATTGGAAGGCTTTAAATTACCCTTTTGAAATAAACCAAGTTAGATGATAACAAGATAATAAAAGACAATAATATAATTATATTTCAAAAATAAATTCTTAAATTAAGGGAGGCCTTTCGGAAAATAAATAAAAACTATGGCTCATGACCCATGCAAATACGGGCCCAAGCCTTTTTGAAAGCTGTAAAACATAAAAGAAAAATTTGAGAAAAAAAAAGTGGATCATAGGGCCTCCTCCGGATAATCACTAATTTTTTAAAACTGATAGTAATTACCCTTTCATCTATCATGATAGGCAATGAGTTCTGAATAGAATGGAGGTCCAGTTTTGCAAACCCTCTCCTGGTGCAACCTTCTTCACCCCACTGGACTTCGGGAAATCTTCTGGTACAACATTGCATTCCTCGAATAAATTTCCTATCCCATCCCCAAGACCATCATCCTTTGATATCTCACGCATGGGAAATGATTGGTAAAGGAGCGACAAGGGCCTAGGCAAACTCGTCTTTGACTTATCCTCAATCTTATCCTCCTCTGTTGGCTGGTATACTAACCCATACTTAGATGTTTCTTTGCGACCATAATGGGCTCAATGATTTCTTCCAAATTCTTACTCAAGACACTTAAAGCAGCCATGATGTCCTCTATCTTTTCTACTCCTTTTGTCTTTTTGGAATTTTATGAATCTACCTTAGTAGCAGTATTGCTAGATATCCATTCGCCTGCTATTTCGATCATGATAACTGTGGGTCCCTCGTGATTAGGCAATGCATTAATGGTGATATTTTGTGTCAATGCCTGAGGGGTGATGATCTTCTAATCAATCAAGTCTTGGATCTTGTGTTTCAAATTGATGCAATCTTCAGTTAATCCCTAGGCGCTCCTGAATGATAAGCACAGGCTTGATCAGCCTGAAAGAATCAGGAATTGAGCTGTAAATAACCAGCTTTCATCAATCTTTCAAAGAGTTGAGTGCGAATTTTGGCCAGTAGCGTGAAGTTTTGGGAAGGTCTTTTTTTAAGGTTTGGATGTTGGGGGATATACTGATTTTGCTTAGCGGGAGGAGGTACTTGATGATAGTTTGGAGGCGCTTGGATGTTTATTTGGTTTTTTGGAAGAGTAGCTTGAACATGAGACTGATAATTTGGCTGTGAAACTTGGTACTAAGGTAAAATATTTGGAAGCGGAGCTTGGTATTGGGATTGAGCGTAGAATACAGGCTGAAAACTTGATGATAGATATGAGAAAAGAATATTTCTCGACTTGAATTTCTTCTTTAATTTATCCACAAAATTAGTAGAGACCTCATTCACATCCTCTCTTTTCTTTATTAAGAATGTAGAAGATTCAGATGATGTTGGGGTTTTGACAATCTTTCCTATTTAAATGCCTTCATCTAGCGATTCCTTGATTTTTACCAAATCTGTAAAAGTTTCCCTGACTATGGATACCATCATAGTGTAAAATTCTCCCTCCTGAGCGCAAGAGAAAATCGATGCCATTTCCTCCTCAGACATGAGAGGTTGTACTTGGGCAGCTTCCTTTCTCCAATGGGAGGCATAGTCTCGAAAACACTCATCATTTTTGTGCTTGATTTGATCTAATGAGTATCGATCAGGGACTATTTCAATGTTAAACAGAAACCTATCAAGGAAACCTTTAGTCAATGCCCTCTAACTTGTCCATATTTTCAGTTCTTGAGATGTGAACCAATCTAAGGCTTTGCCACTTAAACTTTGGCTGAACAGGCACATTAATAATGCCTCATTTTTTCCTAACCCCACCATTTGATCACAATACCTTCTCAGATGGGCCATTGGATTTCCAGCACCATCGAACACTTCAAATTTAGGGACCTTTTATCCTTCTGGTAGATCTACTCCTAGGTGAACACATACATTATCGTAACCTAGAACATCATTGTCCCCCGCCCTATGAGATTTTATCATCCTCATAATCTCTTCATTCATAGCCAGCAATTTTTTTTCGTGCTCGGTCCTCCACACTTTTTCCTTCTCCTCGTAATGGTCTATCTCGAGATTAGGAAAAAAATTGTAAATGTTAGGGGATATGATGACATGAGGAGAATTTGAAATAGTAGCTTGATTTTAAGGAGAGGAGAGGTTGGTTGGTAGGTGGGGAGGACATTTTGGAAATTGAAAAAGTTTTGCGGAATTTGAGAGTAGTTTGGTGGGATCTGAAAAGAATTTTACGGATTCAGAAATGAATTTTGTGGATTCGGAGATGGATTTAGTAGGTTTGGATTTTGTAGATTTGGGAGCGAATTTTATGGATTTGGGAGCAAATTTTGTGGATTTGGAAGCGGGTTTTGTGGGTTTGAAAATGGGTTCTGGGGATTTGGGAATGAATTTTGTGGGTTTGGGAATGGATTTTGTAGGGTTAGGGATGGATTTTCCGGATGGTAAGCATCTAGGTTATTTTCTTGATTGGTGTTTTGGACAAGCTGAGGAGCGGAAGCAGATGATGTGTTATTTGGATGGTCCCCGAGAATAGGCATACTGAGGGGAGGGATCTAGAGTGGAGTTTCATGTCGTCCTCGAGCAGAAGAATTGATAGCGTGGCTAGGTTAGCCAAGGTTCAAGTACAATTCATCTCCTCTTGAACCATTTCTAGTTTTCTCGCGAGTTCAGCAATCATCTCGACTTGTTCCATTATTACATTATCTCTGATGGTCAATGCATTTTCTTCATCACTTCCAGTCATGTTTGAATGATGATTAGGAGATGGGATCTTATGCGCTTTTGATCGAGTGAAGTAAGGATGTTCTACCAGCTTATTTCAACACGGAGTAGTTTTCTATTATCTGTAAAGTAAAATAAATCAAAGCCAGATGTGTTAGTTTCCATACGTGATAAGTAATGCAAGATACTTAACAAGAAATAACTACATAGAGTTGTTTGTGTCATAGCCAAATTGATCCACATGAGCATAGTGGATAAACTTGCCTTTGATTCAAACAAACGCACATAAACACATAAGGCAGTTATATCGCATAAAAACATTATAATAACGCGTATCCTAACTAGGGTGACCCTTTTGAGCCAAAGGTTTAGGCCTGACGAACTTTGAAGAAAATATATGCCTTTTTAAAGCCAATCCATTATCCCTCAATTTCATAGATATACATAAATGGCATAAATGCCTACAAAGGTTGCACAAAAGGGGTATTATCTTTAGGGAAAGGGAAATAACATGAGAAAAGAAATGATGTCCCGCGCAGGGGATAGGAAATACAAACTCCTGAATGCCTCTTCTACCGGCCTTCGACTTCTTAGATTTGTCCACTTCTTGTCATTGGTGACATCCGTTGATAATCAAGCGATTTCCGTATAGCTGTGCCTTATATGAAACCGCCAAATCGATCGATTTCTTGCTTAACTTGCTTCAATTCCTCTCTCAATTAGTGTATGATTGAGGCATCCTTACACGTAAGTAAGCAAAGCAAGCTTTTTCTCGACCCCCAAAGTATAATGGATTGGATTAAATAAATATATAATTCTTTAACACATAAATATGATTCGTCTAAAATTGACTCGGGGTCAATAGAAACAAGGCAAGTTTTCTAATGGGCCTAATACGCTCTCGGGTAATTGGTCGTCCTAGGCTCATGCCTAAAATAGGGTTTTGGTTTAGCTCTATTATGGGTGTCTTCTAGAGTGGGTTTGAACCAAGTTCACAAGTGGACGACTTGGGTTTGAAAATACGAATAGCCATCAGACGACTCACGTGCTAATGAACCATCAGATTTTTAACACTTTATTTCAAACTGAACAATAGGGGCCGGGACATCCACGAAACCTCAAAATAATTTAATAAATCAATGCGGGATTATGTTATGAGATGCAATAATTAAAATTTCACAAAATTGAAACATATAAACACGTAAATGATTAAACAGTTAATCGAAAGATGAAATCAAACATTTGGTTAGAACCTAGTTAAACATCCCCAGCAGAGTCGTCATTCTGTTTTGCAGAAATTTTGACTTTTGAAGAGTCGCCACTTAATTTTTAAAAGGACTTAAGAGAACCTTTCTACAATACTCTAAATGATCCAAAATAGAAAAATCATTTTTAAGTTTTGAAGATTCTGAGTAAGCGGTTCCTATTAACATTTTAGGAAGGTTTAAGGCACCTAAAATATCCGCTAACTTGTGGTTATCCGGACTGTTTGAAAATATCTTTTGACTAACTTCAAAAAGATTGATTTATTGAAAATTGATTGATTTTAGGAAATGATTTGTGTAAAATAGATTTGGACTACTTAGTAGGGATTTTAACTAAGTCTAAACAAATGAACGGCAAATAAGCACATAAAAGAGGAAGGGGGAAAAATAAAAGACTTAGGCCATTAGGCCCAAATCAATAGACCCTGTCCTAATCTAATTGGGTTTTTGGCCTACTTGCACCTGTCTTAATCTAAATGTTGGGATTTCGGCCCACAACCTGTACTAAGCTAGTTTTCGGACCTTTGAGGCCCAAAATCTGCCTCACCTGTATTAAAATACAACTTTGACTTCGAGGCCCAAATGAATGAATAAATAAATAAATGACTAAATGAATAAAAAAAAATGAAGACAAAAATAAAAATCAAGACTTTTCAAGTCTCTTAGTAACCTCATCAATGGGTTTTGACCAATTTTCCTTCTTC
>NC_061116.1:172198713-172213070 GCF_002878395.1 Capsicum annuum
TAAAACAAGACTACGAGCTTCGTTGGAATCAGCCACCACCAAAAAATGTCACCGGCAACTTAAAATTTTTGATTAGCCAACTAACTCTATGAAACAAAAAATTTTACTAAATAAAAATAACTATTTTGCTGAAAAGAATTTTTTTTTGACCTTTCTAGCCTTTTTTTTTTACTTTTCAATCCCTTTTTTCTACCAAAGTAGCGGTAGAATTTATAGGAGAGAATGGGCTTTTTTTCCTTTCCTCCATCAATGTGGGAGAAAAGTATTTATAGGAAATGATGAGGATTTTTTTCTTGTCATCCACCAATGTGGGAGAAAAATATTTTTGGGTGTTTTTGAAAATTTTAAATTGAAGATAAGGTGATGTGGAAGATAATATGGGGGAATTTGTACAATGTAGTACAATTTAGAATTTCAAAATTGGAAAAGGACAAAGTTAGGGGGAAATAGTACAATGTAGTACAATTTAAAATTATTTTTTGGTGGAAATTGGGTAGAAGTTATGAAAGTTTTGGGAATTTTTGGGTTATTTAAAATATAAACTCAATTGGGATTTAAAGTTTGGTCAAATTTATTTAATTTTGACTAAATTAAAAATCGATTTGCGGATTGCATTGCAATTATGGCCAATTTTATTTCAATTATGGCCAAATCTAATAGATTGGCTAAATTAAATTGAAATTTGATATGAATTAATACTTTTTTTAATCCCGAGATTCTTGATTTAATAAGATCAAATAAGTGTTTTTTCAAATAATTATTTTCAGAACGAATTATATTAAAATCAAGATTTTAATCATTATATTTGTTTTCAAAAGTAATCCTAAATTAAAATATGATATTTTATAAAATAAATATCTAAGTAATCAAATTATATAACCTCATATAATTGAAAACGATAATATATAATCGCTATTTAAAGTGACAAAATTACGTACAAAAAGATTTTGAAAATTTTTTATCCGGATGAAATAAATATTTAAATTTTATTAAAAATCAAAGAAGCTCAGGATTAAATCTACTCGTGGAGGGCAAAAATTAGGTGTCATTGAGTGCTTAAGTAGAAATTGAAATAGCTTCTTGATAAGGGTTTTATTTGTCCTAGTGTTTCATCATGAGGTGCTCCTGTTCTTTTCGTGCGTAAGAAGAATGGATCCCTTTAAATGTGTATAGATTATCTCCAACTGAATGAGGTGACTGTGAAAAATAAGTATCCCATTTCTATGATTGATGGCTTGTTTGATCAACTTCAAGGTGTTAAGTACTTTTCTAAGATTGATCTTCGGTTGGGTTATAATCAGATGAATATTAGAAAGGTAGATATCCCCAAGACTACTTTTCGTACCCGATATGGCCATTATGAGTTCTTGGTCATGTCTTTCGGTTTGACTAATGCCCCGATGGTATTTATGGATCTTATAAATCGGGTGTTCCATCAATTTTTGGACTTAGTTGTCATTGTGTTTATTGATGACATCTCGGTATATTCTAAGAGTTAGGAGGATCATGCCAATTAACTTCATATAGTGTTGCAGATTCTTAAGGAACAACAGTTGTATGTTATGTTTTTGAAGTGTGAGTTCTGGTTGAATGTTGTAGCCTTCCTTGGTCATGTTGTTTCTAGTGAAGGGATCATGGTGGATTTATAGAAGGTTGAGGAAGTTAAGAAGTGGTCTAGACCCACGACTCCAATCGATATTCAGAGCTTCTTAGGTTTAGCTGGATATTATAGAAGGTTTATGGAGAATTTATCGTCGATCGTTGCTCCATTGACTAAGTTGACTCTGAAAAAGGTAAAGTTTCTGTGGTCTAATGCCTGTGAGGGTAGTTTTGAAAAGTTGAAGGCTAAGTTGACTTCAAATCCAGTTTTGACCCTACCCAAGGGTACTGATGGCATTGTTGTTTATTGTAATACATCTCGACTGGGACTAGGTTGTGTGTTGATGCAGCATGATAGAGTGGTATCCTATGTTTCTAGGAAGCTTAAGGTATATGAGAGAATTATTTGACTCATGATTTGGAGTTGTTGGTTGTGGTTTTTGCTTTAAAGATTTGGTGCCATTACTTGTATGGAGTTCATGTTGACATATATTCAGACCATAAGAGCTTGTTGTACGTGTTCACCAAGAAGAAGTTGAATCTCAGGCAAAGAAAATGGCTTGATTTGCTCAAGGATTATGATATGAGCCTCCATTATCATTCAGGTAAAACTAATATGGTTGTTGATGCTCTCAGTAAGTTATTTACAGGGAGATTATCTCATGTGGATGAATAGAAATGAGGTTTGGTGAAGGATATTCACCGTTTGGCTATTCTTAGAGTTCGTCTTTTGGATTTCAAGGATGATGGGGTAGTTGTTTAAGAAGTGGTGAAGTCATCTCTTGGTGCTGAGGTGAAGGAGAAGCAGGTTTTGGATCCGATTTTGATGCAGATCAAGACTGATGTGGGTCAGCAGAAAGTCTTGGATTTTGAGATTAGTTGTGATGGTACCTTAAGGTACTAAGGTAGATTGTGTGTTCCCAATGTTGATGGGGTGCGAAAGGTAATCTTGGTTGAGGCTCATAAGTCATGGTATACTTTTATCCTAGTTTGACTAAGATGTACCATGATTTGAAAGAGATCTATTGATGGAACAACATGATGAGAGATGTGGCCAATTTCATGGCTAAGCACATAGTTTGTCAACAAGTGAAAATAGAGCACTTGGGACCTGGTGGTTTGTCTCGAGAGATTGAGTTTCCCGTGTGGAAATGGGAAGTAAATAGCATGAACTTTGTTATTGGACTTCTGCTGTCTTGTAGTCAATTTGATTCCATTTGGGTCATCATGGATGGGATGACTAAGTCTGCTCATTTCTTGCCAGTGAGAACTAATTATTCTGTAGTGTATTATGCTAAAATTTTCATTCAAGAAATCATCAAGTTTCATGGTGCGCCTATTTATATTATATCTGATTGAGATACGCAGTGCTCATCTCACTTTTAGCGGTCATTTTAGAGAGATTTGGGAAATAAGGTGAACCTTAGCACCTTTTTTCATCCTCAGATGGATGTACAAGCGGAAAGGACT
Source organism: Capsicum annuum (assembly GCF_002878395.1). NCBI lineage: Eukaryota > Viridiplantae > Streptophyta > Magnoliopsida > Solanales > Solanaceae > Capsicum > Capsicum annuum. The sequence goes on from NC_061116.1 coordinate 172,201,783, forward strand.
AGTCAGACTTTGGAAGATATTTTAAGGTTTTGTGTGATTGACTTTTGTAGTTGTTGGGTTGACCGTTTGTCTCTCATTGAGTTTGCTTATAATAATAGTTATCATTCTAGTATTCAAATAGCTCATTTTGAGGCTTTGTATAGTAGGAGGTGTAGGTCTCTTATTGGGTGGTTTAAAGTTGGTGAGACTGGATTTTTTGGACCTGACTTAGTTTATCAGGCCATCGAGAAGGTGAAAGTGATTAAGGATAGGCTTAAGATCACCAAAATACCTATAAGAATGTGAGGCATAGGGAGTTGGAGTTTAATGGTAGCAGTTAGGTGTTCCTGAGGGTGTCTCCCATGAAAAAGGTGATGAGGTTTAGAAAGAAGGGGAAGTTCAATCCCTATTATGTTGGTCCATACTTGATTTTGAGGAGAGTGGGTAATATTGCTTATGAGTTGGACTTTCCAACTAGTTTGGGTTCCATTCATCTGGTGTTTTATGTGTCGATGTTAAAGAAGTGTGTGGGAGATACTTCCTTGGTTGTTCCTTTGGAGAGTGTTGGCATTTTGAATTCCTTGTCTTATGCAAAAGTCCTTATTGAGATTTTGAATAGGCAAGTTTGTTGTTTGAGGACTAAGGATGTGGCTTCAGTGAAGGTTCTATGGAGGAATTACAAAGTTGAAGAAGCTACTTGGGAAGTTGAAGAGTACAAGAAGTCCAAGTATCCATCCTGTTTCTTATTTTGGAAGTTGAAGAGTACAAGAAGTCCAAGTATCCATCCTGTTTCTTATTTTGGGAAATCGTGCTTAAGGTATGTGTATTCCTAAACATCTTTGTTTTCTGACTTTGTTAAAGGAAATTGTGGTTGTGTTCTGTCTTAAAATTGTGCTAATGGATGCCTTGATTCATCATTCAGGGAGGAATGATCCTGAGGGGAGAATATAACACCCTAAATTTTGGTCCTTGGAAAATTCCTTGATTGTGAGTTTACTGCCCAACCTGAGACTCAGCTTACGAGTCGTAAGGGGTCATTACGGGTCGTAGGACCCCAAATCGTAGGGTGACCAGTGTTTTACCTAAAGTCTCTGAGTTGAGTACAACTAGGACGTAAGGAGTCGTATGGACTCTTTATGAGTCGTAGAGTCCCTTCCGCAGCCAAACCAGTTTAATGGTCCCTTGTTTCTAATGTGTCTACGATTGAACCTCGCAAATCATAAGGTCGGAGTACGAGTCGTATGGTACGACTCGTAGTCAGACCAGTGTAGGTGCCTTATGCTACTATCAAGACTATGACTCATGGTAACGAGTCATAACTGTTGACACCTAATTTTTGCCCTCCTCCACGAAGTTTAATCCTGAGTTTCTTCAATTTTAAATAAAATTCTAATATTTATTTCATATGAATAAAAAATTTTCAAATTATTTATGTATATAATTTTTTCATTTTAAGTAGTGATCATATATATCGTATTCATTAATGCAAAATTATATAGTTATTTTAGGGAATATTGAATTTTAATCAAGGGGGTTTATCTTGAAAATAAATTTAAATGATTAAAATTCTGATTTAATATAATTTATTCTCAAAAATAATTTATTTGGATAAATATGTGTTCGATTTTAGTAAATCAAGAAGCTCAAGATTAAATGCAGAATTAATTTGTATTGAATTTCAATTGAATTTAGTCAATTTATTTAATTTAACCATAATTGAAATCAAATTGGCCACAATTGCGATGCAATTGGCCAATTGATTTTCAAAATGGTCGAAAATTAAATAAAAAATGGCTAATTCCTAAACTAATTGGGGTTATTTTTTAAATAACCCCCAAAAATAAATAGTCTACCCACTATTAATCCCTAATTCCCAACACTTAGACATTAGCAACCCAAAACTCCTAGCCCAATTTAACAACAACAAACCCAAATCAATAACAACAACAGTCTAACCAATCGACCAATAATACAACCCGCCCCATCTTATATCTTCTTCTTCAACAATAGAAAACAATGACAATACAATCAACAATAGCATACAAATTCTTAACAGCTCCAACGACCAATCGCGACAGTTCAATTCCAACCCGAATTCGACGCAAAAACCAACCAAACCTTCTGGCTCGGCTCCAACCTGATCCAACACACGGCTTCAGTAACCTGAGAATCTTTTAGAAACAGTGTAGGTGTCCACCAACGTACAAAATTTGTCATTTTTTAATGGATTTGTATGAATCTGTACATATGTGTGCTTTTTTCATTGGTTCTTGTGCATAATCATTTTTTCTCAATTATTATTGGTTGGATTCATTTAAAATTCTCGAAAAATCTAAATTTTTTGTACAAATTGTGAGCTGGAAAATCTTATACCCAGCTAAAATTCAAACTTCCCCATTTTTTTAAGCTTCCGAAATTACCCCTCAAGTTGTTTGTCCCACATCGGTGGAGAATTGAAATTCACCTCTATTTGATCTCTTATAAATAGCTGGTTATGGAAAAAAATTACCAAGTCTTGAAGGTTGAAAAAACTATCAAGCAAAAGTCTCATTTTTTCTAGTTAAGGTTTTTTTTTCTAAAGTCGTCGAAGTCCTCGGAGTCGCAACAAAGCTTTCCGGTGGTGGTCAAAATTCCGTTGGTGTCTCTAGTCTCTTTTGGTTGCTCCAAAACAGGTAACATTTCTTCTAGAATACTTTCTTCTAGTCGATTTATTTAGTATTTTAGCTTTATAATCATGTTAATCGTAGTTGTGATATAGTTCTTGGGTTTATCGCTGTAAAAGCCTTGAAGGGCATAGGGTGTATTTGTTCTTTTATATAAAACTCATGTCTCCATTTTCAATGTCATCACTGTTTTGCTGTAATTACTTAAAAACAACAATCTGGCAGCTTTATGTTTAAGTTTTGCTTGATTAGTTACACACATATTAATTTTGAGAAGTAGTATTATTCGTATGATTTAAATATGTTTGACATTGTGCGATTAATATATCTCCTTCTTATAAAATGTAGTTTGTTTGTTGGAAATTTTTATTTTAATTTTATTTTGGAGTCGAATTTAGGTGCTTGAAAATATTCTTAAAATTCCATATTTTATATGATTTTGATTTGGTTCTGAAGAAAGCTTTTGATTTTCTTTTGGGGAGTTTTTGTTTTTTCATGTTGTAATTTGGTGAATATTTTTATTTTATTTTATTTTTGTAAGTTGAAGTAAAGTAGCTTTGAGAGTGTGAAAATATTTTTGAAATTCCATTTTTGTATGATTTTGATTTGGTTTTGAGACAAGTCTTTGTTTTCTTTTGTGGGGGTTTTGTTGTTTCATGTTGTAATTTGGTGAATGTTTTTATTTTATTTTATTTTTATAATTTGAAGTAAAGTAGCTTTGAGAGTGTGAGAATATTCTTGAAATTCCATCTTTTGTAAGATTTTGATTTGGTTCTGAGACAGGTGTTTATTTTCTTTTGTGGGAGGTTTTGTTGTTTCATGTTGTAATTTGGTGAATATTTTTATTTTATTTTATTTTTGTAAGTTGAAGTAAAGTAGCTTTGAGAGTGTAAAAATATTCTTGAAATTCCATCTTTTGTATGATTTTGATTTGGTTCTGAGATAAGTTTTTGTTTTCTCTTTTGTGGGGAGTTTTGTTGTTTCATGTTGTAATTTGGTGAATATATTTTATTTTATTTCTTGTATGTTGAAGTAAAGTGGCTTTGGGAGTTTGATAGTGTTCTTGAAATTTCAATTTTTTATGATTTTGATTTGGTTCTGAATGAAGTTTATGTGTTTTCTTTTGTGTGATTTTGTTGTTTTATGTTGTAATATAGTGAATATATTTTTAAGTTGAAGTAAGGAGCGTTCTTTATTTATGTTTGAAGTTTCTTGTTCGTGGTGCTGAGTGATGTCTGTGGTTTCTGATAGTTAATTTTTAGTATTATCTTGTGGCGGTAGTATTATCTTGTGGTTAGCGGTGTTAGTTTATTTGCATATTATACTAGTTTATATACAATTATGTTTTGTGTTTGTTATTGTTGTTGCAAAGTGTAGTTTGTTGCCCATTTTAGCATGATTATGCTTCAAGAGAATGATCTCTTTTAGAACAAATAGTTTGTTTACCTAAACGATCTTATCCTTTATTCCTCATATTTTTCTCTTGCTGATTGATCCACCCCTTTACGATTGCTTTACATAATCTCTCTTTATAATGCTTTTTGGGACTTTTCCGTGCCATTAAAAAGATAAATTATTTGCTTTATTTGCTAGGAACCATTTTCTCATTTTCTAGCGCGTGAGTATGTTTGAAAGTAGTAGGAATCATATAGCTTGTTAATCCCTATAATTTTGCACATATATTAATTCATTTTTCTTTTCTTTGCATGTGAATACATTTGGGTACTAAATGCACTCTTTCCATTTTGCATTATCAATTTGGGCCGTTGAGGCCCATTATTCTCGAGTCAATTTTGAAGCCCCTAAAAAGACAATCTCATGGCATAAGGATACGAAAAGTCGGAAGAAGAAAAATAGGTTAAAGTCCCATCGTTGAAGTGGCTAAGAAACTTGAAAGTCTCATTTTTTATTTGTCGTTTTATTTTTATTATTTAATTATTTATTCCATTATTCATTTATTTGGGACTTGAAGCCAAAGTTATATATTAATACAGGTGAATAAGGTTATGGTCCAAAAGGGATCAAAAATATAGTTTAGGACAGGTTATGGGTCAAAGCCCAATATCTAGACTAGGACAGGCGAAGATGGGCCGAAAGTTCAATTAGACTAGGACAGGGTTGATGGATTTAGGCTTAAGAGTCCAAATCATTTATTTCTTCTCCTTTTCCCTTTTTCTATGCTTATTTGATTTGTGTTCTTTCGAACCTACTTAAACGCCCTAACTAAGTCGCTAAAAAATGATTTTGCATAAACTTTTGAAATATTCCTTAATCAATATCGTTTCAACAATCAACTTTTTCTTTTAGTTAGTCAAAAGAAATCATTTTTCAAATAGTCCGGATAACCGCAAGTTAGCGAACATTTTAGGTGCCTTAAAAACCTTTCTAAAATGTTAATGAGAACCGCTTACCTAGAATTTCTAAACTTAAATGATTTTTCGGTTTGAACCATGTAAAGGTTTTCTTAATTTTCCCAAATAAATTAAGTAGCGACTCTAAAAGTCATTTTTCCGCAAAATAATAACATATCATCACGAGTCGTAGGGTGACCCGTCGTCACTGGCGATAAATTTTCTGCTTTTAATTAAGGTCACTTTGGACATTTACCTCTTTGCCCCACTTAGACCCCACGACCATTAAACAAAAAAAAGGGTTATACCCATCATTTAACAATCAAATACATACTCTCTTCTCTCTCAAATCCCTAAGTTAAGAACACTAAGGTTTCCAAGGAATTGACAATTGGAGCTCCCAAGGGTTGATTTCACTCTGTAATTCTTGATATATCAAGCATGTTACTCTTCCCCAAATCTTATTTTGTTAAAGCATGTATTTTAAATTGTTATTCAAGTGATTTGAATGTTGGGTTTGGAATGTGGATTGAGGGTTTTGAATGATTGTTTACTTAAATAATATTCCCATAGTTTATATGAAATTGTTCATGCTTTATTGGTGGTTTTGAACTTGTGGAATGCATGGACATGGTGAATAAACTAGGGGGTTGTGGATTCTCCCAATTATGTGGATTTTAATAATTGAATTGGTCATAACTTCAACCCAATCTTGTGAAACTTGTTTTGAACATGAGAATAGACGCATTGAAAATACCTTTGGAACTATTACATAACATAAAAGGATAAAGATTCAAATTTCATTTGGTGAACAAAAGGGGGTAGTAGCATCCCCCCCCACTGATTTAATAAATAAAAGGGATCAAGGCATTCCCCCAAGTTAATGAAATTGTAATGGCATAATTATACGCTTGCAAGTGTAGTTGGTATGATGATAAAAATGATGTGTACTAGATGTGTATCATGGTTCAATGAATGGGAATGTGTAAATGTTTCAATTAGGCTTAAAGAGGGTTGTATATCTAGGCCGTGAAAGTGGAGGTCTCGAGGAATTGATATTGGAAACCACGTTTGCCGTCCTAGGGTATAAAAGGGTGGGTGTTCGATTCAACTTTGCTTAATGACCAGGTGTTCAAATCACCCTTGATATATGACCGGGTGTTTGAGTCACCCTTAATGCATATGCACATATGATTATTCTCTGGTTTGTGCGGCTAACACGCACTGGGCCCTTTCAGCAACGGGAGTTGAGGTCATATAGCCTGTGGGTGCCTTTTTATGACGGTTAAGCTACACAGACCAGGCTAATATTTTAAAGTTTATGTTAAGCCTTGTTCCCTATCCCATCTTGTTATATATATATGTGTGTGTGTGTGTACATGTGTGCATGTGGATTTTATCGTAGTTTTTAGTTGGCATTATTTTATTTTTTCCCTGAGTTACATATTAGCACTTACCCCGCTAACCATCTCCGGGCGCTGTATTCCCACGTGATGCGTAAATCGGAGACACTTCTACTTTTTTTGCATAGTGATAGAATTTCTGGGTTGTCACCACTCATCTTTAAAGTGGTGATCTTCTATCCTCCGAAAGGGCTATCATTTTAAATACTTATTCCGCTTATGTCTTAGACTACTTCTATTGGATTTTTTTGGTTATCGTTGGGGATATGTACAGACTTAGATTGATTTTTGTTTGTTTAGAGGCTTTACAAATTACTGTGGATTAGGATGGTTGTAAAAACTCTTAGATTCCTTTTTGAGTTAGCTGAGTTACCTATCTTATTATATGTTCAGAACTCAGCCTATCTTGCTATATATTCAGAATTCATCCACTGCTAGTTGTATTGTATTTTTTTTACTAGGAAAAGGGGGTGGTCTCTGGTCCACGGTGGACTTAAGAAACCCGTCATGGTCAGGCCCTGGTTCGGGTCGTGATAGTCCCCTCAAGGGACCAGATCCCTGAAGGATAAATATGGCTCTGAAAAATTCTTGAGACACATTGGCAAGCTGGATGATTTGAACATTAAGTCATTGAAAAAGAAGTCCCTCAAAGGGGAATATCAACTCTTATTTGAATTGGTCAACAAGGCTCTTATTCTGTAAACTGAGAAGCGCACTGCTATTATAGGCCCCAATGTGTTCCTCATGTAAGCTCTAAAAAAGTTCAAGCATATGAACCTTTATGTTATTATGATAGAACATATGCTTAAGGTGATGATGACAAAGGATGGTAAGCATAAATTAGCCTGCGGGTTTCTGTTGAACAGGGTGTTTGCGTATTTCGATGTCCAGTATGGACCTGGGAAGAATGGGTTTGTCAAGAAAATATCACATTGTCTACTTTTGAGAAAAATTAGTGCATTCCTAGATGAAGTGGAGTGAATTCAAAGTTTGTGGAGGTGGACTTGATGAAATTCAGACAAGGTAGATGAGTGGGTTATAAGAGATGACTATTTGCCTTACGGGAAAAGATATTGAGATTTTTTACCATGAAAGCAACCTTCTTGAAGGCTCAAGATGGGGGATCAGGTGAAAGTAAGGGTCTGGGCACTGAGAATAAAATACTGTGTGCCAAGGTTCAAAAATTGGACGCTAAAGTTGAGGACCTGACTCAACAACTATTGAAGAACTATGCAGCTAAAAATGGAAGAATCACCCATCTTATTCGCCAGTTGTTCAATCCTCCTTTTGGTCCCTCTGTTCGAATGTCTGTTCAACCCGTCCCTGTTATGCCCTGACCTTTTAAACCCCGTGTTCTCAGCCCTTCTATCATGTTTCTTTTTAAGCCCCATTTTGTTCTTGTTTTATTGTTGTGGTTTTACCTGTACTTGATTTGTAATGCTCTTATTTTTGGATATTGTATGATGTTGGCTTTAATGATTAATGAATATATTATCTTATGATGCTATTATTTTTCTTATTTCTCTGATTTTATTTGCTTATGTTAGTGTAGCCTCAATAGCCATGAGTTAACAAGTGTGTTTATCTTTATGTGGTTTAATGTTTTATCTCTTTGATGATGCCAAAAGGAAGAATATAAGGTATAGTGTAGTGTGTGTAAGGTCAGCATTAAAAACCAGGTCCCTATACACAGGGGGAAGACATATGTAAACGATGTTATCAATGACAGAAGGAAGGGATCTGTAGCGAGTGTGGACTCAGTGACAGGGGGGAGCAGTGAGACTCGTAGTGGATCATGTGGAAGAGTAGAGTATGAGTTTGTTATCATCAAAATGGGGGAAATTGTTAAGTCCTTAGTTTTGATGATTGGCAAACTACCAATGTTGGGACGTGGTTCATAAAGAGATAAATATGAAACTGCTCAGGGACCAGGATCATCGTGCCTATGTCCCATGCACTTAGTCAGTAATACATCTGAAAAAAGTATTGTTGGCTGAAAGTTGGTGGCAAAGACGTTGTACTTTTTTACTCCAGCCAATGAGAAGAGTCCCAGGTTTTCTTGTCTCACATATATGCAACAAGTTACAAAAAGAAAACTCAAGCTTCAAAATACAAACAACTCTAAATCTTTCTTGAAGCAATTTGTCAACCAGAGCCTCACTTGCAACTGGGACCTGCTAAGTCGTAATTTGTGTCTCAAGCTCTTATTATATTTGAGTCTTTGTTGTGTGGTCTGGAAATGTTCAACCTACTACTCTTATTCATAGATTGTATGTGTGGTCATAGTGTGTTTTCGTTGTTGGTTGTGTCAACTAGAATTAGTTGATACTAAAGCTAGAGTTATCTTGGTTTTGATTCTGTTAGAGTTAGTTCTTTCAGTTAGTGCAATATAGTTATTACATTGGAGTCTTGTAATGGAGTTATTTTAAGTAGTTAAGGTTTAGGAGGTTAATCATTGAACAATGGAGTCTGTATTCGAGGTGTATTCGAGGTTGCTTGAAGATAGTGAAGTGGTTGAAAATCCTTTGAGGTAGGTCGTGGTTTTACTCCCTTGATCAAGGAGATTTCACGTAAAAGATTATGTGTACGTTGTTCTCTTAATGTTGCTTTCGTGTTTATTCTTGTTCATTACTGCATACGTTAGGTAGGGACCAGGTCCCTAAGTTGGTAGTCGATTCGTACAGTTCTACAGGTACTCAAAATTACCACCGTTTACTCTCCTTAAAAAAACAAAAGTGCTTTCATGTTCTCTGTTAGGGTAATCAGAGATTACGATTATTCGTCTACTTCAGACAGTTTATTCCGCTGTGCTTTTTGTTCAGATTTCTCTCTAAATTTTAATCTTTGTTGTTGATTCTTCCATCTAATTCCGTTGTCAAAACTAGGCGATAACATTGGGTGTTCCACCAGCCAGCCATTTTGAGACCAATGGTTTGATTCTTTTTGGCTCAGTTAACAGTTCCAACTATCTCAAAAATTCTTAAACTGTTATTTTCATTCTAATTTTGAAGTCACATTTTCCTGTAACACATGTATTTGATTCTCGCGTCAAGTTGTCTCCATGTCGGTTGACTAAATCCAATAAGGCTTCGGGGCCGGTCAACATGAGTAAAGGGAAGTTTTAATTAGAGGCTTAGAATCTAGATAAACTTCGTGTATATTTATTAATATTTATTTTCTAACTTTTAGATGCAAATTTTTACTGACCATTTTTTTATAATTGACTTCTTCAAATAATTCTTTCAATCATTAGTGTTTAGATAAATTATTTTATCAATAATTCTTTCAATCATTAGTGTTTAGATAAATTATTTTATCAATTTTAACGTTGAAAGAGATTCTTTCACCGAGACTATTATTGCAAAAACTATTAATATAATCCTGTAAGCAATAAATTGGAAACATTTAAGAAAAATAAGAGTAAGAAATATAAATTATGATTCAAGAAGTTGATAACTTGGTGTACCGAACTTTACTATGCTTGCTTAATCTAAAAAAATAATAATAAAATAAAAAAGATAAAAAAAATTTACAGTTCACTTTGTTCAACACTTTTCCACGATTGATTAATGGGCCTTATTCGGCGCAAATTCAGATTAGTCGAACTCCAATATAAGTATCAAACACCGAAAAAAAAAAACAGAACTTATCAAAGATTTGAAGAAAGAGCTTGGAAAAGAAGTTAGATAATGTGTGTTATCAGACAAAATATAAAACGACTGCAAAACAAATTTTCTTGATTTCTTCTATTTGAAAAAGGCTAAAGAAAATAAAATAATATTAATTAAAAACTATACTTGTTAACATAAATAATCAAATTTTTTTCTATGAAAAAATTGACACATAATTATTTTTAGATAAATATTTGGACAGCATATGCCTGTTTTTGTTAGGCATAGAGCCGGCTACCTAAGAAAAACTTTATCATGATTGAGGCACAATCAACACAAATTGGGTGAGGACACTTTATATTTGTGACAAATGTTTTTTGCGGCCCATTATTAGAAACTTTTTTTTCCACTTTCATTTTCTTAAATCCTCTTAACTCTTTCCATGGCTCCTTCTCTTTTTCTTTATTTTATTAAATTCTTCTCTTTTTATATTACTATGTTTCACAAAAATTAAATAGGTAAAATTTAATTTGCTCTATATTTAACATTAGTTTTTTTTTTTCATTATTGTAAGGTGACATTTCTTTTGGGATGAACTAAAATGAAAAATGTACCACATAAAATAGAATGGAGAGAGTTCTATTTTTCACAAAAATTAAATAGATAAAATGGATGATACTAACTCGGGCTGCTTATCGGATGGATCGGATAGACCATTACATTAACGGTTTGGCTTATCAGTTATCAATTTTAAAATTTATAAATCCACTAGCCAACCAATAAGATATCGGTTGGTTCGATAATGGATAAACAATTATCGAACGGTTATCGGGCGGTGTATCGAACCTCCACAATTTGACTGCAAAAATAGACAAACGGTAGTACTATATCGTGATAAAGAGAAGGCTCTTCTAACTTTCTATGAAACATGGTTGTGTAGGGAAGAGACTACTAAGCCATTCTAGTACTTGCAGTTGGAACCTACAAGAGAAAAGCACAATAGAGCTTTGGTTTTGTTAATTTCGAAACCTGTGTATATATTGTTTACAAATATTGTCGCTCTTGGTTGTGTTACTTTGTCATAGCAATCTGCACTTCGGAAGGTTGAAAGCACAGAAACACTCAATTGAAGTCTTTGCTTTGCAGAGATCTGAAAGTCGAAAGTTTATATTAGTCATTTTTATTAGTATATTACTTTTACTCCTAATAACTTTTGCAAAGCACAGAAGCAGTCAACATATTACTGTCACAGAAAATATTAGTATATTACTTTTACTACTA
>NC_061116.1:172213170-172229866 GCF_002878395.1 Capsicum annuum
AGCATGCTTTCATATATTCTGTTTGGATTGTCAAAATCTAGTAAAACATGCTCAATTTTTGCCTATGCAGGAGATTACTACCCAAGAAAAACAAGAACAAGAAGAGTTAAAAAGAAAAAGTGAGGAACATGTTGATGGAAACTCTTGATGACAGTACACAAAAACTAGTGTTGATAGACACAATTCAACGATTGGGAGTAGCATATCATTTCCATAATGAAATTGAGACATCCATTAAAAACATCTTTGATACGACGATGTCCCAACTGAATGATGACGGCCTTTACGTTGTTGCTCTTCGTTTTCGACTTGTGAGACAACAAGGCCATTACATGTCTCCTGGTACTTATTTCTCCTCTCTCCTTCACTTTTTTCTTTTCTTTTTATCCTTATTATTTCAATAATACATTAAGAACTTTCAACTCGAATAAGCGGATTGAACCGATTTTGAGAATATCAAAATAACTAAATTAATAAATGATTCAGTTATTGATCAACTTAAATGTTACTCCCTTCTTTCTTTTTTTTATATGATCCTCTTTCTTTTTTTCTGTAAATCAAACGATATCAACTTTGATTAATATTTTAAGATATATTTCTTAATCAAATAAAAAAAAAAAATTACAATTTATAGTATTTCTTATAAAGTTTTTGAATATATAAATTTTAATTTTTAAAAGTTAAATTAATCAAATTTAATTTAATTTTCAAAATTTATTAAATTAACTCACAAAAAATAAAGAAATCATATTAAAAATAATGGAGGGAGTATAAAGTTTCAGGATGCACCTTTTGCACTTAAAAGCTTATGAGGTCAAAAACCTGATAGAGAACTTTACTGATAGAGAACTTTCACATCCTCCGATCATCCATTTCGTAATTTCTTTAAAATGATATAACATACAACAAAATAAATGGAAAAAATAAGTGATTAAAGGTAGGGATGTCAATTGTTCGGTCTTCTAATCGATTATTACAAAAGAATATTACTCCTTTCATCTTAATCATTCATCTAAATTTGATTGAATATAAAACTTTTAGAAAATAATTTTTAAATCTCATAATAATAAATTATATATATATATATTATAAGAGTGGTTTCTACATGTTTGTTAACAGATATTTAAAATTTTTTTGAGGATATTTAGGTAATTAAAGAAAGCTTATAAGAATTAAGTTGCTTTAAGGTTTTCTCCTGTGCACTATTGTTTTGTACTATCTCCTGTGCACTATTGTTTTGTACTATTTTATGCAAAGCATTAAAAAAAGCACACCCTATTTGTCTTAATTACAAACTATATTCTTACAAAGTAACCACTTTTTTTACTTAAATTACAAACTATGCCCCTAAGGACACACACTCTGGACCCTAGGATTTTCATATGTTTCTCATTTGTAGGTTTAAATTATATTATTTAATATGTTTAAGTACTTAAATTTATTTTCCATGTGATTTAAAATAAAATTTGACTAATAGAAATTTAATTATTTAATAAAAAGTACTAAAATAGATATTTTTGAGATGTCTGTTTCAGCGGATTCAATCTTACTTTTGTTATATTACCTATAATTAATTATTATAAGTCATTTAAGTATTAAAAAATTATTAATATTTAATAAAAAGGATAAAATAGGCATAGAATGATAAATTAATTATTGATGTTTTTAATTAATTTGATATCTTATATGAGGCTCACTTAATTTTTTTAAAAAAAAATAGTAATTTCTATATTACTTCGAATTAGTTAATACAAGTTATTTAAAACATGTCTGTTTCACTGCTTGAATTGTGATTTTACTATATCACCCCTAATTAATTATTATAAATTATTCATATATTTAAAATATTAATATTTAATTAAAAAAATTAAAATAGACATTTATGATATGTCTGCTTCAGCTACTTCAACAGTGATTTTACTATATCACCCTTAATTAATAATTATAAGTCATTGTGTGTTGAAAATAAATAATATTCAATCTGTGATGTTACTATATTACCCTAATTAATTATTATAACTCATTTGTGTATTTAAAAATAAATAATATTTAATTAAAAAATAATATAAACATTTATGATATATCTGCTTCAACTGTTTCAAGCGTAATTTTACTATATCACTCATGATTAATTATTATAAGTCATTTATGTATTAAAAAATTAATAATATTTTTAAAAAATAGACATTTATGACATGTCTGTTTCAGTTGTTTCAACCATCATTTTAATAAATATCACCTCTAATTAATTATTATAAGTCATCTAAGTGTTAATATTAATAATATTTAATAAAAAAGGTAAAGTAGGCCTAAAATGATAAATTAACTCTTGTTATTTTAAATTAACTTGACGTCTTATATGAGACCCACTTAAATTTTTGTCACAAATATTTTTTATAGTAATTTTGTTATACCACTTCTAATTAGTTGTTGTAAGTCATTCAAGATATGTATGCTTCGATGTTTCAATCGTAATTTTACTATATCGCCTCTAATTAATTATTATGTTCATCTAAACATTATGGCATTGAAATTGTAATTTATTACCTCACTTAAAAAGGATGGTAAACAGGCAACAGATCGGCATGTTTGTTTGTGTTGCTTGCTTAGATATTTCCTTTTATATTTGTTTATTTTATTTTTTTTAATCCGTTATATATTTTAGAATGACGTAAAAATATCATAAATCATAATAATTAACAACTTAAAATAATTTTTAAAAAAACATAAAAAAAATTACAGTTGACTCTCTAAATTTTATTACTGTCACATAAATTGGGATAGAAGAAAATGTACTATGAATTACAATAATTAATAATTTGAAATATTTTTAAAATATGTAAAAAATTTAGTTAACGGTTCTAAATTGTGTCAATACTACATAATTTGAGACATATGGTATAACATATATTATCTAAAAATTATACAAAAAATTATTATAAATCACAATAATATATATATATATATATATATATATATATATATATATATATATATATATTAAATTTTATAACATTAAGTATATCAAAATTAAAATGTTTCTAAATTGTTTAAAATAAAACATATAAATTTAATCAGAAATTATACATTTATTCATACATTGACTTATAATCGATGCAAAAGAGACAAATTATGTGTGTCATCGTAGATCTTAAATTCCGAGATGAACACTTAGGCTCCAGTTGTTTTTTTAAGATTCAGACGTCTGAATCTGAATGCACATCTGAATGATTAAGATATTGTCTCTAGATCTGAAAACTGAATGATTAAAACTGTTTGTTTTTCAATATCTGAATGTGTAAAAAAAAATTATTTGTATACATAATAAGAAATTAATTACATATTAAAAAAGTATGTGATTTAATACAACAAAATTATTAGTATCTGATTGAGAAAAAACATTTATGTTTGTTAGTGATAGTAGAGATGGCTTATAATGGTGGCTGCGGTGACAATGATTGATGTTAGTGATTAATAATGTTGTGGTGATAATTGTGATGACTGATATTGTAGTGATTGTTATGATGGTGACGATTGATGGTGGTGGTGGTTATTGTGATGTGACGTTGCTTGATGTTAGTAGTTTAAGGTGTTGATTGTGTTGGCTGAAAGATGAATGCATGATGATTGGTGATGTGTTGGTGCTAGTTGGAAATTTTATTTGTTGTGATGGTGGAGATGGTTGTTATTAGAGATAAATTGTAGCAATGGTACTGGTTGAAGTGGTGGTAGAGGTGGCATTACTAGTAACAATAGTGGTAGCGGCAAAAGAATGTGTAGAGGTTGTGATGTATTAGTGGTAGTTAGTGATGGTGCTAGTTGTGATAGATGAGTTATTTGGTAGTAGGAATTGACCGATAGTGGTTGCTGATTGTGGTGTTGTTGACAGCAATGGTGGCGGTGAATATAATTAGAATAAAAGAGGTAGTAGGTGTGATAGCGGTTGACAATTGTGGTTGGTAGAGGTATTTTTTATCGATGGTGGTTATGATGGTGGAGGTGATTGGTGGTGGTAGGTGGTGGTTGACAATGGTGATGGTGGCAGAGGTGGTTAGTGGTGGTGACTGCTGAATATGAACAGAGTGGTAAATATTATCCAACACCAGAATATCCCTTCAGACCTATTAAGACTTGGTTCTAGATCTGAATGATTAAGATCTATTCAGACCTATTAAGAGTTAAAACCTTAATAAAAAAACAAATGCACTTAATGGTCTGAAGTCTGAACTATTCAGATTCAGACCTCCATTAAGTGCAAACAAATGAAGCTTTAGCCGCAAACCTCACCATGTTGTGGGGGCCCTTTTCACGCGGAGTTACCAAACTACTCCCTCTGCTTTATTTTATGATGGTATCATCATTTGACTTGATATATTAGAAAATAATTATTATTTTTATTTAAGAAAATGGTCAGAAGTCTCCCAAAATCTTTACCTTAAATTTCAACTACATATTTGTACTTTGTGGGGGTTCTATAGCCCCTAAACATTTTTAAAATGAAATATTTACACTCCTAAAAGCTCATGCCCATACATTGTTTCAAACAGTGAGCTGCACTCACTACCACATCATGCCACGTCATTTTTTTCTTTTTTTACTCAAACAAATTAACTATTTTACTTTATATATTTTACTTTACTCTATATTCTTTAATATATATATATATATATATATATATATATATATATATATATATATATATATATTGTCTTTTTCCATTTCCCTTTTCATTTTTCTCCTCCGTAATTCTTGTCGTTACTTTCAGTTTTCCGAAAAAAAAAAAATTCGATGAACTGTACAAAAAGAGAAAGAAAGAAGCTAATATCTTCAAGCAAAAAATGAAACCAAAAAATGTAAAAAGTTTTGGTTTTCTTGTCTGCTCCAACCTCCTCACCTTAAAAATCAAGAAACACACACAAACACCAAATTCGTTGGTGAACTCACCGATTGAAACACACAATCACCATTTTTTGTGAACTGCTCCAACCATTTTTGGTGAACTGCTCCAACCATTTTTTTTTAATGGAAAAAGTGTTGATTTTGTTGTTGGTTTCGACGAATGAATATCCTTTCTTCATTTCTTTTTCCTGAAAATGAACCAATCAGAATTCGTCTGTGAACTCGCTGAAAAATTGACTGAGATCTTTCGATCGTCGATGAGCTCGTCAGTCGTCATATTATCTGTTGTTTTATTTCTTTTGGTGATAATTGTTGCAAATATTGATTGTTGTGTTGAATGTTGATTTTCATTTTGAAATTTGAAACAAAAATAAAATTGGTAGAGACAAAAATGATAATTGAGAAATTAATGGTGAGAAGATGAAATTGGTAGAAGGATTGAAAATGTGATTTAGATTCCGACATAAATAGAGATGAGGAAGATAAAGAGATTGGTCATGATAGCCATTGAAGAGTTTTTGAAGCTTTTTATGAGAGAGAATATTTTGAGGATGGTGATGAAGAAGAAATAAAATAAAATAAAAATTATATATATATATATATATATATATATATGTATGTATGTATGTATGTATGTATGTATGTATGTATGTATGTATGTATGTATGTATGTATGTATGTATGTATGTATGTATGTATGTATTTTTATATTAAAAAGAAATGTAAAAAAAACTTTTTAAAATATTTTTAGATTACTCAGTCTCTCAAAGAAAGTGAGATACACTCTCTTTACCACATAAGCCTTTAGGGGTGTAAATATTCTACTTTAAAAATGTTCAGGGGGTCATAGGACCCCTGCAAAGTATAGGTGTGTAGTTGAGATTTGGGGTAAATATTGGGGGGTGGGGGGGCTTTTGGCTATTTTATCTTTTTATCTTAAACTATATTTGAAAAGCTTAAAACACATTTAAATTATTGAGGCGATTTAATACATATTTGTACTACTTAAAAGAAATTTAGTACCACCTCAAAATGTATAACACTACTCTCACAATAAGTAATTTTTTATACTCGCCGCCATATCAGGGCCACGCCAAAAAATTATTTTTTTATATTTTTTTCTTTATTCATTAATTTTTTTAATTATATTTTACACTCATTAAATCATAATTAGACATTAAATCCTTCAATAATTATATCTTCTTTATCACCATACTTCACCCACTTCATCTTCCACTTCACCGAAAAATTCATATCCGGCTATCATTATCGTCATATTTTTGCTCTTCATCACCTCTATATCACCTTCAATTCTTTTTCTTCTGGTCTCCCACCCCCAAATATCACTATCGGAGTTTGGTATTATTGTTCGTTCGATTTTATGGTAGCTAATGATATAATTTCGAAAAAAATAAATAAAGGTGATACATCAGTAAATGAAACAATCCAGAATAATGAAAAAATTATCAAGCTCTATTCTTTAATTAACTTATTCTTCTTTGACCAGGAAGAAAAAATTCGTACACAAACTATACCTTAATGCATCCTTCATCATCTCCATACGGATTTGAAAGTGGGTTCATGAAAGTGAATTTGAATTTGAAATGTTTAGTAAAATTAATTTGTTAATTTCATAACAATATCAATATAAAGGTTAGGATGAAAGATATGAATATAATTCAAGTTTGATTGATAAAAAATGAAGTCGTTGAAATAATGTAAACTCACTGAAAAAAATAAAAACTTGTTGGAAACAATGGTTATCACCGGAATTAACTATCTCTATTATTAGATTTAATAATTTTGAAATTAAGATATTACTTTTAAGTAAAAAAGTTGAATGAACTAGTATAATCTATTTTAATTTGTAATTAAAAAAAGTGAAACAGAGCCATCAAATGTGCATATTAATCTGCTATAAAGAGGAAAAAGATGAAGCTTTGAGAAAGAAGAAGGAAAAAAAGAACGAAATATTAAATATGGAAGGAGACCCAAATAATTTAATAAAAATATAAACTTCCAATTAAAAAATAACACGTGGCTAGTTCAGTTAGTTTTAAATATTTTTTTCTTCACTCGCTTTTATGAAAATATTAAATATCTTTGCCACGTAATTTTTTTGAATTTAAAAAGGGATAAATAAATTCACTTTTAAGTAATTTCTGTGGGTAATAGGTTGTCACAATAGTTTAGCTGTGTCTTCGACTTTTCGAATATAGTTTAAAATGATTTTGATGAATTTTTCCTAAAAAAATATGGCTTTAGAAATTTATATTTTAAATATTTATATAGTTGTAAATTAATTTAGATTACAAAGAAATTATAAGGTTAAGTAATTTCTAATTATAGTTAGGTGTATTTTTTTAAATAGATTAAAAAATAAAGTGTTCCACGTAAAATTAGATAAGGAAAACCTTTGTTAACTGAACATATTTTTTTAAAAAAATTATTCAAAAAATATTTATTAAATTAACCTTATTAATGATGTTTAAAAATTTAAATTTAATTATTAATACTTTATTAATTATTTAATAATAAGAATAATATAAGAAATTATAAAACTTTTGTGAAAATAAAGATAAACAAGTTTTAAATATCTATTTTTAATATAGATGCTAAATGAAATGAAACTAACAAGACTATTAGAAACTAATAATTCAGCCTGAGAATAAAATGAATGGATAAGGGTGAAATTGGACAAATGAGCTCAGTTAGTAAACACTCCCATTTTATATTACTCAGTTCTATATGAAAAATAATTATTTTAATTTATTATTTAATTTACGAAATCAATAAATTTTATTACTATTATATTTTTTCATTTATATTCATAGTACTAAATAACTCATAAATAAATAATAGTATAATTTAAAATTTTATAATATTATTAATAAGATTAATTTTATGAACTACGTTTCTAATTTTTTTTTTTTTAAGAAGTATAGTGTTAGGTTAATGTGTGCCAAGTATTATGAAATAAAGGGAATAAGAGGGTCGTTGACCTCTCAAAAGTTACTTTAATTGAAACGAATTGAATTGAGATGACTTATTAATGATACATATCATAATTTAATATATTTTATTTTTATTAAGTTTTAAATTGTTGATTTATTTTCTTATAATTTTTTTTTGATTTAAACCATCCGGTGTTCGGTACCCGCTTTTTAGGAGTCCAATTATATTCGAATTCACCCCGCATCGAACCCCATTTGAAGAGAAAAGCTCCCAACAGAGTGTTTCTTATAATTTATTTGAATACTTAAGAAAATATTCCTTTTATACTATATATGATATGTAATTTGCATTTTAGGGTAAAAAAGTGACGACTTACGAACTAGGAGGGAAATACCCCTCTAATATTATATTTTTCTTATGTTATACTCCCTCCATTTAAAAAAGAATGACCTAATTTGACTTGATACAAAGTTTAAGAAAATAAAGAAGACTTTTGAATCTTATGACCTTTAATTAAAGTTATATCAAATATACTAAAATGCCCTTTAATCCTGTGGTCCTAAACTTAAGTTTTTTTTTTTTTAAAGGAAAAAAATTAGAGTAGGGGAAGGGGAATGTGGGTGGAGATAATAATGTGGGAAATTGAACCCTCACCAACAAGGTAAGAGTTCAGGTAACTAACTAACTAAGCTACTAATGGAAAGTTAAAATTAAAGTATTGTCAAAAAATGAAAGGAATCATTCCTTTTTAAATGAATTAGAAAGAAAAGTAGTAATTCTTTTTTAAATGGAGAGTATCTGCCATAAGTTTTCGGAATGAACATCTTCCTAAAGGAAATAAAAGAAGAGCTCAATATGAATAGGATGAACTTCACTTTCTTTAGGATTAGAAGGGTTTAAATTTACTTCTCTATGACGACCAATATCGAACCCATACTTTTGATGTCCCGTGGAAAATGGCTATAGATGATTATGAGTAGGATATCCAGTCCAGGGGCGGATCTATTAAGGTTCGTGAGGATGGTATGCTATCCGCAAATTTCGACGAAAACTCTATATATATAGTTGTATATATAGACTGATATAGTAAAATATTAAATCTGTCATCCATAATATCAAAGCAGCATTATCTAGTGCAAGTGGAAAAATGCCACTTTTATTGGTCTTAGATCATGGGTTCGATCTCGGTCAGCGCCACATTATTCTTAAAAAAAAATTTGTTAAGCATAGTTGATTAAAACAAGGCAACATGCATCGTAAATATACCAGTTGATAATTTTACTTATATAAATTATATCAGTTGACTAAAATATATAATTAATATTATGTTTTGATTTTGATTAATTATCCTATAGATAAAAAAAAAAAGAATAATCTAATTAATTTAATCGATAAGTTTACTTGGCATCCATCTGTCTCTGGGGATATCCCTCTTATATTTTTTTGAAAAAGGACCTAAAATGCCCTTCAACTATGTAAAATGGTGCAAAAACGTCCTTCGTCTACCTATTGGTCCTAAAATGCCTTTTCCATTTACCTATTGGGCCAAAAATGTCCTCTCACCTACCTTTTGGATCTAAAATGTTCTTTCCGTCTACCTATTGGGCCTATTTTGCCCTTTAGTTAGGTACATTACATGGAAAGGTCATCCGCAAAACTTAATTACATAATTAATAGCATTTTTTTAATATTACAAAAATAAAATTTCTTTTTTGTATATATAGCCATTTAAAAAAATTAGAAAAAATAATTATAATTCCTAATTTAATGTTATAACTAATTATCAATTCACCTTAATTTAAGATATATATTTTCAATCTTCAAATTAATAGTGAAAAAGATAATCCCTGCTTTCAAATCTTTCCCTCTTATATTAAAATTTTAAATATTTATAAATAAATTAAGTATTTCATTATTTGTTCGTGTATGTTTCGTTTTGTTTTCATGTATGTTAATCATCTAGTATTATTTCATTATCGTGTATTTTTAATTCTAATGTAACTAGTTAACCATAATTTTTTATGGATAAATATTTATGGAATAAAAATCATTATGTTACAAGTACATATATACCATGCATTTTAGTTGTATAAATATAATTTATGTCAAAATCAAATTATTATTATATTTTTTATATAATTTATGGAATAAATATTTATGAAAGTACTTTTCTTGTTAAAAAATTATTTATTAAATATAAATATATATTTACACTATTACATGGTATAAAATTTTTATATCTAAAATATACCATATATATTTATGGTATAAATATAATTTATATGATATAAATATAATTTGTATACTATATAAATATATCATGAATTTTTATGGTATAAATATACCATATATTTTTATCGAGGCATCGTGAAAGCAGGAAATAAAAATGAAAGACATAAAATTCTGATATAGTATATAAAAATGTCTTTTCATGTAATTTGCCTAAATAAAGGGCAATAGATAGACGGAAAGGACATTTTAGGTCTAAGAGGTAGACATGAAGAGCATTTTAAGCCCAATAAGTAGACAGATAATATTTTTACACCATTTCACATAATTGAAGGACATTTTAGGCGCCTTTTCGTATTTTTATTCAAGCTTATTATAAATTCTATTTGTTTTTTCCCTCAAAGAGTGGAGCATTAGAAAAGACGTCCACTTGGACCACTCTTGAAAGTAGAAGAATTAAATTAAAAAAGCAAGAAAATGCATGTTTTGTTATAGTGGCCATTATTTCAATCACTAATAATTACGATAACGATGTAAAGTTAACGACAAGTTGACATGGAATTAGTGCTTAATTAGCTTAAAATATTGACAAGGGAAAAGGGACATATTTGTCCTTGTATTCTAAAAAAGAAATGTTATATTTGTCATTTATTATACTTTTTGATTATATTTGTTCTCAACATTTGAATTTGGGATTATATTTGTCCTTGATCTGTTAAGTGGTATATCAACTCTTTTATTAGCTTACATGGCGTCTAAGTGGTGCCTACATATATATATATATATATATATATATATGTAAGCGCCATGTAGATAACACATAGAGATGGGTAAGCTAATAAAAGAATTGATATGTCACTTAACAGCTCAAGGATAAATATGAACCCAAAATTGAATGTTAGAAATAAATATAACTAAAAAATATAACGAAGTACAAATATAATTTTTTTTAAACAGAGTAAATATCATCCTTTTCGCAATTGAAAAAGTATATTATCGGTGTGAATGAGATCAACTTGAACACAAGTAACATGATCAATATATGAGGCAAAAGGTAGCCGAAACAAGTATTTCTAGCCAAAAATTATTTGATTTTTATCTCGGTGTTAGCAATCATTAAGACCCATGAGAGAAAGTAATAAAGAGCTTTTACTTTTGTCGATGCAACACAAAAGAAGAGCTAAAGTTTCAAATTCATGTTTGGTACGAAGCAAAATATTTTCTGAAAAATATTTTTCAATTTTTTCATGTTTGATTGTCTTAAGTATTTTGAAAAATATTTTTCAAATCAACTTATTTTTCTCAAATCTAAGGAAAATGACTTCCCTTCAAAAAATAAGAAAAATATTTTCTAAAACTCTGTATCAACCTCACTCTTAAGTTAAAATGTTCATACAACTCTCAAAATCATCCACCCCTACTCCAATCATCGATCCTCAACCCCCCACCCGTTACCACTCCCATCCAAAAAAAAATATATCAATTCTTTTCTTACCTCATCCCCTATTCAAAATCCAAAACCCTATCCCTCCAAAAAAATACAATTTTTTTTCTTACCCTCCCACCATCCGACCCTCCACACCTACCAACCCACCCCCCTCAACATAAATAATTTTTTTAAAATATTGTTTTCTTATTTTATTATTTTTAAAAAGATACACTTTTTTTTCTTACTCCTCCTTCATTCCCCTAACCCGACTCCCCCCCTCTAAAAATAATTAATTTGTATTTTCAAAAAAAAAAAATTTTCTTACCCCACCCCTACCACCTAGTTTGACAACCCCAATCCCCTCCTATCAGCCTTCTTCCCCCAAAGAAAAATTTAACTTTTTTTTAAAAAATATTAAATTTTTTTCTTATCCCACTCTTCTTATTGTATTTGTTCTCATTATTTTTGTTAAATATATATAAATAATTTTAAAAAATATATGCTTACCTAATTGGCATAACGAACACAAGAATATAATTAAATAATAAATTATTTTTCTAGAAAACGTTTTTCCTCCTCCATATCGAGAACACCTTAAAAAAAGTATTTTTTGGGATCAAAAATTATTTTTTTTAAAATGTATTTTTACTCTTTATCTAAACACTAAAATGTATTTTGTGAAAATATTTTTTATTCGCTAACCAAACACTAGAAAATATTTTTCAGAAAATATTTTCCACTCAACAACCAAACATAAGAAAATAAGTAAAAAATCAACTTATTTTCCATGAAAACATTTTCTAGAAATTATTTTCCATAAAAAACATTTTCCTTCGTACCCAACTCACCCTAAATGTTTTAGCTTAGTGTGGATATGGACGAGGCACTTGCAACTTACACAGGTTGAAGGATCTGGAGCCATTCCACTAATTAACTAACTAATATATAACCTCCAACTAGCTAGTATGAACATAAATAGACCATATTACCCATGCGAATTCACACTTCAAGTGACACCTTCTACTCAACAATACTGGTAAGAGTTTCATCCATAAGAAGTTTTCCAACTTCAGAATAGTGTGTTGGAGTTTCACTTGTAAAAGCAACCTATTTACTTGTTGAGATACCATTAAATATGTGCATACAATAAATTACAAAATCCATGAACATAAACTTCAAATCTTAATTTGTAATTGGGGTTTTATTTTTTTGAGATTGTAAGCTAATTAAATCTATTTCAAAATGTAAACATGATGATTTAACACAGATGTGTTCGAGCAATTTATGGAGCATGGTGGGAAATTTAGGAAAACTCTTAACAATGACGTCCAAGCATTATTAAGTTTGTATGAAGCAGCACATATGAGAGTGCGCGGGGAGGAGATCCTTGAAGAAGCTCTTACTTTTACAACTACTCATCTTGAGTTCATGATCCCCATCTCGAGCAACCCTCTCAAGGATCAAATTACTGAAGCCTTAAGCTACCCTATGCGCAAAGCTATACCAAGGTTGGGAGCAAGACAATACATAGACATTTATGAAAACATAGAATCACACAACCATTTGCTTTTAAAATTTTCCAAATTGGATTTTAACATGCTGCAAAAACAGCATCAAAGAGAGCTTAGCGATCTTACAAGGTACACCGCCGATCTTATCCTTTTTACTTAATTTGTGTGTGTGTATATATATATATACATATATACTATAAAATGTAATCTTGTATCACGATCTTGTGATCTAGCTGGTGGAAAGATTTGGATCTCGCAAGCAAAGTGCCATACGCAAGAGACAAATTAGTGGAGGGTTACGCATGGTCGTTGGGATTATATTTCGAGCCACAGTATAGTCGTGCGAGAAAAATGTTAGTAAAAGTATTCAAAATGCTCTCAATCTGCGATGATACATATGATGCATATGCAACCTTTGACGAACTTGTACTTTTCACCGACGCAATACAGAGGTAAAATCTGTACCGCATTTTATCTTTTGAATTCTTTCCATTATTTATGAGTAGAAGGAACATGTTATGTTGTAGAAAATAAGTATCTCTTGTTATTATCGTGAAATGACATATACAAGAATAGTTGATACAAACTTTTGATGCATAGATGGGACGTAAGTGCCATGGATTCGTTGCCACCATATATGAGACCATTTTATCAAGCCATTCTCGACATCTTTAATGAAATTGAAGAAGAATTGACCAAAGAAGGTAAATCAGACCGCGTCTACTATGGCAGATTTGAGGTAAACCTCGCTAACTTTGCGTCAATAATAAGTTAAACTAAGTTCTAGAGAAGTAACAAAAACATTGGCGTGAAAGGAACGATTCTAAATTCAAAATGTGTATACTTATTATATCTACTAGTATTAATTTTGCGTTGTCTCCGTTTTAGATGAAAAAGCTAGCAAGGGCCTATTTTAAAGAAGCGGAATGGTTAAATGCTGGCTATATTCCAAAATGTGACGAGTATATAAAAAATGCAATTGTAAGCACTACCTTCATGGTGCTTGGAACAACTTCTTTGATTGGTATGAGGAACTCATTACAAAAGACATTTTTGAATGGATAACAAATGCGCCTTCAATTGTTCGTGCTTCATCAACAATCTGCAGATTAATGGACGATATTAGTGATCATGAAGTAAGTGCAATAAATTATATTCCCCCGGCTAGTACAAGCTAAGTGTAGTCATTAATCTCCCTTTAGTCTTTTCAAGAGTAATTTTTTGTCTGAAGTTGCGGTAATGTCCCCCCGCCCCTTCCCAGGTATAACGACCGCCTCCATGTTTTCTCTAGAATTTCATCAATTTCAGGCTAAGTGTAAAGTGTAAAATATGATAAATTGAAAATGCTTAAAATATATAATTATACTGAAGATAGTGAAATTTACTTCTATGTGTAGACTGACCAACAAAGAGGACACGTAGCTTCAATTATTGAATGCTACATGAAAGAATATGGAGCTTCAAAACAAGAAGCCTATATTAAGTTTCGGAAGGAAGTCAAGAATGCATGGGAAGACATAAACAAGGCACTGCTATGCCCTATTGAGGCACCAACGTTTGTTCTCGAACGAATTTTAAATCTTGCACGCACAATGGATACTTTTTTCCAAGACGAAGAAGATGGATATACAAATTCCAATTCCAAATGTAAGGACATTATTACCTTGTTGCTTGTTGATTCTATCAAAATATGACGATCAATGATGTGTACGCACTGTGTTGACCAATCATTTGGAGCAAATGAGGAAACATTTTGCATATTTACATTAATAAATGGTTTATGTTTGCTTAAAGAGAAAAAAGAATAAAAGAGTAAAAGAGAAGGTAAGTTCAACTATCTTTGATTTCCAAGTGTTAGGGGTAACATGGTTAAGGAAAAATTTGTGACTAGCTATATTGAAACTTCTGGTCGTTACATGAGTCTCACTCACTTATATAAAAGGAAAATTTCATTTATATATGAAAAGGGAAAAGGTTTACAATAAAAAGAACCAAATTTTTGTTTATTAAGACTATTTTAAGTAATAAACGAAAAATTTATAAACTTTTTATCTTTCTTTTTAAGCTGTAATTTTTTTAAAAAACATTTTTGTGGTTTTTTTTTCATCATTTTTTTTAACTTATTCCATGCAATTTTTTTCATGTATTAATATTGTATAATGATGTATAAACATGTATATTTGATGTACAAATAGTTATGTTATGTATATGTAATGTGTCAATATTGTATAAATGGTGTATAAATATTTATCGATATTGTATAAAAGTGTATCGATATTGTCTAAAAGCTATGTAATGTATCAACATTGTATAAATGATGTATAAATGTGTATCAATATTTTATAAATAGTATATAAATGTGTGTCGATATGTATAAAAGCTATGTAACGTATCAACATTGTATAAATATGTATAAATGTATATTGATTTGTATAAATAGTATATAAACATGTATCACTATTATATAAATTGTATATAAATATGTATCGATATTGTATTAATGTGTATCAATATTGTATAAATAATTTATGCATTGTGCTTTACATCCTCGTCAGGTAACACAGTAACAACAATAGCTTCATCAGGCTCAAACTCACTATTCCTCATGTCATGAAAAAGTGCTAGAGCCTTCTTCTCCCTCCTATTTTTTCCTAACAAGGAAATTATTAAATTTCAAAAAACAACAATACCCTCATCCGTTTGTCTAAATAGTCCAAAAATTATATCCACAATGTCACTTTGAACATAACCATTAACCATCAAATTTCAAAGAATCACATCTTTTTGAGCCATTTTATCAAACACCTTCTTCATATGTATCATTCTCCCACATCCAATTTCTTATTTATAACAAGGTCACCCTTCCAAATAGCCTTGAACTTCTTGAAACATAAGCAGTCCTAAACTTAAAAATCACATGTAACATATAGAAAGCATCGGCCACTGTCCGAAAATATGTTACAATAATATCCAAAATTCAAGTCAATTGTCATACATGGAGATTTTCCTTATTCACCATTAATGGAAGTTAAAAAAACAGTGGAGCCATGAAAAAAGCCAACAAACAGAAAGGGCTGGAGAGATAAATTTATTTTTTTTAAAAAAAATTTGAGTTTATTTTCGACTTGAGCACGCCTCTTTTTCTTTTGTATCAATTTTATTTTCATGTTGGCTTTTGGGTGATATTAGTTTTATTTTAAATAGGCCAAAAGCATCGATGAACACTCAAACTTGTTGCGAAAATTCACTTAGACCCCTAAACTAAGGTCTGTTTCTATCAGACCCCTAAATCCCCGAATTTTATTTCAATTGGGCATTTTTTACCTATGTGGCACTGCACGTGTAGTGCTATCGTGGGAGGTGCCTGAGGAGCATTTTTTTTTTTACTAATTTATGAATAAAAAGTTGTCAAGTGACATTGAGAGCCCCAAAATTTTTTTAATAACAATTTTTTTTTTTAAACACTAAAGGCCCCCAAAAGCATTAGAGAGCCCCAATATTTTAGTTTTTAATAAAACTGAATTTAAAAAAAAAAAACTGTTTTTTATTTTCATATTTTAAAAATTTTATAATTTTTTTTAATAATTAGTTTTTTAAATAATTTTTTAATTATTTTTTCATAATTTGGATCCTCAATACCATTTTTTATTTTCATTTTAAAAAGTTTTATAAT
>NC_061116.1:172229966-172236459 GCF_002878395.1 Capsicum annuum
TTTTTTTTTTTACTAATTTATGAATAAAAAGTTGTCAAGTGACATTGAGAGCCCCAAAATTTTTTTAATAACAATTTTTTTTTTTAAACACTAAAGGCCCCCAAAAGCATTAGAGAGCCCCAATATTTTAGTTTTTAATAAAACTGAATTTAAAAAAAAAAAACTGTTTTTTATTTTCATATTTTAAAAATTTTATAATTTTTTTTAATAATTAGTTTTTTATTTTTATTTTTTAAATAATTTTTTAATTATTTTTTCATAATTTGGATCCTCAATACCATTTTTTATTTTCATTTTAAAAAGTTTTATAATTTTTTTAATAATTAATTTTTAATTTTTTAAATAATTTTTTGTTAATTTATTTCATTTTTTTAAAAAGTTTTTATAATTTTTTTAAATAATCAATATTTCATTTTTATTTTTTAAATAATTTTATAATTATTTTTTAATAATTTATATCCTCAATGCCATTTTTTATTTTCATTTTTCTAAAAAATTTTATAATTTTTTTTTAAAAAATAATTTTTTAATAATTTATTTCATTTTTAAAAAATTTTTATAATTTATTTTAAATAATCATAATTTGGATCTCAATGCCATTTTTTATTTTCATTTTAAAAAGTTCTATAATTTTTTTTAATAATTAATTTTTTATTTTTTAGATAATTTTTTAATAATATATTTCATTATTTAAAATTTTTGATATTTTTTTAAATAATCAGTTTTTTATTTTTATTTTTAAATAATTTTATAATTATTTTTTCATAATTTATATCCTCAATGCCATTTTTTATTTTCATTTTTAATTTTTTTTATAATTTTTTAAATATTTAAGTTTAATAATTTATTTCATTTTTTTAAAATAATTTATTTAAAATAATATTTTTTTTATTTTTATTTTTTAAATAATTTTTTAATAATTTGGATCCTCAATGCCATTTTTTATTTTCATTTTAAAAATTTTTATAATTTTTTTTAATAATTAATTTTTTATTTTTTAAATATAATTAATCAGAATCTTGTTATTCCTTTTTCCACATTTTCATATCTCATAATCATGTTTTATGTGTGCTCTATAGAGAAAATGAAGATATATAGAGATACCTAGTTCGGCAACAAGTTGAAGGCGAAATAGATTCAACATAAATTATAGGTGTTGTTTCGAATGTAAGACACACATACAAAACACGTGTTCTAACCTAGTTATTAGAAAAGACACACACTATTGAAAGTTAATTAAAAAAAAAAAAAGGGAAGAAAATAAATGCTTGTGATCTCGCTATAGTGGCAATCATGTGTATCACTAATAATTAGTATAAAGACGAAAAGTTAAAGAAAAGTTGGTAAAGGATTAGCTTAAAAAATTAGTGCTTAGTTAAAGAAAAGTTCGTGCTTTAACTTAAAAAATTGACAAAGCATATTGCCAGTGTAAATGAAATACAAAACCCTGGAGCACTCCTTTTTTCCTTATTCCGTTTGAAATCGAACCCTAATTAATAATTCAATCGCAAAATTTGTTAATAATTTTATTGTTATTGGATTATTGAATTAATAATGATGAATAAATTAAAATCTTTTAATTAACATCTTTGTAGTATATAGAAGGATTGTTCAATTTTCCTGTCGAATAAATCATTAACTCATTAAAAATTATCATATTTTATCTTTTTATTCTACGTATACGAAGTATCTCGTACATATTATTTACATATTTATAAGTGGCAATAAGCACTCAGCAGGTCGACGCGCCTGCTTATGCTGCCTGCTTCAATTGTTTCAATCGTCATTTTACTATATCACCCATAATTAATTATTATACGCCATTTACGTATTAGCAAATTAATATTAATAAAAAAATACTAATAATAATAAGAGGCGATAAGCAGGCATGAGGTTGACATGCCTACTTGTGCTGTCTGCTTCGCCTGCTTTTATTGTGATTTTACTATATCATCCTTAATTAATCATTATAAGTCATTTACGTATTAAAAAATTAATAATATCTAATAAGAAAAGTAAAATAGACATTTCCGACATGTCTGCTTCCGCTGCTTCAACCGTAAAATTACTATATCACCCCTAATCAATTATTATAAGCCATATAAGTATTACAAAAAAAAAATATTTAATTAAAAAAAGGTAAAATAGAAATAAAATGATAAATTAACTCTTGATTTTTAAATTAGTTTGACTTCTTATACGAGGTCCACTTAGATTTTTTTGCAAGTATTTTTTATACTAATTTTGTCATATCACTTCTAATTAGTTATTACAAGTCATTTAAGACATGTCTGTTTCACTGCTTCAATCGTGATTTTATTGTATCAACCCTAGCTAATTATTTTGGTCATCTAAGCATTAAAAAATTAATAATATTTCATAAAAAAGATAAAATAGCCAAATTGAGATGGGACAGAGGAAGACATATATATATATATATATATATATATATATATACACACACACACATACATCCAATACATTCATATGTGTATAAATATACAAATGAAAAAAATCTTTAAATTAAAGTTTGTCAGCCATTTGAATCAAGCATAACAATTACTTGAAGCCCTAATTAATACTAAAAATATGGAGAAATTGAATGAAAATTAAAGACAAATTGATGAAGAAGAAGTTAGAAGATACAACAATACCCATAGAAGAAATTTTTTACTTTTAATTAGGTGAGAGAAAAATCTTGATTTTAATTAGGTGAGAGAAGTGAGAGAAAAGAATATGCCAATTAGGTGAGAGAAAACTCTTTGCTTTTAATTAGAAACGATATATCCATTACTTTTATTAATATATGAGGGCCCACATTAAAAGCAAATTAACAAAAAAATAAAGAATATAATGAAGAAGATCATAAGAAGATTGAAAAGAACTCCAAAGCCAAGAAATTACTGGTTTGTGGGATAGGACCAGATGAATACAATCGTATCTCTACATGTAAAGTGCCAAAGAGATCATAGAGTGCTTAAGGACTGCTCATGAGGGAACATGTCAAGTAAAGAAATCAAAGGTAGATATGCTAATCACTCAGTGTGAAGCCTTCTCTATAAAGGAAAGTGAAACCATCCAAAAGATGCACACCAGATTTACTGCAATCACAAGTGAATTGCACTGACTTGGTGAGGTGATTCTGCTTTACAAATAAGTCAGGAAGATTTTGGGAGTTCTCCCAAAGTCATAGGAAAGTAAGGTTGATGCAATCACTGAGGCTAAATATTTAAAAACTCTTACAGTGGATGAATTGATTGGGAACTTAAAAACTCATGAACTAAAGAAACAACAGGAACAGGAGAAGAAGGAGCCAAAAGAATAGATGTAACGACCCGAGACTACCTCTTAGTCATTACACAGTGCTTACGGTCCCGAGAGATCACGAGCTAACCCATAAGCTGGTACCTGCTGTGAGCACTGAATAATATGATCATAAGTGTAGAAGAATACTGACATGTCATAAGGTTTTAAATATATGAATTCAAACTGAAATATGAATCTAGGAAAATGACTGTCTGAATATGATAAAGTACTGATAAACTGAACAACTAACTGACTGTAGTGTCTGAAAAGTCTCTAAGACTGACTGACTGAGAGTTGATGGGACAAGCCCCCAACTAACTCTACTGACTATTAAAATAAAGACATAAAATAAGATAGTCTTCCCTCGAGTGATGAGGACTCACACTTCTACTGAAATACTAGACTGTTCTGCGTTTAACTGACTGGTATTTGACTATTCTGAAGTGCTCATAGTATATTCTGAAGACTGTTCTGTAATGTACTGAGACTAGACTAAATAAACAACTATGAATTTTTGGCATTCAATACCCCAGGACTCAAAATAATAGTAGTAGCATGACACTAAAACATTGAAGGACATAGCATGAAGGCTCTTATTAAATCAATTGCTCTTGTAGGCATTTTATCAAACACTTATAGTTCATGGTTTAAAATAATCATAGAATTACTAAAGGACTGGCATAATTGACATGAAATTATCATGGAAAACACTAAGTCATGATTTAATTCAACAAATGATACCACTAAAACATGAGGAATCGAATAACGACAATAACTTTATTAAAACATGGTATTAAATCAAAAGTGCATAGAGATTAATGGATGAAATCATGATTTAAAATTAAATAACTTAAAAAGATCATAACTTTATAATTAAAAAAGTTACTTGGGCTCCATGGATGAACATCTAACATACCTTAATGGATGAATTTCTTGAAGTCCTTGGGTGAATTCTTGAGATTACTCTTGGTTTCTTGAGAGCCAGGGTTTGTAATTTAGAGAGAAAGCTCTTGAATTTTAGGGAAAATTAATAAACAATGAACTTTTAAAATATTTTTACGGTTTAAGTATTCCATATGGGTAGATTAAAATAATGGGATAAGATTATTTTAATCCTGGATGAAATATTAGATTTTCGTAAAAAATTTTCGATTTGGGCCTCTGGCGCGATGCGGCGCTATCGCGTCGTACCACTGAAAACTGACAACTGGGAAACTGGTCTGTGGCGCGATGCGGCACTATTGCTCCGTGTCACTGGAAAATGAAAACTGAAAAGTTGGTCTGTAGTACGACGTAGGGAAACGCGGTCCTTCACTGATTGGGACCTGGAAGTTCTCGCGACGCGGTGGCATCGCGCTGCAACACTAGAAAATGCCAAATGCCAAATTGGCCTATGGCTCGAAGCGCCAAAATCATGATGCCTCACTGAAAATTGACAATTTCTATTTGAATCTCTCATACACTGGGACTTAGATTATTCTAGGAAAATACGGGGTGTTACAATATCTCTCCTTTGGGATTATTCATCCTCGAGTGAAACTAGTTATGCTGAGGGAACTAATGGACTGAGCTTACACACTGAATATGCATGTCTGATGTATTGAATGCATGACTGAACTGATTCATGAATGTACGACTGACATGAACGTGACGTGCGGCTGAAACTGAGCATGACAGAGAAAAAAATCCTTAAGAAGATTAGTACCTTATACTAAATCGGGATTCACAAAGAAGAGATGAGGGTACTTGGTCTGCATATCTACCTCTGCTTCCCAAATGTCTTCCTCAATGGATTGATTCCGCCAAAGAACTTTAACTAGTGAAAATTCTTTGTTCCTTAGTCTGCGAACTTGATGATCAAGAATTTCGATTGGGACTTCCTTAAAGGAAAGACTGTTCTAAATATCTACACTTTCTAAGGGAACAACTACAGCTGGATCACCAATACACTTTTTCAATAATGAGACATGGAACAGTGGGTGTACTGAGGCTAAATATGAAGGCAACTCAAGCTCGTAAGCTATCTTTCTAAAACGACTGAGAATTTTGAAGGGACCGACATATCAGGGACTGAGTTTCCCTTTCTTGCTGAATATCTTCACCCCTTTTGTGAGAGAGATTTTCAAGTACATGAAGTCACCGACCTCAAACTCGAGATCCTTTCTTTTTACATCTGTATACGATTTCTGTCGGCTCTAGGCAGCCCTAACCCTTTCTCTAATCAACTGAACCTTTTCTAACGTATCATATACCAAGTCAGGCCCTAATACTACAGCCTCACCTACTTTAAACCAACCAATTGGATATCTACATCTCCTACCATAGAAAGCCTCAAATAGAGCCATAAGAATACTAGAATGATAGCTATTATTGTATGCGAATTCAATCAAAGGCAAATGGTCATCCCAACTACCTTTAAAATCAACAAGCATGCTCTCAGCATATCCTCAAAAGTCTGAATGGTCCTTTTTGCTTGACTGTCTATTTGAAAGTGGAAGGCTATACTGAGGTGGACTTAGGTACCAAGACCCTTTTGGAATGCTTTCCAAAAGTGAGAGGCAAACTGAGTACCTATATCTAAGATGATAGATAAGGAAATACTGTGCAACCTAACCAACTCTCTGAGGTAGAGATTGACATAGTCCTCGGCTGAATAAGAGGTATGGATTGGTAAGAAATGAGTTGGTCATCCTATCTACGATAACCCAAATAGAGTCATACTGGCAATGGGTACGAGGCAAACTTGTTACAAAGTCTATGTTCACTTCCTCCCATTTCCATATGGGAATACTGAACTCCTGCATAGACCCACTAGATTTCTGGTGCTCAACCTTAACTTCCTGATATGTGGAGAACTTAGCTACAAACTCTGCAATATCTCTCTTCATTCCACTTCACCAATAGATCTCCCGCAAATTGTGGTACATCTTAGTGGCCCCTGGATGAATAGAGTAACGCGTACCATGCGCTTCTGCAGGAATTTATTGCCTTAAATTATCTACACCAGGCACACACAATCTACCCTAACAACGCAAAACACCATCTCCCCCTTGGGAGAAAACCTCTACTTTCTATTCTCTGACTGATTCTTTCAATTTAACTAGACTGGGATCTCTATCCCATTTTTCCTTCATCTAAAAAACTAGAGATAATTCTGAGCTACTCTTCACCCATACACTACCTTCTG
>NC_061116.1:172236559-172253751 GCF_002878395.1 Capsicum annuum
TGTAGTTTAGTTTGGTAACTTGGGAGGTGACTTAGTGACTTGAAAATGTTTAAAATGTGAATTTTTCATTTTGAATGTACTTTAGTTTGGTAACTTGGGAGGTGACTTAGTGACTTGAAAGTGATTAAGTGTAGATACTTAAAATGTGAATTTTTTATTTTGAATGTACTTTAGTTTGGTAACTTGGGAGGTGACTTAGTGACTTGAAAGTGATTAAGTGTAGGTACTTGAAATATGAATTAGTGAATTTTATTTTGAATTTAGGTACTTAAAATGTGAACTTTTGTAACTTGAACTAATTACTTGAATGTGATTAATTATGTAGATGGAACCTGATTATAACTAGATATATCAATGGAATAATGATAATAGAATGGGCCTTAGGGTGGAATTTGTTGAAGGTGTCATTCGATTTAATGAACATGCCAAGACACTTGATGATTGGTCACTTTTTTGGGCGATTCGTTGTCCTTGTATTAAATGTGATGATATAAGTATTTTAAAAGAAGAAGTTATGAAGGATCATCTTTATAGAAAAGGGTTTCACGAGGAATTTTTAAGATTGCGTACTAGTCATGGTGATGTTGATCAAAATAACTTTGTTGATGGTGGAAGTAGTAGGTATGCAAGGCATAATAACTATCAAGATACTAGGATGACATAAATGGTGCATGATGATTTTGGGATACAACACGAGGGTGACTTTAGGGAAAATGTCGAAGATGTTCCCAATAGAGAAGCATACCATTTTTATGGACAATTGCATACTGCTAGTCATCTTTTGTTTGACGTGTGTTCGCACTCTTGTTTGTCTGTTGCTGTTAGATTATTAAGTAGTAAATCTGATTGTAATATTGCTGAAGGAGGAATGGACTCAAAGATAGACCTTATTAAAGAGTTAGTTGACCCCGCTTTAGAGGTTCCTGATTCTTTCTATAAGGCAAAAATAATGGTG
Source organism: Capsicum annuum (assembly GCF_002878395.1). Lineage (NCBI taxonomy): Eukaryota > Viridiplantae > Streptophyta > Magnoliopsida > Solanales > Solanaceae > Capsicum > Capsicum annuum. The sequence goes on from NC_061116.1 coordinate 172,237,515, forward strand.
TCAAAGTTAGGTCTCTCCTCGATTAGAATTGATTGTTGTGAAAATGATTGCATGTTATACTTTAAGGAAGATGATAATCCTGTAAGTTTTTTCAACACCCTCGATATAAGCATGGTTTTCATGGAAACAAAATTGTTATTAAGGAATCAAGGAATTCAAGCTTCAAGTTCAAAAAACCCTCATGAAATCTTCAAGAAATCATCTGTTAAGGTATGTGAATTTTCATTCATGGATTTCTATCTCCCATGGAGTCCAAGAATCCTTTTCATTTTAAATAATGAGTTTTTACATGTTCAATTTGAATTATCCCCATGGAACTCGTGTTAATTTCAATTATAAGTTAGGTTGTGTAAGTGTTTTAAGTGGAATAATGCCATTACATGTTTTGAATGTTGAAATCTTAATGTTAAATCCCTAGTTCATGATTTTAGTCTTATAATCATGTTGTCCTCGCATGCTTTACCCATTTTTATGCTTAAGTTCATGACTCTCACATGTTTGATGAAATGCCTAAGTGTTAGGTTTTGAATAATGAACCCCTACTATAGTTTTAAAATATTTATATGGCATTACTGTTGATTTCATTCAGTGCTGGTAGGGTACGAACACCCGATACCTTTGTGTTTTACATGATTTTTAGATTTTTAAGTATGATTCAGTTAAACCATGATTATTCCTATTTATTCAGTTACTATGATCATAATGAGCACTATCAATGATGAAATAATGTTCAGTTAGACTCAGTGCAGTTTCAGTTCCAGTGTCAGTTCAATTGAGAGTAGGATTTAGCACTGAGCGAACCCGGGAATGGGGGTTCACCTGCCAGTAGAGGGTGTGACCTTTACTAGCAGTCCCTGAGTTCCAGAACTATATAGCCAGTATAGATTAAAGATATCAACCTGCCATTTGAGGATTGGCAAGGTGTTTACATTCCAGTTGAGGGTAACACATATCACATTAGAGCACCTGCCAATTAAGGGTGACTTTTTAGTCCTTTGGGACACCAGTTTATTGGATCCATATAGCCAGTGTTAGTACCCGTAACACGATACTTATACCCTTCCAACTGGGGTTACAGGTTGGACCTCGATTAGCTCAGATTAGGGCATGTCGGTTAGATGATACTTCCCACAGTCTCAATACAATATTAGTGTATTTTCAGTTCAGATTTGCTTGACCAAGTATACAGATTCTTAATTATTTCATTATCAGATTTCAGTATTTCAGTTTACAGATTATATTAAAAATATGTATATGTTTGGTCTTGCATTCACAGATGTTCAGTTATCTCTTGCTATTTAGTTAGTCCTTAATTCATATGCATAGTACCCTATGTAGATTAGCCTAACCTTATCTCATATACCAGTACATTCAAAGTACTGATCGCATACTCTTTTTTGTGCTATGATGTCTTATAGCATAGGTTTGGATACACCATTCCCGATAGCAGTTAGACAGCTCAGCGTAATCCAGCAACCGTAGTGGTAAGTCCCCATCCATCAAGGACCTATTATGTTTATTTAGTTAATTCAGTATTTTATTTTAGTCAATCAATCGAAGTTAGTTGAGGGTCTATCTCATCGACTCCTCAGACAGTTTAGAGGCTTTCAGACATTTAGATAGAACAATTAGATAGATAGTTACTTTTAGTTCTTATCGGTTGTTTCAGATAATCAGTATTTCATAGTTTAGTATTTAGATATATATTACCTTTTCAGTTTATATTCCACACGGATCTTCTGTTCATATTTATTTAGTGCTCACAGCAGGTACAAGCTCATGGGTTAGCTTGTAGTCACTTGTCACCGTAAGCACCCCAATTAGCTAAGATTGGAGCATGTCGGTTAGATGATACCTCCCACAATCTCAGTACAGTATTTAGTGTATTTTTAATTCAGCTTTGCTTGACCAAGTATACAGATTCTCAATTATTCCGTTATTAGATTTCAATCTTTCAGTTTACAGATTATTTCAAAAATATATATGCGCTTGGTCTTGCATTCACAAATGTTATAGTATTCATGCATTCATGTTCAGTTATCTCATGCTATTTAGTTAGTCCTTAATTCATATATATAGCACTTCATGTACATCAGCCTAACCTCGTCTCATATACCAGTACATTCAAAGTACTGACCGCATACTCTTCTTTGCACTATGATGTCTTATATCATAGGTTTGGATACACCATTCCCAACAGCAGTTAGACAACTCATCATAATCCAGCAACCGTAGTGGTGAGTCCTCATCCATCAAGGACCTATTATATTTACTTAGTTAATTCAGTATTTTATTTTAGTCAATCAGTCGGATTTAGTTGGGAGTCTGTCCCATCAACTCCTTAGTCAGTTTAGAGGCTTTCAGATAGAACAATTAGATAGACAGTTAGTTACTTTCAGTTTTTATCAGTTGTTTCAGATAAACAGTATTTTGTATTTCAATATTCATATATATATATATATATATATATATATATATATATATATATATATCTTATTTAAATTATATTTCCCGCACAAATGTTATGTTCATATTTATTCAGTGCTCACAGCAGGTACCAGCTCTTGGGTTAGCTTGTGGCCACTTGTAACTGTGATAACCATTGTTGCGATTAGAAGGTATCCCCGAGTCATGACAAAACTTGGTATCAGAGCCTAAGGTTTTAAAGCATCCTAGGGAGTTTGAAAGTTGCATTAAGTAGATCTTGTGCACAAGTGTGAAGCGCGCCACACTTATGGATAAGAGGCTACGAGATATTTTAGGAAAAGTTTCCCTTCTTTCAGTATTCATGTTGTACGAATGAGTATAAGCTCTATTTGAACTCTTTTTCTAACTTATCCTTTATTCCATTTATAGACTATGCCTCCCAAAAGAAAGAACGAAAGAAGGGATGGGGACTATCCCGCACCTATGCCTTTTCAGAAAGATCTCCTGAATGAGTATGTCTCTCATGCTATGTTCAGAGCTTCTTTCACTACCTAGTTCATTCAGTAGCGGTTCAGAGCAACCAGTAAGCTACTACCCGAGCCAACCCAGTGAAAAATACAGCTGCAGTTAGGATTTAGGATTTCACCCAAATGAATCCTCTTTCATTTTCATAATCCAAGTCTGAATAGGATCCGCAAGAATTTCTTGATATGGTTCATAAGGTAACAGATATTATAGGTATCACTTCAAGTGAGAGTGCAGATTTGGCTACATATCATTGGCGGGATATAGCTCATACTTGGTTTAAGCAGTGGAAGAAGGATTATGGTGCTGATGCAGGGCCTGTTAGTGGAAGAAATTTGCCACAGCTTTTCTAGATAGGTTCTTCCCATTAGAGTTGAGAGAGGCTAAGATTTAAGAGTTCACTAATTTGAAGTAGGGCAGCATAAGTGTGAAGGAGTACTCACTTAAGTTTACTCAGCTGGGGAGGTATGCTCCTAATGTAGTTACAGACAATAGGTATAGAATGAGTAAGTTTGTTTTTGGTGTTTCTGATAGTATGGTCAAGGAGTGTCAAACTGCTATGAGTAGGTTTATGCTTAGCAGATTAAGGAAGAGAATCTTAAGGAGAAATACTTAGAGAATAGGCGGGCCAGAACAGGTAGGTTTAACTTTTCTCAGCCAATGTCGGAAAGTCGTAACCATTCTCAGTTTTGTCAGAAGTCCTTAGCCCCATATCTATCTTTAGATAGTGCAACAGTGCCTAAGTTTAGGCAAGATCGTCGGGATAGGTCACCAGGCTCTAAGTCCCAGGGTAGTGTGAACCATGGTCGTACTAACTCGCTCTGCAGAAAATATGGTAGGCATCATCAGAGTATGTGTAGATCTTCCAGTGATATATGTTTTGGGTGTGACAGGTCAGGCCACAAGGTCAGAGATTGCCCAAAGGTTGGTCAGCATGGTCAATCCAGTCGTCCTCCAGTTCCATCTAGTCGGCCAACTCAGTAGGGCGTTGCTTCCAGTGCAACCAGTGGCAATATTAGAACAGGTTGTATGCTCTACAGACCTGGCATGATCAAAAAAGTTCTGATATAGTTATGGGAATGTTGCAAGTAATTCATCTCCATGTTTATGCTTTATTAGACCCCGGAGCTTCACTCTCCTTTGTAACTCTTTATATAGCAGTTGATTTCGATGTTAGTCCTGAATCTTTAGCAAAAACTTTCTCAATGTCTACTCCAGTAGGTAACTCCATTGTAGCCAGATGGGTAAATAGGAACTGCCCGATTACAGTATCCCAGAGGATTACCTTAGTGGATCTTGTAAAGTTAGAGATGATTGATTTTAATGTTATTCTAAGCATGGATTGACTCCACTAATGTTATGCCTCAGTTGATTGCAGAAATAGAGTCGTTCAGTTTCAGTTTCCTAATGAACCAGTCATTGAATTTAATGGTAGTACCTCTATTCTTAGGGGTCAAATTATTTCTTATCTTAAGGCAAGAAAAATAATATCTAAGGGGTGCATGTACCATCTTTTTTGAGTCAAAGACTCTAGTTCTGAGACTCTAAATCTCAAGTCAGTTTTAGTAGTAAGGGAATTTCCAAGTGTATTCCCTAAAGACCTCCCCGAAGATCGTCTCGAAAGTGAAATTGACTTCGGAATAGATCTCCTTCTAGATACCCAGCCTATCTCTATTTTGCCCTACAGAATGGCTTCAACTGAGCTTAGAAAATTGAAAGTATAGTTGAAAGATCTCTTAGATAAGGTATTCATCAGACCTAGTGTTTCCTCATGGGATATACCAGTCCTTTTCATGTGTAAGAAACACGATTCTCCTAAAATGTGCAACGATTATCGTCAATTGAACAAAGTCACAATCAATAATAATATCCACTCCCCAGGATTGATGACTTGTTTGACCAACTTCAGGGTGCCAGTTACTTTTCTAAGATAGACCTCAGATTCGGCTATCATCAGCTTAAAGTTAGAGAATGTGATATTCCAAAAATAGCCTTTAAAACTCTGTATGGTCACTTTGAATTTCTAGTATGTCTTTTGGACTAACGAATGTCCCAACAGATTTCACAGACTTGATGAACAGAGTGCTCAAGAATTACTTAGACATGGTAGTCATAGTCTTTATTGATCATATTCTTATCTATTCCCGTAGTGAAAATGATCATGCAGACCATCTCAGAATTGTATTACAGACTCTTAGAGTTGATTAGTTGTTTGCCAAATTCAGTATGTGTGAGTTTTAGCTAATATTAGTAGCTTTCCTTAGTTATATTATCTCCGATTATGGCATTCAAGTTGACCCTCAAAAGACCAAAGTAGTGTGAAACTATCCTAGACTCATCTCTCTGTCAGATATTAGAATTTTTTAAGGTTTGGATGGCTATTATAGATGGTTTTTTAAAGGATTGTCTTCTATTGTATCCCTCATGTCTTGATTGACTAAGAAGAAAGTCAAATATCAGTGGTCAGATTCGTCTGAGAAGAGTTTTCATGAGTTAAAGATTTGACTCACTTCACCCCCAGTCTCGACTTTGCCAGATGGTTTAGATGGTTTTGTAGTTTAGTGTGATGGTTCTAAAGTTGGTCTTGGTTGTGTATTGATAAAGAGATGTAAGGTCATAGCCTATGCCTCTAGATAGCTTAAACCTCATGAAAAGAATTACCCTACCCATGATCTTGAGTTGGCAGTTGTTATTTTTGCCTTAAAAATTTTGAGGCATTACCTTTATGGGACTCATGTTGATGTGTTCACGGATCACAAAAATTTGTAGTATGTATTCCCACAGAAAGATTTGAATCTTCGTCAGAGAAAGTGGCTTGAGTTATTAAAAAATTATGATATGAGTGTGTTGCATTATCCGAACAAGGCCAATATAGTGAAAGATGCCCTTAGCAGGTTCTCTATGGGTAGTGTTGCTCATGTTGAGAATGATAGGAAGGAGTTAGTTAGAGAGGTTTATCAGCTTGCTAGGTTAGGAATTTAGTTGTTTAATTTAGCTGAAGATAGTATATGGGTTTAGAATGGTTCAAAATCTTCATTGGTTCCTGGAGTGAAAGAAAAGCAAGATAGGGATCCCAGCCTGGTTAAGATAAAAGAACCAATCAGAGATCAGAAAGTAGAGGTTTTCTCCCAAGGAGGAGATGGTGTGCTTAGTTATCAGGGCAGGTTTTGTGTTCCATGTTTTGATGGTTTGAGGTAGTGGATTTTGGCGGAAGTGCATGGTAAGCGATATTCCATTCATCCAGGAGCCACTAAGATTTACTATGATTTGCGGGAAATCTATTGGTGAAATGATATGAAGAAGAATATTGCAGAGTTTGTGGCTAAGTGTTCAAATTATTAGCAGGTTAAAATTGAGCACCAAAGGCCTAGTGGTACATTGTAAGAGTTCAACATCCCCACTTGGAAGTAGGAAATAGTGAATATGGATTTTGTGATGGGTTTGCCTCGTACTCATTGTCAGCATGATTTGATGTGGGTCACTATGGATAAAATGACTAAATTAGCTTATTTTTTGCCAGTTCATACTTCGTAATCAGTTTAGGATTATGCCAGGCTTTATATTAGAGAGTTGGTTAAGTTGCATGGGGTTCCATTATCTATCATATCAGATAGAGGTACTTAGTTTACCTCTCACTTTTGAAAGGCTTTTTAGAAGGGTTTTGGTACCCAAGTTCATCTCAGTACCATTTTTCATCCACAGAAAGATGGTCATGTTGAGAGGATTATTTAGACCTTAGAGTATATATTGAGAGCATGTGTTATTAATTGTAAAGGAAAGTGGGCTGACCATTTTCCTTTGATTGAGTTCGCCTACAATAACAATTATCACTCCATTATTTAAATGGCTTCATTTAAGGCTCTCTATAGGAGGAGATATAGGTCTTTTATTGGTCAGTTTGAAGTAGGTGAGGCTGCTTTGATAGGTTCAGATTCAGTGTTTGAAGTGATGGAGAAAGTTCAGTTGATTTGGGAGAGGTTGAAGACAGCCCAAAGTCACTAGAAATCTTATGCAAATGTGAGGACGAGAGACCCTGAGTTTGATGTTGGTAACTTAATCTATTTAAAAATCTCGCCCATGAAGGGAGTGAAAAGATTTGGCAATAAAGGGAAGCTCAATCCCGACTATGTTGGCCCTTATAGAATTTTGAGCCGTTTTGGGAAGGTAGCTTATGAGCTTGAGTTGCCTGCAGACTTAGCATCAGTGCATCCAGTGTTCCATGTTTCCTTGTTGAAGAAGTGTATTGATAATTCAACTATTATTGTTCTTTTAGAAGGTACAGGTGTTCAGGATAGACTTTCTTTCAAAGAAGTTCCAGTTGAGGTCCTAGATCATCAGATTCGTAGACTAAGGAACAAAGAAGTTTCCTTGGTTAAAGTTCTATGGCAGAATCAGTCCGTTGAGGGAGCTACTTGGGAAGCAAAAGCAAAAATATGTTTAACAAGTACCCTCATATTTTCTCCACAAACTCATACCCAGCTTGAGGTAACAGTTCTCCTTAGATTTACTCTTTTTCATTCTCAATTCCAGCTATATAAGCATTCTCATGTCATTGCATGCATTCAGAAAATCAGTTCAGTTCATATATCATATTTCAGACTCATATATTTATTCATGTTCCCAATTATGCATGTTCAGTATGTGATCTCAGTTTCCTTAGTTCAAAACTCTCAGTCTAATCAGTCTCATTTAAGGATGAATATTCCCAAGGGGGAGATATTATAATATCCCGCATTATTCTTAGCTTAGTTCAGCTTCTAGTTGCATGCATAAGGGGCTTAAGGCCTGAAAGGTTTGCTAAGTGTTGGGGACTTAGTTATTTCTAGGGCCTCTTAACTTCGAGAATCTTTAGATTGGTCTTTCTGACCCTGAGGTGTTGGTTTTTGAGTTGATTTATGTTCAGGGGTGTAAGAGGCATACCTCGAAGAAGTTACAGATTTTTCAGATGAGGTTTGGATCATGTTTGGATGATGAATCCAGCAAGTCCCCGTGATAGTCGCACATCGCGATGCTATTCCCGTTTGCATGTTCACCATGTCGCGGTAAGAAAAATGGCTGACCGCGATTAGACCACGTCGCGGTAAGCATGTTATGCCCAGTTACAAATTTAATTATTGGATGCAATCGTGTCTTTTTCCCTCAACCCAAATCATCCATAATACGAATTGGGACATCATTTAGGACATTATTTGTCCTTATTCTCCAAATCCCTCTCGAGAAAACCCTCTCCTCTTCCCCAAGATCACCAATTTCAATTTCTTTCTCCCCAAGAAATCAACAAATTCAAGGTGCAAGTTTAAGAAACCCTCAAAAAATCTTCAAGAAATCATCTACTAAGGTATGTGGATGTTCATTCATGGGTTTCTTTCACCCATAGAGTCCAAGAATCCTTTTTGTTTTAAATAATAAGTTTTTACATATTCAATTTGAATTATCCCTATGGAACTCATGTTAATTTCAATTATAAGCTATGTTTATAAGTTTTAGGTGGAATGATGCCATTACATATTTTGAATGTTGAAATCTTCACGTTAAATCCCTAAATCATGCTTTTAGTCTTCTAATAATGTTATCCTCGCATGCTTTACCCATTCCTATGCTTAAGTTCATGACTCTCATGTGTTTGATGAAATGCCTAAGTGTTGAGTTTTGAACAATGATCCCCTACTATGGTTTAAAAACTTTTATATGGCATTACTGTTGATTTCATTCAGTGTTGGGTTATGAAAACCCAATACCTACGTGTAAAACACGATTTTTAGATTTTTAAGTATGATTTAGTTAAACCATGATTATTCTTATTTATTCAGTTATTATGATCATAATGAGCACTATCAGTCATTAAATAATGTTCAGTTAGACTCGATCCAGTGTCAGTTCAGTTAAGAGTTTGATTTAGCATCGAGCGAACCAGGGATTGGGGTTCGCCTACCAGTAGAGGGTAAGACCTTTAGTAGCAGTTCCTAAGTTCCAGAACTACGTAGCCAACATAGGTTAGAGATATCAACCTGCCAGTTGAGGGTTGACAAGGTGTTTACCTGCCAGTTGAGGGTAACACATATCTCATTAGAGCACCTGCCAGTTGAGGGTGACTCTTTAGTCCTTCAGGACACCAGTTTAGTGGATCCACACAACCAGTGTTAGTACTTATGGCACGATACTGATACCCTTCCAACTGGGGTTACAAGTAGGACCCCGATTAGCTCAGATTGGGGTATGTCGGTTAGATGATACCTCCCACAGTATCAGTACAGTATTTATTATATTTTTAGTTCAGTTTTGCTTGATCAAGTATACAGATTTTTAGTTATTCTGTTATCAGATTTCAGTCTTTTAGTTTACATATTATTTCAGAAACATATATATGTTTGGTCTTGCATTCACAGATGTTACAGTTTTCATGCATTCATGGTTAGTTATCTCATGCTATTCAGTTATTCCTTAATTCATATGCACAGTACCTCATGTATATCAGCCTAACCTCATCTCATATACCATTACATTCAAAGTACTGACCGCATACTCTTATTTGAGCTATGATGTCTTATATCATGGGTTCGGACGCACAATTTTTGAACTACAGTTGGACAACTCATCGTAATCCAGCGGGCGTAGTGAAAAGTCCTCATCCATCGAGGACCTATTATGTTTATTCAGTTAATTCAATATTTTATTTTATTCAGTCAGTCGGTGTTAGTTAGGGGTGCATACCATCAACTCCTCAGTCAATTTAGAGGCTTTCAAACATTCAAACAAAACAATTAGATAGTCAGTTAGTTACTTTCAGTTCTTATTAGGTGTTTCAGATAATTAGTATTTCGTATTTCAGTATTCAGATGTATATTACTTTTTCAGTTTATATTCCGCACAGATGTTATGTTCATATTTATTTAGTGCTTACAACAGGTACCAACTTATGGGTTGGCTTGTGGCCACTTATGACCGTAAGCACCGTTGTCGCGACTCGGGGGTAGGTTCAGGTTGTGACATATATGGTCTTCTCCACCACCACCACCACCCCTTTTCTCGTGCAGGAATTCTCCCAAGCATCTTCTGCTATATAACCGTCTCCTCAAGCAACCTATCCATATAAATTTAGACTAAGAAAATTTTTGTTGGTTTTTCATTCTTGTTTACTGCAGAGTGAGGCTTCAAAGGCCTTCTCAAATTCCATTGCACTATTAAAATCGGTCTAATCACTATTGAATGTCTATAATTCCATCAAATATTGATGCCTTCTCAAAACTTGACGCATAAACATGAGCAAAATTGTTACTAAATTATAACAAGGGATCAACACCACCTTCTTGGAACCCTTCGGCCTTATCAGTTTGCACTTGTCAAACTTAACTATAAAATGCATGATCTTGTTTGAAAGATCAATACCTAGGTGGTAAAAAACTACATTCACAAAATCATTGTACTTTATGTGTGTTATCACGATAACCTGATTAGTAATATATATCTCTCACGCATGAAAGTGGATTTATCCATCTGCACGCACCTTATTCTTCCTATCCCATCAATATCAAATAGTGTTTAATCTTCAGTTCCCATCATAAAGTAGTGTGCCAAACTACGGAGGCTCAACAGGTAACCATATTGAACATCAAAGGACTACATGCCCGTCAAAAGAAAAATAAGTGCTACATATGTAATGCACCATGATCGTTGTAATAGTAAACTTGTGTTATTGTTTGATATGGACTTTGATAATTTTAACTCATTGTTGGGATGTAAATGTTATTATTTATTATATAAAATATGTTTTTAATAATTTATGCATCAATAAAAAGAGGTAACCAAATAGAAACTAAATACGACAGACTACAAAAAATACATTCAATAGATTACCCGTGTATTGCAACAGATGGACATTGACTGGAAGAACATAATACACTTCATCAGACTGCATTGCATTCTACCAACAGATGACCAATATGTTGCAATAGATGGAATATATGTTGCATAGATCTGCTAGAAAACACAACACAGTTCTTGCCACTAGTTTGTGTTCTTCGAAAAGATGACAAATCTATTTCAATAGATGATCCATTTGTTAGAAAAACTGACTAAAACGATTATTAACAATAAAAAAAAGGGTTATTAAAAGGGTGAAAAATCATGAATTTTCAATTATTTAATAAAGAAAAATAGTTCATAAATAAATAATAAGGAAATAAATGACAAACACAATTTAAAATCGTAAAAATACTTATTTAATTTTAATTAACTGATGTTACTATTTAATAGGTGAAAAGTCCTGACTTTTCATATTTCTTGTTTTTAGATTTGTTTTTAATTTAAATAATCAAAAAGTTACCAGTTTGAAATAACTAAGGTGTAAGGAGATTATTAAAAAAGGTGGCCCCCAACAAATGGTCCATATGTTGCACAGATGACCATCTGTTGCCACAACTCAATAAAAATGAATATTATTAAAAAAAATAGTTATTGAAAAGGTGAGAAGTCTTCGATTATTTAATTGAGATAAATGGTTATTTAGTTTTAAGAACTAATTAATATTAAGAAGGTGAAGAGTCGTGACTTGTCACGACAGTCAAAAAGTCACCAGCTTGATTTAATTAACTCATGACTTTTCACAGTAATCAAAAAGTCACCAGTTTGAATGTAATTAATAAAATGGAGGTAAACAGTCGTGCCTTTTTTCCTAACACATTCAAATTCAATCTTCTATAAATAGGTCCCTCCTTACTCGTTCATTCTACTACACTTTATTTATTTATTCCATCTTGTCTTTCATATTACATCTTCAACCACTTCTCTTCAAAGTCCAGATTCCTTTCCCTGACTCAGTTAAGTTTTTGTGTTTTGTGTAAATCTACCCAGTTGGTAGTATACTTCATATTATATTTGGACTCTTTTCTTTACTTTTATGTTTACATTTTTTGTCAATTCATGCATGTTCTAGATATGGATAATCATGTTTGGGATATTGCTATTCTGTACGACACTTTGTAGGAACTTCAGAGTCAAGTTAATAACCTCCAGTAGGAGTTGGACGTCGTGAGAGCAAGGACGCTTCGAGAGATTTGCACGATTGGCCGACTGACAATAATAATAATAACAATGATAATAATAATTAGGTTATATTTTTCTTTTAGCGTTTGTATTTTAAAAAAAAAATATATCCGATCTACCTACCTTAATGTATTTTGTTTTTTCTTGATGAAAATATTTATGTTTGGTCGACTATGACTTTTTAATTCTTATTTAATTTTCATTCTGTCAATTTCTTCTTCTCAACATGTCGACGGTCGGAGGTAGGGATTGAGCGTTTGGCATAATTTTGAATCCAGTAACAATAGCAAGAGTTTTTAGTTCTTTCAATAGATGGACCATCTGTTGAAACAAATTGGTCATCTGCTAGAACAACACAAACCAGTGGCAAAAACTGTATTGTGTTGTTACAACAGATTACCCATCGGGTGCAATAGATTGGTCATCTTTTGGAGAAACACATTCTAGATTGATGAACTTTATTGTGTTCTTCTACAAATATCTATCTGTTGCAATATATGGGTGGTCCGCTGAAAATAACTTTGTAGTCTATTGAGAAAATGGGTTTAAGAGCAATGTTCCATTTTCAAAATCACAAAAGATACAAAATTGGTATAGTTCTATAGAAAAATCAAATAGACATAACCAACGAGAATGAAATCATCAACCAAGGTAATGAAATACAAGGCACCCGAATGAATCAGCTGCTATGGAAATTAAAGTCAACTCTCTTTTCCATCACCATAACAATACCACTAGATCGAGCACCAGTGAACCAATTTGAACCGCTCACATCACAATAGTAGTAGCGTAAAGGCCGTAAAAATATAAAAAGGGATAGAAATATTTCAAAGAAAATAAATAGACGTCAGTCAAAGCGATATAAACACAATATCCACTCTCTGTAAAATAAGCAAACAAAATGCAGGATTCTATGTCATAAAGTACATTACAAGAAAATAAGACATAAAAAGGGTACAAATATTTCAAAGAAAATAAATAGATGCCTACGTTCACATTCCTAGAATATACATAATAAATTAAGACGGAAGTACCGAATAAACAGAAGAAATATAACATCTGTTGGTTTATAGGAGAACCACCATAGATAACAACCACCTTGATGCCAGTTTGATATGAAAAATTTTTTGCCTCCTCATGAACCTGCAAACCACGACATAAACCCCAACACTTCAAATAAAACTTATTTTCTGAAGCAAACCATATATCAATGTATAAAGAACAAAATTTTTGTACATATTTTCTTCTCTTATTAGTCTATATAAAGACACATCTCACAACTCTTACTATACTCCAAAAAGCAAGGGACACAACCAGTTAAAGAAATAAAGGAGAGGAATTGGATCTCAATTCATGGTTCTTATCCAATATAAACACTTTCCCCTTCTTCATAGGAAAAAAATTTCTCACATTCCCTCTAATAAACACACCATTGAGACATATAGGGGTCATTTGGTGCAATTTTAAATCTCAGCTGACATGCAAACATCAAGACATTTAAAATTGATAAGATTAAGCATACCTGACACGTATTATATGTAAATATCAAGTAAATCACACCTGAAACAGGAAATTAAAGGAAAATGAGTTTTAAAAAATTAAATCTTCAAACATGCAAAGTAAAAGGAGTAACAAAAAATCAAAATTTCGAACATATAAAGCAAAAGTGATTTTCAGAAAATCAAAACATAAAAATATAAACCAAAAAGGGTTTAAAAAAATCAACTCTTCAAACGTCTTAAAATGTGAAAAACGAAGGAAAAGGGGAAGGAAGAGGAAATTACAGGCGAAAATTGATGATCATCTCCCAGGGACGTTTCTTCTTGGTCCTTCAAACACCCATCTTTCACCTCTCCATCACCGAGGGTTCATCTTCCAAATAGAAAGAAAATGTTTGGAAAATGAGAGAGTGAATAAAACAAGCTTCTAGAGTTTAGACTTCACTTTCCTAATTCATTTTTTCCTTTCTTTTTTAATTATTGTCCTGTTCTCGGTTTGGGCATTTTTGTTTTTTTTGTTGGTGAAACGGTTTGGGCGTTACTTTATCATTTTATTCTTAAACATGCATGTTTATATATAATTTTAAATTATGGTGTAAAATTATAGTAAATTTTACTCATTATTTACTAATTTATATAAAGTATTTTAAATGTATATAAAATTTTAAAATTAATTATTATAATTTATGTTATAAAATAAATTATATTTTTCTGTTATTTAAATCATCTCATTATAATTATATTTTACATAAAGTACAAATATATAGAGTCGTAAGAATAAAAATAATCCATCATAAAAACAACGTTATTTTAGAAGTAGGAAATAAGTAAGTATAATGACTAAATTCCTCTTTAATCAACTACACTTTATAAAAGTGATTCAAAGTTTTTGCCCTTTGTTAAAATTCTTTTCAGTAGACAAAATCATCTTTTTACTGTTTAAATTCTTTATATTTAAAATTTTAAAATCAACTACATTTTTTATTATTAAAACTTTTCAAGTGATTCAAAGTTTTTGCCCTTCGTTAAAATTCTTTTCAGTAGACAAAGTTATTTTTTTACTATTTAAATTCTTTATATTTAAAATTTTAAAATCAACTACATTTTTTATTATTAAGTCTTTCCTTATTTGACTATAGCACAAATCCTGAAATTTAGAGTTTTAAAATTAATTAAAAAATTATCTCACAATTTCTTTATTTCAATTTGAAAATCAATAATAAAATCGATTTTATTCCCCCTAAATGTATTTTGCCTCTTAGATGGTATTTTTTCTTGCTGCTTATTAGAAAGTACTTAAAAAACTAAAGGTATGAAATGGTAAGAATTCTCATTGATTTTCTTTTAACGGAAGAGTTTTACATAGGTATTAAATTTGATTTATCTTTGTTTTAGATAAATTGATACATAGAAAAATGGAAAAATGCTCAAATATGTCACTGAACTATCAGAAATGGCTCATTTATGACATCTATTAAAAGTTGGGTCCATTCATGCCATCGCCATTATAAAATCGGTCCATCCATGCCATTACTTTTTAACGATGGTTTTCAAAAAAACTGTTTTGCCATGTGGCCTCTTATTAGAGGTCCATGTCATTTTTTAATTTTTTTTTTTTAAGTTTGATCCATTAAGAAGAATTCACCCACACCCAACCTATCACCTTAACCCACTTTAATATTACTCTTAATTTTGACCATAGATTTAAACATATATATAACTATTTAGTCTTCGAACATGAAATTTACACACTTGAATACTACGTTTAAAATAATATAAGTTAGAATACCTAATAATTTAAAATGGCAAATGAATAAATTGTGATTAAAAAATAATTTTTTTTGACTCTCGAAATTCGAACATCATCACATAATTTAGGACGAAAAGAATACCACATACATGAAGGACCACAACTTTTAATTAGGAAGAATACCTAAAAATTCCTTCTAAATTTGAATTATAAGTTGTATAATTGAATTATTGGTAGTCTTAATTATTTCGTGGACTTGGCTATTTGGTAGCCTCTATACTCTTTAATGTGGACGAGATGTAGAGCATAATTTATTTTTAGGCATGTTATAGTTTAAAAAAGTATAAAATAAATAAAAGATCGTCATCCAGGTACGTAGGGTGTTTTCAGTCCACATATTTTTTAGTGTTGTATGGTACCTACTCACGCAGACACTACTTATGTGTATATTAATGGATCTTTAATGTGTATATTAAAGAATCCACCCACGCAAAAAAAAGTTATGCTCTACGTCTTGTCCACGTTAAAGAGTATAAAGGCTACCAAATAGACAAATTCATGAAATAATTAAGACTACCAATAATTAAATTATAAAACTTATAATCCAAATTTAGAAGGGATTTTTAGGTATTCTTCCTAACTAAAAGTTGTGGCCCTTCATTTATGTGGTATTCTCTTCGTCCTAAATTATGTGATGATGTTTGGATTTCGAGAGTCAAAACAAATTAATTTTTAATCACAATTTATTCATTTGTCATTTTAAATTATTAATTATTCTAACCTATATTATTTTAAACGTAGTATTCAAGTGTGTAAATTTCCTGTTCGAAGACTAAATGATTATATATATGTTTAAATCTAGGGTCAAAATTAAGAGTAATATTAAAGTGGGTTAAGGTGATAGGTTGGGTGTGGTGGGTGAATTCTTCTTAGTGGATCAAAACTAAAAAAAAAAAAAATTAAAAAAATGACGTAGATCTCTAATAAGAGGCCA
>NC_061116.1:172253851-172254388 GCF_002878395.1 Capsicum annuum
AGAGTCAAAACAAATTAATTTTTAATCACAATTTATTCATTTGTCATTTTAAATTATTAATTATTCTAACCTATATTATTTTAAACGTAGTATTCAAGTGTGTAAATTTTATGTTCGAAGACTAAATGATTATATATATGTTTAAATCTAGGGTCAAAATTAAGAGTAATATTAAAGTGGGTTAAGGTGATAGGTTGGGTGTGGTGGGTGAATTCTTCTTAGTGAATCAAAACTAAAAAAAAAAAATTAAAAAAATGACGTAGATCTCTAATAAGAGGCCACGTGGCTAAGCAGTTTTTTAGAAAACCACTGTTCAAAAGTAATGGCATGGATGGCCCAGTTTTATAACGGTGATGGCATGAATGAGACCAACTTTTAACAGATGGCATAAATGATTCATTTTTGATAGTTCAGTGGCATATTTGAGGCTTTTTCCCAGAAAAAATAAAAGACATGTTAGGCGATTTGCTGAGTTTACATAGATGATTGATTTTTTGATAATTCTTGTGATGTTAGGCGGTTTATTAATTGAATTTA
>NC_061116.1:172257388-172289131 GCF_002878395.1 Capsicum annuum
TAAATTCAATTAATAAACCGCCTAACATCACAAGAATTATCAAAAAAACAATCATCTATATAAACTCAGCAAATCGCCTAACATGCCTTTTATTTTTTCTATGCATCAATTTATCTAAAACAGAGATAAATCAAATTTAATACATATGTAAAACTCTTCAGTTAAAAGAAAATCAATGAGAATTCTTACCATTTCATACCCTTTAGTTTTTTTAGGTACTTTCAAATAAGAAGCATGACAATCTACGAGGCAAAATACATTTAGGGAGAATAAAATCGATTTTATTATTGATTTTCAAATTGAAATAAAGAAATTGTGAGATTATTTTTTAATTAATTTTAAAACTCTAAATTTTAGGATCTGTCCTATAGTCAAATAAGGAAATACTAAATAATAAAAAATGTAGTTGATTTTAAAATTTTAAATATAAAGAATTTAAATAGTAAAAAAATGATTTTGTCTACTGAAAAGAATTTTAACAAAGGGAAAAAACTTTGAATCACTTGAAAAGACTTAATAATAAAAAATGTGCTTGATTTTAAAATTTTAAATATAAAGAATTTAAATAGTAAAAGATAATTTTTTCTACTGAAAAGAATTTTAACAAAGGGCAAAAACTTTGAATTACTTTTATAAAGTGTAGTTGATTAAAGAGGAATTTAGTCATTATACTTACTTATTTCTTACTTCTAAAATAACGTTATTTTTATGATGAATTATTTTTATTCTTACGATTCTAATATTTGTACTTTATGAAAAATATAATTATAATGAGATGATTTAACTAAAAGAAAAATATAATTTATTTTATAAAATAAATTATAATAATTAATTTTAAAATTTTATATACATTTAAAATACTTTATCTAAATTAGTAAATAGTGAGTAAAATTTATTATAATTTTACACCATAATTTAAAATTATATATAAACATGCATGTTTAAGAATAAAATGACAAAGTAACGCCCAAACCGTTTCACCAAATAAAAAAAATGCCCAAACCAAGAAAAGGCCAATAATTAAAAAATAAAGAAAAAAATGAATTAGGAAAGTGAAGTCAAAACTCCAGAAGCTTGTTTTCTTCACTCTCTCATTTTGCAAACATTTTCTTTCAATTTGGAAGATGAACCCTCGGCGATGGAGAGGTGAAAGATGGGTGTTTGGAGGACAAAGAAGAAACGTCCCTGGGAGATGATCATCAAGTTTCGCCTGTAATTTCCTCTTCTTTCCCCTTTTCCTTCGATTTTCATGTTTTAAGACGTTTGAAGAGTTGATATTTAAACCCTTTTTGGTTTATATTTTTATGTTTTGATTTTCTGAAAACCACTTTTGCTTTATATGTTCGAAATTTTGATTTTTTGTTACTCCTTTTGCTTTACATGTTTGAAGATTTAATTTTTTAAAACTCATTTTGCTTTAATTTCCTATTTCAGGTATGATTTGCTTGATATTTATATATAATATGTGTCAGGTATGCTTAATCTTATCAATTTTGAATGTCTTGATGTTTGCATGTCAACTAAGATTCAAAATTACACCAAACGACCCCTAAATGTCTTAATGGTGTGTTTATCATAGAGAATGTGAGAACTTTTCCCTATGAAGAAAGGGGAAAGTGTTTTTATTGGATAAGAACCATGAATTGAGATTCAATTCCCCCCCTTTATTTCTTTAACTGGTTGTGTCCTTTGCTTTTTGGAGTATAGTAAGAGTTGTGAGATGTGTCTATATATAGACTAATAAGAGAAGAAAATATGTACAAAAAATTTTATTCTTTGTACATTGATATATGGTTTGCTTCAGAAAATAAGTTTTATCTGAAGTGTTGAGGGTTATGTCGTGATTTGCAGGTTCATGAGGAGGCAAAAAAATTTTCATATCAAACTGGCATCAAGGTGGTTGTTGCCTATGATGGTGCTCCTATAAACCAACAGATGTTATATTTTTTTTATATATTTGGTACTTTCGTCTTAATTTATTATGTATATTCTAGGAATGTGAATGTGGGCGTCTTTATTTTCTTTGAAATATTTGTACCTTTTTTATGTCTTGTTTTCTTATAATGCACTTTATGACATAGAATCCTGCATTTTGTTTGCTTATTTTACAGAGAGTGGATATTATGTTTATATCACTTTGACTGGCGTCTATTTATTTTTTTTGAAATATTTATACCTTTTTTATGTTTTTACGGCCTTTACGCTACTACTATTATGATGTGAGCGGTTCAAATTGGTTCATTGGTGCTCGATCTAGTGGTATTTTTATGGTGATGGAAAAGAGAGTTGACTTTAATTTCCATAGTGGCAGATTCATTCTGGTGCCTTGAATTTCATTACCTTGGTTGATGATTTCATTCTCGTTGGTTAAACTATTTGATTTTTCTATAGAACTATACCAATTTTGTATCTTTCGTGATTTTGAAAATGGAACATTGCTCTTCAACCCATTTCACATATTTTTACCTTATCAATGTACCTATTTATCGGATAAAATGTCCGGCTCCATCTCTCCAAACCAACACGTACGAGATGTTCTGCTGCCTTGGGATGCATATCCATTATTTCATTAAAATGGTCAAACAACTCATCTCTATTATATTCTTTAGTTGCTCTATAAAAAAAGGTCACAACTCTTTCATTGTGAAAGTTGTTTAGAATATTAGCTCCAAGATGCCTCATACAACAACCAAAGTGAGCTGAAGTGTAGAAAATTAAACCCATTTTTGGGATACTTGGATGTCTATCCGAAATAAAACACAACTCTTCGGTATCTTCAACGCAGTTTTACATTTGTTCAAAAAAATATCCATACAAGGCATCACATTCCTTGTCCGCTACACAAAAAGCGATAGGAAAGATATGACTCTCCGCATCCTGTGCCTCCGTCGCTAGCGAAACTCCATTATACTTGCTCCTCAAGAAGGTCCTCTCGATGGCTATGACTTTTCTCAAATGTTGAAAACCAAGAATCAAATCACCATAGGATACAAAAAAGTACTTGAACCTTCCATTTTCATCAATATGCAACACCGTCTTACTTTTGGGATTGTTGGACTCAAGCATGTAATGGTAGGCATCCAAGACTACATACTCGTGCTCGTGTATCCCCCTAACCAAGTCCTTGTCAATATCCATGGTCGTATATATCTTCCAATAACTAACCGTAACACTTTATTCTGTAAGAAGTTGATTGGTCATATCACATGTACTAGGGCCTTTGCCATTGGGCAATCTATTCTGAAAATATTGACCGAGGACCTCTTCCATGGCGTAAGGATTTTGGTCCGTAATGTGCCCCGAACCACATGTGTGATATTTTTTATAAACATTAATAACGAATTCGTCAGAACTTAAGTATTTCATAACCCCCAACCACCACTTGCAGTTCGGATTAGCACATCTAAAGGAAAAGACTTTGCTCGAATTAATCACCTTCCTTAGTCTGATTTTTTTTCAAGCAAGAAATAAATAAAGAAATAGATAGTTCTTTCTTATCCTTAAATGACATTCCCTTGTAAAAGCCAGTCTCGTCATCTTGATGATTACCCATCTGTTTTGATTGAGAAGAACTACCCATCGTATTACTCACAACAACGGGCATATGTGTTTGATTATCATCTGAAATATTCATGTCCAGATCATCTAGCTTATCATCAAAGATGTCTTGTTGTTCTTCTTCTATATTCTGGTTCTCATTCTCTCTCGATTTTTCAACAACGTACACCCTTAATACCGTCCTAGTTGAATCACTAGGATAAGCACACAATCAAATCTGATTGGTTATCTTGAAAAGTTGTACCCTCTAATTTTCAAAGGAGTTGTGCATGTAGCTGATGACAAGTTCTTTCGATTAACAATTCAGTCCACAATAGATGATGATTAGTTCACAAAATCATCACACGAAATATTACTTTAGACTGTCGTAGCTATCGTCTCTAGCATTTTACCCTCCTTCCAATGCCATACATATCGATTACTCTTCTCGATCCATTCAACATGACAATCCACCCCTATTGTTATTGATCTCTCCATTAGTGGTACCTAAATAAAGATATTTGTTAAAAAAAGTTAATAATGACATCATAGTAAAATTAATAATGATTTTATAGTATCATAATATGAACCCCAATAGATGAGAAATCTATTACAATAGGTGAATAATATGTTGCAACAGGTGAGTTATATGTTGCAATAGATGACTTAACCTGTTGGCAATTTAGTTATAGTACTATAGAACCTAAAGCTTATTCCAATAGATGAGTCATCTGTTGGAACAGGTGACTCATATGTTGCAACAGATTATACATTTGTTGCAACAGATGACTCACCTGTTGGTATGTACTACAAAACCTTTGAAGTTGATTCGAACAGATGAGTACCTATTGCAAAAGATCACTAATCAGTTGTGACAGATTGCTCACCTGCTGCAACAGGTGATGCATCTATTGAGATCAACTTTAGGTTTTATTGCAACAGGTGAGTAATCTGTGTCAATAGATGACTTCTGTGTTGCAA
The DNA here is from genome assembly GCF_002878395.1 of Capsicum annuum. Lineage (NCBI taxonomy): Eukaryota > Viridiplantae > Streptophyta > Magnoliopsida > Solanales > Solanaceae > Capsicum > Capsicum annuum. The sequence continues at coordinate 172,261,907 of NC_061116.1, forward strand.
CAGATAACTCGTCTATTGCAATAGATGACTCATCTATTCGATTCATGTTACAACACTATAGAACCATAAACATAAATCTAACATATAAGTCATCTATTAAAACAAATGAATCTTTTGTTGGGTTCATGTTCGGGTTCTATCCATTGTTTTAAAAACAGCTGTAGTAGTGTACCCAGATGAGAAATTCAACTAAAAATCATAATTTTACTTACCAATGTTGCCTATGAAGTAATGTCAAAGTGATGTACGAAACTAAATTTGAACTAAAAAATTGGTCAAGTAGCAGCAATAGCGATAACAACAATAGCAATGGTAAACAAGAAGAAGATGATAATGATAATGAAGAAGAAGATGGTGATAATGAAGCATAAGATGATGACAAAAGCAGCAACAATAATGAACAACAAAAATGGCGAAGAGAGAGAAAACAACGATAATGAGAAGAGAGAAAGCACGAGTTTTTTCCCTCTGTTTCTAGTTATATTAGGTTTTACTTGGATCAAAGTGTAAATTAAAAAACTTGTGGGCTATTCTCAAACTTTTTCAACTTTCTTATTCACTAATAAAGTAATTGTCATATACACTCAATTTTAAAACTTGAGTCACCTACACCTCTTTTCAAAACTTTTTTGTCACTTTTAGCTAAATTGCCCTAGATATTGGGCCCGTCTCGCAACTAATATATATACACACTCCACATGCATGATCTCATGAAATTAAAATATGATATGATGGAGATCATATGGTTTATCTATAAAGTAGGAAAATATTTAAATGCAACCTAAACTTGTATACATATACACTTTGAGGCTTGACCCCTTACAATCTCATCTTCTCTCAAGCTTGAACCTTCGTCTTCATTTTTCTTCAAGAAAATTATCTTAATATTAATGAAGATGTTGTTTTCAAAATCAAGAGGTTTAAATCATTTTGTGCAATGGAGATCAAAAGAATGCCGGTACCACTACTACATGAAAAAATCTGCAGCTATTAATTTCATACATAGACGTTTTGAGTCTATTAAAGCTGGAGAGCAAATAGATTTATACAACGAAGACTTTCATGATGGCCTTAATGATGATCAGGTAATTAATTATCATTTCTATTCCATTATCTGAAACTCTTTTCTTGTTTACTCCATTTCAAAAATATTACACTTTGCAATGAAGGGTAAATGTCTGATGGTTAATGTGGTGAATTTAGAATTATATGAGGTTTCAAATTCAAATTTCAACAAAAGTAAATACTAACTGATTTTTTCTTACATAATTTGTCCAAACCAGTTTAATTAGTGGATAAAGTTATATAGTGTATATGCTGATGGAAGATATAATCACAGGTAGTTGGTACAATTAGTCGAAATCCATATGCAAGCTCATGAGTCACGACTCGAACACCACAGCTATAAAAAGAAAAAACCATATTTCTATATTTGGTAATTCTAAAAGATTATAGTCATATATTGAGATCAACCCTAGATATTAAAAGTACTTTTGATGTTTTCCACATATACGGATTACAATTTATGTTTCGAAAGTATTTTTTTCTTTTTTAAATTTTTAGTTAATAAAATAATGCTATATAAAATGAGATAGTAAAACATGGTCATAATAATTTATCTAGTCAATCTCAAGTTACTTAGAATTGCAATACAATTATAGTTGATGTAGGAGTACGTAACTTAAAACGGATGAAGGGACTAAATAGAACTTGATATATATAGAAATGTCTACATTAAACAATTTATAGTATAGTGTATAGATATTTCACATACACAGTTTTGAAGACGAACTTAAAATGGGGAAACGATATAAGTTGCACTCTTTAGTTATGCGAATAAGTTATTTACACACTGATATTTTATGAGTGACGCTTACTTCCTGATCATATGTGAAGTAAATTTTAAATATTTACTATTGGTGTGTTCGGCTATGAGATTTTTTTCACTTTTTTGGAAAAAAAAAATCACTTTATGCCAAATACAACTCCAAGTTGATGTTTGGCCATGAGAATTCCAAATACAACTTGAAGTTGTATCTGTAAAAGTGAAAACAAGAAAAAGTTGTTTTCACTTTTTTCCATCTTCTTTCTCTCACAAAAATTCTAAAACAATTCAATTATATTCATGAATAAACACAACTCCAACTCCAACTTCAACTCTAACACTAACTCCAATTTTAAAATTTTTAATTTTTACGGCCAAAATGCCCACTATATATCGACGTCCAGACGCAGCATGTCTGAGTTTTAATAGTATATCATCAAATATCAAAATAGATGATGCAAAGTTTTATTCAGTGATATGAATTGCTACATGACACAAACTTGCTTGTTTATTTAATTCCACAATGATTACGTTTTGTCTCTTTCAATTATGTGGCGAATTATTGTTGTTGTTTCCTGATTTATTTATTGATATGATGTACGTCTTTTTGCAATTTGTTTCTTTTATTGATTTTATCATTTACTTCTACTAACACTATTAATGAGTAGTATCGATAATTAACTAATTTCTTGCTTGGTGATTTGTCGTTTTTCTACTACATAGAATTTACTACTTTTTCCGTTTCACATTATTTGTCAACGGTAACATAAGCACTGTCGATTTTTATATAAAAAGAAGATAAAAGTTTAACAACCACAATTCTACACATTGGTATAGTGTAAGTTCGAACAACCAACTTCTAAAAAACAAACAAGGCACTCGACCACTGCGCCAAAAGGAGCTCTTTGTTAATCAGTGTCATTTCTGAATATATCTCTTTGCGCACGGTATTAACACATAACCTTGTATATAGTTTAATAAAATTATCTGACGAAGCGTGTCGCTTGACACCCCTTCGGTCAATACTTATATAAATAATTAATCAATGGAACTTTTTTTTTTTTTTTTTGCTAAAAGCATGAAAGAATCTCCAAAAACAGAGGCGGAGTTAAAGGTTATTTGGGGGTTCAGCCGAGTAGCTTTTACGTAGATTCTGTATTAATATTATACAGCAACAACAACAACAAACTCAGTGTATTTCCACATAATGGGATCTGGGGAGGGTAAAATATATACAGTCCATACCACTACCTCCGAAGAGGTAGTAAGGCTGTTTCCGATAAACCCCCGGCTCAGGACAAAGATTAATAAGTAAATTCATAATAAAGCACGTTGGAATAATAAAAATAAGGCACCCACACAATAAAACCTTATACTAACAAACCAAAGGCACATACAAACATGGGACGTTGGTACAGCGGAGGAGAGGTGAGAGTAAAATGTCTTCCACCTCTAAGACGTGGGGTTTGAACCCCACTAGCAATATTGATTTTTTTGTTTTTTACTCTTTGTCTTAAAATTCTAAACCCACAGACCTGAAATCTTGGTTTCGCCTCTGTCAAAAAATAAGCATTTTTTAAATAAAATAAATATTTTTTGCAAATAAGCTATAGCGGCTTATAATCATACTAGTTTAGGTGTACGCGTTTTGCATGTGTATCTCACTTTAATGAATTCAAACGTTACATTAAATAGGATATTTGTTTAAATAATAATCATGAATACAATAATTAAATTCAATATATTTTGAGTATGTAAAGATGGATAATTTATTTATTAAACCTAACCTTTACAAAAAATATTTCTAAAAGTCAATCGACATTCATCTACCACCTGTAAAATATAATAAAATAGTATATTGATAGAGACATCAAAACAATACAATTAAATCTAATCTTTATGCACAAAAATTTTCTCAAAGTCGTCCGACCTATAAACTATAACAAAATAATACGATAATAGCGATATCAAAATAATACAACTAAACCTAACCTTTACATAAAAAAAAAAATTCAAACCAGAGATATTAAAATAAATTAATTAAACCTAACCTTTACCTAAAAAATTTCTCAAAGCCGATCAACATTTATCTACCGCCTGTAAATTACAACAAAATAATATGATAAAAGAGATATCAAAACAATACAATTAAACTTAAAGTTTACACACAAAAATTCCTCAAAGGCGATAGACATTCATCTACGAACTATAAACTATCACAAAACAATAAACTAATAGAGATACTAAGACAATACAATTAAAGTTAACCTTTACCTAAAAAAATTCCTCAAAGTTGACCGACATTCATCCAGCATCTGTAAATTAAAATAAAACAATAAAATAATAAAGATATCAAAACCATACAATTAAACGTAACTTTTACACAAGAAATTATTCAAAGCCAACCGACATTCATCTACGACCTGTAAACTAAAAAAAACAATACAATAATGATCAGAAAGCTTCGATTTTGATGAAAATAATTCTCGTCTGAGCGAAAACTTTGACCCTAAAGAATGATTTGAATGAAAACAAAGAAGATGCATATATACACACACGTTGAATTCTATTATGTTGACAAAAATAGTGAAAAAGTTGAGGGTTAGAAAATCAAGAATCCATCAATCTAGATCTGCAATCGAATCAATTTAGATGAACATCAATCATATTCTTGCAATAGGCAAGAAAAATAAACCTTAATTGATCAACGTATAACCGCAAAGTTAAAAAATCGAGAGATCGATATCATCAAATTGACAAAATACTCCATAAAAACATATATAATTCAATGAATATAAATATTAACATGACATACTTACAATAACGTCAAGATGCATATAAGAAAGCATCAACCTCAACTTCCGTGACAAAGCAAAAACAAAAGAACATAAATAAATGTGAAATAGACCATATATATATTGAGAATTATATTAATTAACTTGAGAAAAAAAGAGGTAACAAGGATGCAAATTGAATCCAAATATCAATTGTCCGTGGACGAATTTATCTTTACCATATGTAACAATTCATAGAATAATTCATAAGGAAAAAAGAAAGAAGACTAACTTACAAATTCAAGAGGTACGTATCTTATTTCGTATATTTATAGAAGTATTTTTTTAATAGAGTCCTATTTTAAGAATATTTTTCCATTTGAACAGTAGAAAGAAAAATGTTAATAAATATTTCGGAGTCCCATATATTTTAGGAGGTTTAGTTAATATAATAAAAAATAATTAAATAATAAATTAAAAAAATAATGAAAAGAAAGTTTTGTCTAAAGAAGAGTCTTTTAATGAAGGGCAAAAAGTTCAAATCACTTTTATAAAGATTTTCACACTTTTTATATATAGATATAGATATAGATATAGATATAGATATAGATATAGATATTGATATAGATATTGATATAGATATAGATATAGATAAGAATTATTTGAGAAAAATAGGCATATCGTGTACTTTTGCATGTTGGACAATAAATTAATAAATAAAGTGAATTTGGTTAGAGCTCCAAAAAGAAGTATAACATGTTTATCCGAATTGCATCTTCCAGTGAGTTCAAACTCTTAATTCATACAACTTTAGAGTATGTCTCAACTCAAATTATCAGCATATTATTGAGACGAAACAACATAGCGTATTCATAGCCTTCTTCAAAGTAATATCACATTTTCAACCCTTTAATATAATCTAATCATCAAACTTAACTTCTACCTTTTACTTAATTTCATCTGCATAAAAATAAAATATTCGATAAATCAAAGAATCCAATTATTAGATTGGGACATGCATCAAATAGATCACTGAAAATTATCTCTAATATCCTATAAAGGACAATTTGAAGTCGTCTTAAGGAAAAAAGAAAAAGGCAAGTACAATGACAATTATGATTGCTTAGATCGAAAACAAATAACCTTCACCTGTAAACTTAAATATATAAGTGATCAAACATAATATTATGTAGGCATAAAAAATAAAGAGAAAAGTCATAAAAAAAACTCTGAACGTATCCGCTCAATTCATTTTAACACTTAAACTTAATTTTTGTTTATTTACCTCCCTTAATAACTTTAAAGTGAATTAAATTCACCCATAAAATCGCAATCTCACTTTCACTACGGAGAATACACTACACTCGCGCCATGTCAGTACCAAATCAGTGTTACATCAGTGCCAGGTTATTGTCATATAAGAAAATAGAATTTAAAAAAAAAAATAATCCCACACACATATTATTTTTATATATTTTAAAAAAATAAAAAATATATATTTACTATATTTATATATATAAAGTATTAGATATTTTTTTAAAAGAAAAAAAAATATATATATATATATATAATAAAAAAGAAAATTCCTTTCTTCTTCACACACCGCACCCCACCCCCTCGTTCTTCAGATTATATCCCCCCTCTCCCAGCGCCCTTCCAGCCCTTTTCCCCCTCTCCCGCCCTCCCCCCCCTGCCCCCTTCCCCCTTCCCCCTTCCCCCTCCCCCGTGCTCTTCCAGGCCCCCCGCCCCTTTCTTTCTCCCCTTCCAATTTCCATCCCTGCAATGCCTCTCTCTTCAATTTTTTTCATTTTCTCCATTAACACCATTAGAGAACAATCATGAACATACCAATTTAAAGTTTTCCCACATTATTTCAACCTTCACTTCAAAATACTTGCAAATTCAATTTATTATTATGCAAATTGAAAAAAAAATAAACTAAAATGAATTTTTTTTGCAAGAATTAGATGAAAATTGTTTAATCTTACAAAAAATTTTCTTTGTTTCCAACTTTGTGTTTGTTGGTAGAGTTTTTTGGAAATATATATTGAAGGAAGACTTTGAAAGCTGAAGAAAAGGTGTAAAATAATTTATGATGATGGTGGGTTGGGGTGGGTAGGGGGTGATGGGAATGGGGGCGGGTAAAAGAAGAAGATGAAGTGGGTTCTTGATTTTTTTTTTAATTTTATATATATATATATATATAATAAAGTAGGTCCTTTTAAAAAAAAAATTCATTCGCTTTTATTTTTTGTCACGTCAGCTTTAGGGGTGAATTTAATTCACTTTAAAGTTATTAAAGGGGGTAAATAAACAAAAGTTAAGTTTAAGTGTTAAAGTGAGTTGAGCGAATAAGTTCAGAGGGATTTTTATGACTTTTCTCAAAAATAAAAGAAAATAAAAAATAAATACAATGAGTAGATTGGGTTATGGAAGACAACAAAAAGCCTTTATAAAATGTAATGAAGACCCAATTAATTCAAATAGCTATATTAGCACAATCTACATAGAAGCATCAATAATGATGCTCACAAGTCAATAATAGTAACTAAGAATGTAGAAGGAAAGAATGCAGGAAGCACACACAACATTATGGATGTCCATAGCATATAGTCAGCACGACAAGGGATGTTGCTTGCTTTAATAGAAGCAAAACACACAAAAATCAAACGAATTGAAAATAATCTTCCTTCATGGCGCGTCATACGAAAACTAACAATTACAAGCATTAATAAATCAGATGATAAATAAAACTATAACAAAAAAATATAACATGTAATATAGTTCAATCAAGTGAACTTGCATATTGAAAAACTAATATTAAAAACACAAATTAATTAAGAGAATAATCTCCTCTTAAATAAAACTCTTTAATAACAATGTTGTAAATGTTATTCTTTCTCTTTATCGGACGAAGATAATCAACTACCATCAACTTGAATACATACAGACAACATAGCTTTGAAATGTTGATTTTTGAGAACTGATCAAATCACGAGTAAAAAGAAAGAGAGGTAGATGAACAATTTATCAAATTAAGCTATACAAATTAGCGACAAACATAGACGGAATATATAGTAATGAATGTACAGAGAGCTTGATTTTCTCTCATAAATATGATTCTTACTACATAATTACACTAAAATCGAAACCGACGTCAAAGTAGGTCTCACTTTTATTGGATTCTACAATCAATGTAATACCTTTTGTGTTAAGTAAAAAATAAGGAAAAAAATTATATAAGTAATATATTATTTGATTTGAAAGTCCTATAAATTCGGAGAATAATTTAATGAGTAAAAAAATATTTTGTATATTGCCTTTTAATGAGAGACAACTTCAAATCACTTTTCTAATATTCTTTACACTTTAAATATCTTGTAAATGTAGATGTAGACGTAGATACAGATATATTAGGTTTTAAATTTCTTATTTGCATGTTTAGGTTTAAATATTTTTAACACCTATGCAATTATATATTAAATAAATAGCAAAACAATTGGTATAAAAAGAAAGACTCCAACTTAATTTTACAGGAAAGAAGATGCACCGAAAGTTTTGGTACTATTACCTTAAAAACGGATTTAGTAGGTTTATTTTTTCTTTGTTTAATCACATCTATTTTAAATGGAAAGGTTATTTTGCCAATTATATTAGACATTGCAAAAGATATTTTTGAATTTTTTTTGTACCAAGCCTATTTTAATTGGGAAATATTTTTATTATAGTAATATTTAATATCACAAAATAATAATAAAAAAAAGTGAAAAGACTATTTTGTTTATTGCGAAGACTTTTAATAAAGGACAAAATGTTCAAATCACTTTTCTAAGGGTAATGTACTCAACACAAACACATCAAATTAATAAATTGGAGAAGGAATTTTATTGATAGAGGAGTCAACGGTTACAATCAATCAACTAAGAATTTAGCTACACTACGGCTCCATAGATGACTTCAAACTTTTTGAATACACGTAATGAAGTTGAAGATGGGTGAAGAATAAGAAGAAGGAAGGAAGGAAGGAAGGAGAGGAAGAAGAATCTAGAGAGAGAATTTTCGGGTGAAGTATACCGGTAAATCAATAACTGTCTTTGCAAGGTGGATCTCTAAGTATTTATTAACCTGAAGCAGGATTTTGAGAGCTGGCTCCTAGCTGGACGAATATAATGCATTGATATGAATAGCGAACTACTAATCTTGGCCCTTGATAGTTCTGCTCACATTTTTAATATATTATAGATTATAGATATAAATATAAATTATAGATAGATATATGTATTCAATACTTCAATCCAAACACGCAAATTTTAATTTATAAAAGTAAAATTTAAAACTTAAAAGTATTTCTCCACATATTGATATTTATTAACTACTTTTAATCAATTAACACAAACGGGTTCTTACCATGTCAGCAAATTTTGAATTTTCCCGGCGGAAGGGTTCCAACTACAACGCAAATGAAGTTTATCTCAGAGTCATCTGAACAGAGGCTACCTTGCTATCGAGTCCTTGATGATGATGGATATTTAATTTCGGGTTCTATATTTGAGCAGGTATATATTTGTAATTCTTCAAATACATTTTTTGATTCCTCGATTATCGATAATTTTTTATGTTAATGTTGGTGATATATGACAAAGTATATTCATTTATATTTATATTATATAGAAGAGTGAAGAGTAGGACGGCCAAGGACATAATTGTCATTTAAAAAAAGTTTTATCTTGTTTACTTATGTTTTAGGCATCAAAACTTGACCATAAATTTCTAATGACAAAAAAGTCAAGCTAATTTTTTTGCTTGACCATAAATTTCTAAGGACGAAAAATTCAAACTATTTTTTTTTTTTAAATGTTAATCACATCTCAATTGATATATATCTCATATGGACCCATGTAAAATAGAATTAGTTGTCAATTGCATATTTAATTACACTACAAAATAATTATTAAAATAAAATAATAAAAAATTATAAATGTTTAAATGATAGTCCAAACATTCAATTTATTTATCTTATTTTTCGTTTAAATTTGTTTCGAAAAATTGCCTCTCTTTTTTTAATTAGTGAAGAGTAAATATATAATTACCCCCCTGATGTAGATCGAAATTTTCAAAAAGACACCTAAACTTTGAATTCGACCTATTACCCCACGATTCTTACTTAATCCGTTACAAATACACCAGTTTTGTTGAATTTCAGTCACAACAAAGAGATTGAACACACGCACCAATCAGGTCCTGCCACGTGTTAAATGTATTTAGTTTCTTATTTTTTTCAATAAATTTTTCCTTTTTATTTAATTTATCACCCACCCCACCCCCTCTTCCCCTGGGGCATCCAGCACCCCCTCCCCCCAACGTCCAGCAACTCCTCTCCACCCCCACCCCCATTCAGCACCCCCACCCTCCGTCCAACACCCCCACCCTGTCAGCATCTCCCCCTACCCTCCCCCACCCCCCCACCCCAGTCAAAATCTCTCTTCCCATTCTTTTTTTTTTGTTCAAATCAATTCAAAAAATTGTTTTATGATTGAATTGAGTTTTAAGGATAGTTAAATGATTGAATTGAGTTTTAAAGATAGTTAAATGAGCTTTAATGGAGGAGCTTTAATGGAGTTTTAAAGACATTTTTTAAAAAAAAAAAAGTTTCAATGGACCTTTAATGGAGGAGTTTTAATGGTGTTGAAGAAGATATTGTGTTGAAAAAGACATTATGTTGAGCTTTAATGGAGTTTTAATGATATTTAAAAAAAAAAAAAAGTTTCAATGAAGCTTTACACGTGGCAGCTTTTCATTAGTCAAAAAAGTTAATTTTGAGCCCTTTCACGCGCCTGTGGCGCGTGTATACACGCAGAGGTCCAAAATAGTTTATTTGGAACGAAATAAAGAAGAATCGTGGGGTAATAGGTCGAATTCAAAGTTTAGGTATCGTTTTGAAAATCTTGGCCAACTTTATGTATTTACTCATTAGTGAATTATAACTTTTCACATGTCATATTTAACACCACAAGATTAAAATAGATTTTGACACATTCTACGTGTTATTAATTTAAGACATAAGATTAAAAATTATTTTTTACTTTCTTAAACTTTGTATCAAATCAAAATCAAATAAATAAATTGAAACAGAGAAATACTCAATTTCAAATTAAAAAACTTTTAGATGTTGAAAGATAATTTTAAAAGTATAGCATAAATTATACACTACAATGATAAATAAATCTTAAGACTATAACATTTCTTTATATTATCAATTTATACAACATAAACTCATTTAATACTTATTTTCGGTATTCCATTTTAATGAGTAATTTTTTAACTATTAATAGATTATCTTAGAATTTATCATCTTAAAATCTTAGATTCTTTCATTGTGAAAATTAACATATGAGATATTCATATGAATAAAAATAAATATATTGTCTCCTTGAAAAAATAAATTATTTTATTTAATTTATTCATATACTATAATTTAAGATTGTATATTCTTTATTAAAAAAATTAATATATGAATAATTCTGTCATTGATTTAACACTATAGATTGTTTCGTTATGAAAATTAACATATGAATAATAATGTCAAATATATCAAAATACTCTTTATCTTGTGGTTCTAAACATAACACATAGAAAGTTAAAATTAAAGTATTGTGAAAAAGAATTCTATTCTTTTTTAAACAAATTCACACGGAAAATAGGTTTTTATTTTTGAAATTGAGAGAGTAACAAATATCTACAAGGCATTCATATATCCACAGTTCACATGATTCAAAATAATTTCAAGTTAAACTTTTTCATGATATGTAAAATAATTTTAAAATATAATTTGTTAAATCTTGAAAAATAATTTAAGTAATTAGTTTTGTTCATACTTTATATGATATATGAGAATTTATGTGATAATCTTTTTATTAAATGTAAACTTAAATAATATACTTAAATCAAATGGGAAGAATAATATTAAATTTAAAAAGAAATTATATTTGAAGTTTTTCCATTTAAACATTTTTTTCAATCGTGGTTTCCAAATCTATCCTCTTAACTAAATTCACGAAATAAACAAGTTATTTTTGCGTGTACCAGTCATTATTATTTTTTTACTGTTTTTGTCTAAAATTATTGATAGTTGATTTATAGTTAAGGTAAAACGTACAAATATAATTAAGGGTATAACGGTGTTTTCATAATTTTTAAAATATTTTCATATAATTTTTTTATGTTAATCCACTACAACTTTATTTTAAATGAAAAATATAGACCTAATGGTCATTTCATTAGAATCTTTTCAATGTCATTCATGATGTAATTTTTCACATTAATTTTATACACCTCAATTATAAGTCTATTTTAATACGTAGTAAAAAAAATTAAATGCATTATATCTGAATGTTTATTATAATACATCCTATGTCTCAATTCAAATAATATATTTTTCTTTTTAATCAGTTCTAAAAAAGAATTGACATTTTTTATTTAGTAAGTATTTTATAACATTGTCAGTATTTTAGTCATGTTGAATTTTATTTATTTATCAAAAGTCCACAAAGGTATACTCTTCTATTTAAGGTTCATTTATTTGAAAGATAATTTGAAACATTACGATGTTTTTTCATGTATCTTAAATTCAATGTCTAATTAAAATGTTATAAATTAAAATAAAGGAGAATAACTTTATAGGAGTATGTGCAAATATTTACATTTGTTTCATAAAAGATAAACAAAATAAAATTAATTTTGGTCACACATTTAATTGCATAAAGTAACTATTACTATATTATTAGTAAGATAATAAAAAATATTCATAAATATTGAATAAGTATTTATCTATCAAACACAGAATAAGAGATTCCTCCATAATCCCAAAACTTCACATGATGCATATCATTACAAAGATATGCACTATACATATAATTATATGAAAACATAACTATTTACTAAGCACCTATTCAAATTATTTTAAACAACTTATTTAAAATGTAATATTAACTTTCTCATGTTAAATTACTACAATATATATCATGTTAACTTTTGTTAATTCTTTTGATTCTCTTTATTTGAGATATTAAATTTCCTCATCAGGTAAACATATCACTTAAAAAGAAATTTCTTATTCACCATATTAAATTGATCTTTTATTTTATTTATTTTTGGTTTCCCAAGGTATCCCCACAGTTGGCAGCTGTGAGACTAATCCTCCGTTCCTACTGTCAGCGCACTAAGCGGTAGGGAACTGGCCACAAAATTTTTTTCATTCACCAGAGGTGGGGATCGAACCCCCAACCTCTTGCTTAAGGGTGATGTGCTAAACCACCACACCAACCCTTATGATTTGATCTCTTATTTTTAACGGATATAAGACAAGACATAAAAGCAATCCTTTAATATTATGATTTATTAAAACGTTCATCCAGTAGGTCCTTATTTTCGTTTGTTAAACACCCATAAAACGAATTTAAATGTATTTAAAATCAATTTATGTACGGATTATTATCCTTTTATTGCTTCGTATGATCTATATAAAATGGTAATAAATAGATATTTATAATTTTAATCTATTTTCTCGTATGATTTTTAAATAAAGTAGAAAAACAAAAACATTATAATTAGTTGTTTATTCTTTTGTGTTTGACCTGATGTTAAAAAATAAGCATTAGAATATATGATATTTTAATTTTATTTATGAATCCTTAAATAAGTTGCAAGCTATTATTTGATTTTATAAAAATAAGAAGTTATATTTTATTATATAGTGTGATCTTTACTTACATTTCTTTTTGTGTTTGTTTCAAAATATTAATGATCAATTTTTTGAAAATTTAATTAAATAGCAATGAATATATTTAAAATTGTAATATTGGGCCCGTAAACGGGCCCTTCATTATATAGTTTAAGGAAAAAGGGTCTACTTTGTAAACTCACTAAATATATTCTTTGTCATATTTTGAGATGAAATTTATCCTCGTTGTCATACTTTGGGCTAAATTTATCCATCTATTTTTAAAAATTGACTAAGTATACTCTTCATTATATTTTAGAGTCAAATTTATCCTCGATGTCATATTTTGGACCAAGTTTACCTTCATTGTTAAGAAACTTTTCACATGTATCCATCCTTTAACGAAAAAAAACTCAAATCAACGTTAAATGACTCATTTTATTTAAATAAAACATACCCTAATTTAACCGGCCCGATCCGATCAATAAAAAATAGACAAATAAATATATCTCTCCCTTAATTCTATTGGTTGAATTTTTCTAATAACAAATATACTTTTTTTTCAACGTGTAGCATCAGTAGGTTGTTTACAAATGAATAAAAAGTAAAATGGAATAGATAATGCAAAAGCATGGAATTAGAGAAAATATTTATTACAAACTCTGCTCCTATTTCAATTATGTTAAATTTCAAAATTTGGTGTGAAATTCTATGTGCATCTAGATTCTAGAATCATTGGATAAGTTTTCTGAGCACATGACATGATGAAAAATTTGTGTAGATCCAAATTGTATAACAAAACATAAAAATGAAAGAGATGTCACAATTGACACATAAGAAAACATCTTAACTCAATCATCTAGAGAAATATCTAGTGGACCTACTCTGTTGCATTTGACAGTTAAGTGTCCTTTTTTACGAGTTTTGCACTGATGCAGATTCATGAACTGAGGGAAGGATATATTTATTTAATTTGTCTTTGCACTGATGCAAATTCATTTTTCATGAGTCATGCACTGATAAATATCCAGTGGCTTAATCTCATTGGAAAAATTTGATCAACAGAACCGAGGGGGATATATTTATTTATGTAGGGACAGATCTAGAGTATTAGATGAGGGTTTCCGGAAACCTGGTAACTTTGGTGCGAATCTTTTATTTATATTGAGAAATTTGATAAATATATAAGAATTATAAGTTGGGAACCCATAAATGAAGTGTGGCATTGGTTTAGTGATAGAGAAAGAGCTTGTTAAAGCTTTATAGGCCTCTTGGTTGTGCGTTCTAACCCTGTACGCCACTATATTTTGATATTTTATTTTGCCCAAGAAACCCACAAATTTTAAATTCTAAATTCGCATCTGTTTTTGTGTCCTTTTTGTGGCCCGAGTCAGACGGATTAGATTAGAGTGTGTTTCATTTTTAAAGAGGCATTTAATGTTGATTTGAGCTTTCCTACTAAAGAAGAGTACATGTGAAAAGTTTCTTACCCCAAAGTATGACATCAAGGATAAATTTTACCCTTTTCTCTATATTTAATCTTCAATCACTTAACGGTGTGTTTCCGTTTATTTAAATACAAAATTTATTATATTTAAACTATTTTTAAGAATTCTCTTACTCTGAAATATGGAATAACATTATAATGTTGTACTCTAGTTCATAGTAATTGAATTTTTGAGTTTTTAAAAATTTTTAAAATAAGTTAATTATTAAATGTTCAAGAGAGTTGCTGGAATTTTTTTCACTATTGCTCTTCATTTATATTTTCTAGGTCACAAGTTTAAGGAAGTTATTTGCTCATATTTATCATTTTATTTTAAATTATTTTCTTTTTAAATAATGACTATCTCTATTTTGAAGAATAGTTTGAAAATAATCAAAAGGACAAAAGTGAAAAAGGGTGTTCAACTTATGTCCTAAACTTTTTCTCTTAATAGGTGTGCATTGCCTCTCTTACAAATTTAGTTAATATGGATTAGAGGGATTGATGTTTGTGTCCAATTAAATGATGAAATGGTCAATAATTTCGTAAATTTGTAGATATTGAGTTATTTTTCAATGTCCAAAATAAATGAATTGTTCTTCTTCAAGAGATTATGTTGGAAATTTCTTTCAATTTTTAAAGTAATTTAAGAACAATTAAAAAGGTAATACAGTTGAAAGTAACCTACAATTTATATCCTAAATTATTTTTTTATTAAAGATGTATCATATTCCAACAATTCAAAGAGCAATGTACTTATCGATTAATTACATGTTGAATGTGTTTGGTCAAATATCAAAAGGACTAGTAAAAATTGGATTTACTAATAATCTTTGGGATTCCAAGAAACTAAGAAAGATTTTGATGAAATTATTGGACATCAAATTATGGTAGGTGAGCAAAGGATTGGCAGTAAATATGTATTCAACAATGATAGCTCTTGAAACAATGGACACAATTTTCTATGAAGCACAAAGGCAAGGGAGGTTATCTTTCTACCTAACAAGTACCGGAGAAGAAGCTATTAACATAGCTTCTGCTGCTGCTCTCACCCCACAAGACATTGTGTTGCCTCAGGTACTTGGTTTATTATCTTCCTAATCTACTTGTCCCTCTCTAATCAATGTGTAAAGTAACCAAATTAGTATGATGATTCTGCTATACTATTGTCCTTGTGTGAGTTTGTATTGCCTAACATCAATTGTATATACCGATACAAGTAAGATCTCATAGAGATATAAATGTTGGATTTATCTATGAATTTTGTAAAATCATAGATTGTTTGATCATGATTCTACATGGTCAAAAGTGTTTATTTAAAAAAATATTATCTTAGAGAATGAGTGTGTTTTACAAACTTCTGATGTAGAAATAAGTGTTTTTGACTAATTGCAGAAACTGTTTTTTCAGCTTTCAAGTAGAAAAATGAAAAATAAATAAAAAAATTGTTACTCCCAAATATAAGGGCTTTTGTATTTTTAAGATAAAATTATCCATTATTAGGAGTAATATTTACCAAATTAAAATTGATAGCAACTTCCTTTTTTTTTTTTTTCCAGATAGTTGGACTTTTTAAAAATATTGATTAAACACAAGCTACCAAAAAGGTATTTCTAATTTTGTCAAAACACAAAATATCACTCTTTCAAAGCGCTTTTATAAGAATCACTTTTCAAAATAACTAATTTTGATAGCTTTACCTAACAGATTAGCCATTGCGAAGAATATTATCATGATCTGCGCAAAAGCACAGGGATGATGACACACAACTCAAGATTATCATCCAAATTGAAAGAACATAAAAAGATTGTAGTGTTTTGTTGTATGTATTGCAGTATAGGGAGCCAGGGGTTCTTTTATGGCGCGGCTTCACTCTTCAAGAATTCGCAGATCAATTGTTAGGAAATAAGGCTGATTATGGAAAAGGCAGGCAAATGCCTATACATTATGGTTCCAATAAGCTTAATTACTTCACTGTTTCCTCTCCTCTCACGTATGATTCTTCAAATTCATGTTCCCGAATTTGCTAGTAAAAGTTTCTGAATTTCACATCTTATTAGCAATTCACAGCTGCAAATTCCATTTTTCGTTTCAGTACACAGCTTCCACAGGCCGCTGGTGTGGCATACTCTCTGAAAATGGATAAAAAAGACGCTTGTGTTGTGGTTTATTTTGGTGACGGTAGCACCAGTGAGGTGACAAAATCGCGCACACTAGTAACGTGATTTTTTCCCCTTATTTGGAATGAATGAATGCTTCAACTTCTTCCTATTTGCAGGGTGATTTCCATGCTGGTTTGAACTTTGCAGCAGTAATGGAAGCTCCTGTCATTTTCTTTTGCCGCAACAATGGATGGGCCATTAGCACTCCTGTAACAGAACAATTTCGAAGTAAATTCCAAGCTCATTCAATTTAACATGCACAACGTACTAGTAACTTCGTCATTTTATTCTGTAATTTATAACAACACAAAATATTGAAATACCACAAAACAGTACTAATGCTTTGGCTGCTCAAATTCTTTTCAATTTCAGGTGACGGAATTGCTATTAAGGGACAGGCATATGGAATCAGAAGCATTCGTGTAGATGGCAATGATGCTCTAGCAGTGTACAGTGTTGTGCGTGCTGCTCGTCAAAAGGCAATAAAGGAGCAAAGGCCAATATTAGTTGAGGTGAAATCTAACTTCTTTATATAACATAGTAAAATGCCAAAACTAACTAGGTCGAGTTACAACGCTTTACTGGCTTTACCCTCTGGCCGGCCATGTACACGCCCTCTAAGACAACATATGCTTAATAGTTGTATTTGTCTAAACTACTTACTATTTGAGCAGTAAGGGTGGTGGCTATTTAAAAGTAACTTCATAGTACTACTTAACTCTCTGCAGGCCATGACATACAGAGTAAGCCATCATTCAACATCTGATGATTCAACAAAGTATCGATGCGTAAAGGAAATAGAGCAATGGAGAACAGGAAAAAGCCCAATAACCAGATTCAGAAAATGGATTCAGAGAAATGGCTGGTGGGCTGATCAAAATGAAACTGAACTTCGCGGAAACATCAGAAGACAGGTTCAAGATTCAACTACTATGCCATTGTTTCTTACTCCTATAGTATTATTTTTCTACCTAAAATCCACCAAAAGTTTACTAGTAGTATGATTTTATATAGTCCTGTTTTCTGATATGTTAGGTAGTGGAAGCAATTCAAGGCGCAGAGAAAGTGGAGAAACCTCCATTGGCAGACTTATTTGGTGATGTTTATGACAAAATTCCATCAAATTTGCTAGAGCAAGAGAGGTTTATAAGAGAGAATATTAAAAGATACCCAAAAGAGTATCCTACTGACGTACCTATATAGGCTATTGTCCCCTGACTTTCGTGCTATATTAAGATGGGGTTATCTGTAATGGCTGTGAGCTTTGTGCATAAGTACCAACTGCATGCAATAGAATTTTTGTAGTATTCGGCTCAATTCTTTTAATAAAATATTGGGGCGAGTTTAATTGCAATTCAATTAAGAGAGTTTTTTCTCCCTAATCTTCACTTCCAGCTAATTTAGTTGCTAATGTCTACTTTGGACCCAAAGTATTCATTACTGCAAAATGAAATCGGATCTCTTTCCATACTTCACAAGTATAACTAGTTCCAAGATCCATTTACTAGCCTCACGAATAATCAGCAAGATCACGTCCATCATTACGAGTTTGTAGCTACTCGATTAGCTAGGAACATGCCGTATTTGTTGTTCCGGTGGGTACAAAATTTGTATGTTTTCTATACAAATTTCAAATTAAGTTCAAGAATAAGTTTTCAAGAAATACAATGAAGTTCAGCACCTTCAAACACAAGTTCAAATGACTAATCAAATGAACTATCAAATGAAGTGTTTATCAACTATTAAGAAATAAAAATGAAGTAGAAATTTAAGAACCAAGTCCACCGACTCACAGTGTGTCCTTAAGGAATTTATTCCTCTCAAGTATCCGAGGTTATGGAATCTTTCCTCCCAGGATAAAATTGTTCACTTTCTGAAAGTAGCGGCACCTCAAACTTTCAGAAACTGCGAACGCACTCAACAGTTTGAAGATCACAAGAGGGTTTTTAAGAAGAAGAAGAATGTTTTCAACTCCAAAAAAATTTGTCTTTACCTGAGAAAAATTCAGGTATTTATAGTCATCAAGGTGTTGCTTGATGAAGAGAAGCAATGGTTCAGAGAGGTGCACCCCTTCATAAAGGTGCAACTTTTCGAAAATCACAACCCATTGGAAAGGTTATAACCATTCAATCTGAAAAGGTGCCTATTCAAATTACATCTTTTCTCTTAGTGTCTTTCCGAAAAAACACCACCTTTTCATTTTTCATTCACACCTTTTAATAATCCAACAATCCCCCACATGAATGGGGAATGACTATCATATAAAAAATTTACGGATAAGTATGTGATCAACAAACAAAGACTGATTGCATCTGAATAAGTGGGTTTACCTTTGAATTTTTCATAGTGAACGTGTATCGGATACACTCGGTCAATCGGTAGATTTGATATCTTTGAACCGTCGCACTTTAATATACACCTAGACAACACATGTCACATAACTAGCCTTTTATCATTTATGGTTCTCATGGTTTTGTTCGTTTCAGCCATGAACATATCCTGATTTCATGAGAGCGTAGAAAATAGGTCTTTACTAAAATTCTTCTTAAAGCGGCTTCCACTCCACCCTCACATAGGTGATTTCTAAACGTTCAATTCTATAGATTAAACTATTTGGTCAAATCTACCAAATTTAGATAACCATTACAAAGCTTCATACCATAAGCCTTATCTTTGTTTCCTAAACATTGTCCACATCATGAGAATGGGTTAAGTATATTAACAATGTTGAATTGTCAGTCACAAATTTGTTTGATCTCCTTGAACCTAGCTCTTGAGATCTCCAGTCTGCTAAGTAGAGTTACCACCATGCTGACTTATCCTGGGCCGTAAACTCATTCTCTTCGATATTTTCTCAACTCCTTCTCTAGATAGGCCTTTTGTAAGTAGATCCATGTCACGACCCAAATTAGGGCTTGGCCATGACGGGTATCTCAAGTCCCACGTAGATCGGAGATCACCCCCGTCACCAAACCAAACCAACACAAAATCCTCAAATATCGAATGAATTCTGAACATATAACAAGATAGCGCATAATAAAACTAATGATAATTCATGATATGTGTATACCAATAACCGTTTGTCACCAAACAGTCAACCAAACCACCCAAGTCCACAGTAATCCAACAAAGCCTCTACAAACCGAAGGTCAATAAAATATCGGGACATATCCCCGATAATAGCCGAAATCAATATGCAAAAGATAGTCAAAATATAAAAAGGAAACCACAACATGAAATGGGGCCTTACGAGGGATGGAAGCTCACCACTTCAATCTGACTCGCTAGCTGATCCCGAATCCAAGTCACTAAGCCAGAAATGTAGAAGTATGACTAGTTCCTGCATCGCGTGGAGATACAACGTCTGAAGACGGTTAACGGTCGGAGCGCTAGCATATAACTCAAGGATAGAGGAACAAAATAATGCCACGATAATAGTTCAAAACCAATACAATATTCAATGCATAATATCATATGAAGTACATATACATACAAAATAACATATGCTGGGGTAGGGAGCAAGGCTTATCATGAACTTCAAAAACCTTAACTTGGGTTGTATAGCATAACCTTTATATAATGAGGCACCCACGGGCTATATGGGTCAAGCTCTCCCCTAGATGGAAAGGCCCTAGTGCGTGTAGCCACACGAGCCAGAGAATATCTATATTTGTATATACTTTTATGGGAGACTCAAACCTCCCGGCATAGTCAAGGTGACTTGAGCACCAATGTATACAATATGGAGGACTCAAACCTCCCATTCATATATTCAATACGGGGGACTCAAACCTCCCGGTCATTTAGACACCCGCATAGGCTAGCGCGGTTTTAAGTGTTAGTTCTTGTCACGCCCCGAGACTATCCTCTGGATGTCACACGGTGCTTAGGACTACAACTGATCCCAAGCTAACCTTGATACTAGCATAACTCGCGAGCAGCTAATTTAAAATACATGTCTGAAAAAAGTAAGCAGAAAATATGTCTTTGCTGAATATCTTCAAAATAAAACTATAAAAATGAATACAACTCTGCTTATACAAAACAAAACTGGAATCAAATACATCAACTCTACTATCTGTCTATGAAGCCTCTACTAGTATTGACTATAGGTAGTCGGGACATGACCCCCAACTATCCCTAATCAATATAGCTAAATAAAGAAAATAAAATGCTACTCGATACTATGATTGACTCGAGCCCTCGAATCAAAAGGACTCATCATCTGCTGACTGAAAGCTGCACACTATCTGATTATGATGTCTGGGCTACAACTGGTACCTACATTATGAGAAAATTTAGCACAAAGATGTATATGTGGATCAATACTTTTGGAACGTACTGAGCATGTGGGGGTGAATGCATAAGTAAAACAATAACTCAATTTCCATACAGAACTTTCAAAGGATGCATGCTAAGTATAAATGACTCAACTTGACTCAAATAAAACATGTACTGCAAAATAATAAAGCATGAGTATATAAAGCATAGATAATCTTTATAAGTCATAACGCTTAGTTCTAAAAGCTGCACTTTTACTATTTCTATTGGGAGTTTCTTCTAACCGACATAAACCATGTCAGCTGTCAAGGAGTCCAATATCTTACCCACATTGGGGAGAGCTATTCTACACTTGCCATCAGAATAGAACATTATCTTAAGTGATCACTGACTTAACCTACTATGGACATTCTTAAACCTACGGTGGCGCGTAGTTCTGGGGTATGAGACCTTGAAATCATACCCAACTCGGTGATAAATACTACTCCCATTCTTATGCTCAGACTTTAGAAAATCCACCTTAAAATAGCACAAGGGTTTATAATAAAAACCAATTATACTTCTCTTTCTTTAAATCATGATCAAGATGAATAATTATGGATTCCAATCTTAGCTTAGGATCAAAAGATCAATTCTTGTTTAAAAATCTGAATACTTTATTATCAAAGAATGCTTAAAACATAATCTTCTTGAAATATCAAGACTTAAACTTAGGGATTATAACCCATTCTTTAAACTTATATCAATTCATATCAAAACTTCATGCTAACTATGATTCTTGAAATACTTCACAAAAACAAATCAAGAAAGTGCAATCTCATTAACAATCTAAATTATGTAAGTTAAAAATATAACATAGACACTTCTTGATATATACACTAAAAGCTTTAAATTTCATGATAATAACATGCTTCAAGAATATATAGAAGTTTGGGTATGAACCCTAATTCAAAACAAGAAATCAAATATTAAATTCATGTAATTTTGGACACAAGGGTGAAAGGATACCCTTGTTCATAACCTCACATACCTTGCTTAAAAGAATCCTTGGAGAGAACTTTGAATAATCCTTGGAGAGAACTTTGAATTTGGAACTTAACTTCTTGATTCTTGAGAGATGAAACTTGGATTTTTGTTCTTGGGAATGTAGGAGGGTTTCTTGAGAGCAATTTAGAGTGAAAGGGGAAAATATTGCCCTTTTGGGAGTTCCAATTCGTGTTTCGTATGACTTTGGTTGGGGAAAAAGACCCAACTGCCCTTGGCCTTTTTTTCCCATGTAAATGAACCTCGTGGAGAGACCTCCAGAAAGGTTGAGTACACCTTGCGAAGTGACCCCCATAAAGGTGGAGTAGACCTTGCGATGTGAGGCTATCGCGACAGCTTACTGCCTCTCACAAAAAGGGTCATAACTTTTCGCTCGATTATCGGATTAAGGCAAAATTGGTATCGTTGGAAAGATGACTCAAATATCTACAATTTGGTGGGTCTTGAGATGCATAATTCTATGTATATAAAGTTATACATGTTCAAAGTAGACCCTTGTATAATTGAATATCAAACTTTAGATGAATCAAAGGCTCTTAGCTCCACTTTGCTCTAAGTGATTTTTATGAACATATTTTACCCCGAAATTACTCCACACACTAGGATAATGATCACGAAACTTATATTTACTTGGTAATCATTTGTATTAGAACTTATAGACGTAGGAACGATGGTTAGAATTCTAGCCCAAAAATATAGGGTGTTACATTATCCCCCCCCTAGAATCATTCGTCCTCGAATGATGGACAGGAACTTATTGAGACTTTAAAAGTATGAAATAATGTAGACATGACATGTATACTAGCGAAGGATATAGATGACTTGAAACATTAAAACTTTCATTATGAAACTGGTTTTCTGAGCTGACTTGACTTTATTGACTTATAAAGGGTTGATTCATGCTGAAAGATTAGAACTCACTTGAAATGCTCATGATATGATATTACCTATAGAATGGTATAGTGATAATTGATGCAATAATATTCCAAGAGTTAATAAGGATGGAATAACACATGTAACTTCTCATTAGAAATTGTCTTCAACGAAATATGCATAGGAATAAAAAAAAAGAGGGCTTTATGGCATCGCCAAGTACATTAGGTAAGCACGAAACATGAGACAATGCTACTAAGATCGTACAATGGGTATTACACTGTCTGAGCTA
The DNA here is from genome assembly GCF_002878395.1 of Capsicum annuum. NCBI lineage: Eukaryota > Viridiplantae > Streptophyta > Magnoliopsida > Solanales > Solanaceae > Capsicum > Capsicum annuum. The sequence goes on from NC_061116.1 coordinate 172,285,363, forward strand.
GAATACTTGGAAAACTAAGCTCATTCACTGAACACTTATGAACTGAATCATGACTAAATATCTGAATTGTAGATATGATGCATGGACTGAACTGAATTACCTCATGGAATAGCCATACTCACAAAACTTTGGGTAGTGAGACTACATGGAAAGATTGAAAACCATTAGAACGTATCTGCCTGACTGCTAAACTAGATTGCTGTCTATACGAGCTAAATCATACTTAGAGCTCATAATCAATTAGAGCATTTCTTCAACACTCTTTGCAAGCTGTTCTAATAATATTTAGGGAACAAAGAATCTTGGGCATAATCTGAATAGGATATCTGGATAAGGAATCGAAACATGGCTACAACTTTATGACTTGGAATAAAGGACTATAGAACATAAGCTAGGATAAAATTACCAAGCCTTAGGCAATGCAACTTCTTACTTTCAAGCTTAGCAACACTTCTCAAATACTTCCTCAACTATAATATTCCCCTTAAATACCATACTGATTTGATTCAACTTATAATTCTCACATGGGCATTGATAAATCTACCTACTAAAGTCTAAACTGAACTAAATTCTCTCGCTATGATCAAGCCTAACTCAAAATCACAAGGTACAATATGCCACACCATAATACTAGTCTAAACCACATGATTAAATCTTCTATGTCTCTTTTAGAGCTCACACCCTAAGCATAACATGCCTTATCACTTTAATGACTAACTCTGAACTCTTACTATGGATTCACTAACGCATATTGCATTCATCCACTTACATCCAAACATGACACTTAAGCCTATCCTTATAACCACATATAAACTTTAAGGAAATCACCCATAAAGGCATACTTCTCATATTCTCTAAACCTCAATCAATAAAAATTTTCTTGCACTATTCTTAATAAGACATACCTAGAATTCTCAACTAACTATGATATATACCAATGATTTACCCTAATATTCCTTCACCCTTTAGCCTTAGCATAAATAATCTTTCTTAATGAGGGTCATCAACTCCCTCTAATCTAAACCATTGCTTATCTATTATTATCACCACTATCTTAACATAAGAATAGGTTACTGAAGGGCTAACGCATAATAACTTGAAGCAAGAAAGCATACTATACATAACTTTAACACTTAACCGAGGCCTGAGGACTAGAATATCAAAGTCATAGATATATTAAAGGGATCTAAATTGAGGACATACATGATATAATGCAAATTTCACTGGTATCATGAGTTCTGAGAACTGATCATACTCTGAAACATGAGTTCATACTTATCATAAGCTATTTAACATAAGACTGGAGTTCATAGATTTATAAGGGATGACTTGAATCACAAAGTGAAGTTGTTACTTACTTATCAGAAGTTGAGAATAAAATTGAATACGCATGAAGTGTACAAGTATTGGCCTTTGGCATAGATCTATCATGCAAGACTAAATATGGTGTGATAATGACTGAAATCCAAGAAATACACTAGAGTAAGAAGGGATCACCATCTTATCACAACTCTTATTGACATGCATCACAAACTAATTCTCAAAACTTAAATTGGTTCTTTACTCTACCATATCCCCCTTATATCAAAGCCGACATTCTAAGCTTGTAGGTATACTCCATATCCTCGAGATTGAGCTATACCTTCTTTGCTCTAACGGTCTACACATGAATGCTTACTCACTTGAATAAACTATATCTAGATAATACTAACTTCATTCTTGGACACTGTCTTAATACATATCACCCTTAACTTTCTTTAGCTTCAATAATCATCATCACAGACTTACACTTTATTAACTCAACAAATATACCTGCCTTACTAAACATATAATCTGCCTCACTAACTCATATCATACCAAAAGGCTCAGGATCATCTATCCATAACTCATTAATATAGCCATCAAGAATACCATATACTATATGACTAGCCTTATTCGCACTTAGAAACTCACGGGCACTATCTAAGCACACATGATACTTAATAATCTTAGAAAATAATTCAATTCCTATATCACCTTGGGTACACCTCTACATCATACCTACAACATCATACTTAATTATGAATAAATAAACTTAAACTCTTGTATACACTGTTCAAGCCTACTATATCACTTCCACATAACTGACATCACTAACCAAGAAATCATTATTTCCACCTTGATGATCACCTACTATTTAAACTTAGTGTCTAGTGCTAGGCATGATTAACAACCCAACCTCACATACTATTTTCACTTGGAAGTTATAAAATAAGACATCAAGAAACACTAATCTACTAAAGCCTCATAATAATAATATTTGACTATAATCCTATGGTATACCATATTAAAATCCGTTAGCACGTCCTTCTTCTACACATTACGACTATTTATCCATCTATACACTATATTACTTTCATAGCTCTCTAAGTTTTAACTAAACTCCTTTTTACAACCTCAAGGAAAGCCTAAATTAACTATAATAAACCACCAAATACTTTCATTAATAACCTATACTTTTCTAACACAACAAATACCATCAATAACTCTTTTTATACATCAAGGAAACAACAATTCACCTTAAACTAATAACTCTTTCTCTACCTTTAACCAAGGAACCTGTACCATATTTATTACCTATAAATTAACACATAAGGACCTATCACCTTATTACTAACTTAATCGCATACAAAAGTTTATTTATACATATTCGATCAATATCCATTACCATATTTCTTGTCACACACTTCTATACCCATACTTCAACCTATAAAAAGGTTCTACTACTTATGAATCATAACACTCTAGGTTTCAATATCTCTTGAATACAAACTCTATTCAGCTATCTAGGTTTATTCTATCTCCTCTTATGAGATCTATCCGTATTGAAGGAATAATGAGGAATCTGAATACATATCTTATTCAGTATTAACTGAATAACTCATATGGATGAGGACATAAGGTTTCAACTTAAGGAACTTATAACACACTAGAGAGCTCCTCGCAAGCCCTTTATGTGACTTCTGAAGTTACTGTTTGTAACACCCCGTATTCAAGTACGTGTATTGGCATATTCAAGTACGTGTATTGGTCTTATTTATATGGAATTAATTTTATTTTATTTTATTTATATCGGAATTTGCCCGTCGATGGTCCCATACGAAGGTTATTGAATAAGCTTTTCAATGATATAAAGATTTCCAAAAACGGATAGGTTTTGGATATAATCGAGCACGTTCAAAACTATAAAATGGTGGCCGGGATATTGGGAATGGTAAATGTGCAGGAAAATTTCCTGCACACAAACTACTGAGGCCAGCTAATTTTTTGGGTCAATTTTGAACGATTATAACTCCCTTAATATAATGAACTGGGAGAGATGCGACCTATGAAAAGAAAGATCTTTGAGTCTTTTTTCCAATGCAATTGGTTTCATCCAAATCCAACGTCTGAGGAAGGAGTTATACTCGTTTTACTTCAGCCTCTCAAAACAGATTTTTAGGGTCAACTCCAAACGATCATAACTCCTTGTACAGGAGGAACTGGGTGTCCTACTTTATATGAAATAAAATCCCTTTGAATTATATTTCCAACCACACCAATTTCACCCAAATCCGATATCGGAGCAAAGAGTTATGGTCGATCTACTTTAGCTTATCAAAATAGTCCACCAAAGGACAGATTTGACATTATTTAAATTTTAAAGGCACTTTGGTCATTCCCTATGATATTATGGACGGGAATATGTGTATATATACATGTATATGAGTTCAAAAACTCATTTTCATCA